>NC_092419.1:78749757-79052787 GCF_040894005.1 Engystomops pustulosus | reverse complement strand
ATCCTGTGGGGGGGAGAAAGTTTTTCAAAATATCCGGTGATGTTTAGACAGAAATATTAGTAATTTTAGTAATGATACCGCTGGCAAGCGGGGAAACAGCCAAAAGTTCATATAATTAGTCCAGAGACCCGAGCCTTAAAGCAGATGATTCAGAGAGTTAGTCAAGCAGATGGATCCATAAGTAAGCGCCATAGCATCACATATGGGTTAGTACAATGTAACCAGCTTGCACTTCTATCACTCAAAGCAGAAGCAAAATTGTTAGTTGGTTATACAGGAGCAGATTACCATATCCGGGCTGTGAGGTAACACCTTCTGGGAACCCTCTCCCTGCGTAGCCAAAGTACCTTTAGTACCCCCAGTAATAATAACGCTGGCAAGCGGGGAAGCAACAGATAGTACAAACACTTAGTCCAGAACCCCGCGCAATAGAGCAGAAGGTTCAGAGAGTTAATCAGACAGAAGGGCCAATAATAAGCGCCATGGCATCGCTAATTAGATTAATACAATGTGACCAGATTGCACTTCTATCATCCGCAGCAGAAGCGAAATTGTTAGTTGGTTATACAGAAGTAGATTACCATAACCTGCAGGCTATGAGGCAAGCCATGGGGCAACACCTTCTGGAAACACTCTCTCCGCGATACCAAAGTACCTTTAGCACCCCCGGCAGGGGGTTGCTGGCAACGAGTAGAGCCCTCCACGAATGCGAAGATGGTACCTCCTTTAGCGTATGAAGATCAACGGGGGGATGTCACATCCCGTGCGGTGGTCCGTTCTCGGGTCACTCTCCAACCACGACGCCCTCCTGCTCACCTTCCCGATCGCCCACCTCCGGGCCAATGATGTAGTCAGCGGCACGCTGCGACTCTGCTTGAGGGCATAACACCTCCAGCTGCTCAGGACCGGCCAGCAGCAGGAGCACACCAATACTGCCAACACCGCGCTTGCTCCCCGAGAGAGCTGTTCCCCTCCAGCTCCCAATGCTCCCCGACTGAAGAACGGGGAAATCGGCCCCCCCTGTGGCAGCAAGGGCCGTTCAGTGTACTCGCTGGGGTAGAGGCGGCTGGGGTAGCAGTACCCGCATCATTTAGCACGCGGACGCGGCGGGGGAGGAGATCAGGTCCGGACTCTACGTGGCTCCTCCTCCTCCTCGCGTCATGCCGGCCGGATGTCCAACACTGTTAGAAGTTTAATCCACTCAGCCCCTGTGCCAGACCTGTATGGCTTATTGATCTTCTGTATTAGTACCATCCTGGGTCTGTGACTGGTGCTAAAAAGGTTAAAATGACTCCTCAGTGTTTTAGCTCATTTCTGTGCTGTGGCCATGTGTCCTGGCTGGGGTCATAAGTCAATTAGTATTTCTTAATGTATAGGCTGCCCCTGATCAAACAGAGCAGGAAAACTTTTACCCACTCAGTCCCAGGCCTGTGTACCGTACTGTGCTCCTGTGCAGCTAGTGACAGAGGTCTGGGAGTGGATCTGAAAGTATTAAACTCATCCCACTGCGTGTGGGCTGCAGCCATACTACATACTGGTGATGCAAACTACACTTTGAAATGCTAGTTCTGTTCTTCCACTGTAGTCCCCTCCAGGGCCAAAATTAAAATTAATTTAATGTATAAAAAATATTACAATAAATACCCCTTTATTCCATTTAATCTATTTTATTATAATAAAACCTTTACTGAAGTCGCTTCATATTTGGTTTTGCTGTGTTTGTACCACTACGATCTACAAACATAATCCATGAGTTAACCCATTTAATGAGCACCATAATAAAGTCTTATAAAAGTCATAATAAAATGCTTACAAATTTTGCAAAAAGTATGGTATCGTATCATGATACTTTCCAGTATAGAATAAAATTCTGGCATCGGTGCAACCCTAATATGTGTACAAAAGAACGTTCTCCAGAATAAAGGTTCACATATTTCTAACTTCATCGCTTGTACCAATGTTGCAGACCAGTTTTTCGTTGGCTGTTGTGGAATTGGGCTTTATTAATGGCTCAGAGAAAGTTCGTGCATCCCAGCCTGAAGGACTAGAAATTGTTCCGAAATGTTGATGTTGCAACTGTAGATCTGCAGTATTTAGCATTAATATTTTTCTTCCTGTAGGGTACAGAGAGCACTCAACCTCCACGGCCAACAAGACCACCTATGAAACCATTCATCCTGACTCGAGATGCCCTCCAAGCAAAGTATGACACTTTTTACATTTGGTTCTTCCAACTACTTTTAATTTGTTTTTATGGTCATTTATTTGTAAAACTCATGTAATCTACAGGGTCATTGGGGCAGGATATCCTAGTCTTCCTACCATGACTGTTGATGACTGGTATGAGAACCATCGCAGTAAAGGCATCCTCCCTGACCAGGGTGTATTTAGCAAACCTACAGGTATGTAACATGTACATATATGTATCTTATCATGAACCTTAAGTGTACTTAAATAATTGGTGTAAATGGGTATTACGTATTTTTAACAATATACGTCTGTTCTGCACAGCTTTCTTGAAATTGAAAGTAAAGCCCCTGGTCTTTACGTTTACATGTCTTTTACATCATCAGTTGCCTTTCCTGTTCATAGAACGACCACATATCATGTGATTCTAACTGTCCATGACTTTTCTACCTTACAGGACCATATCATAGTATTCATGTATACAATTTTAAGGTCTTTGAAGGGAGATTGGTCATGGACTGTTATGATCACATGATCCTCTATCTGCACAAGGGTCTTTACTTCAAATTACAAGAAGAAAGTGTAAGAACCTGTAATAGATGTATGTTGGTAAGTTACTTACTATCCGACACCCACACATTACACACAATTTGAAGTGGTCAAGCTGTAGGTTATCCCTTTAACTGGAGAAATGACTGTCCCAAAACCCCCCAGTGAATTAAATGCACAGGTGGCTCCCTTTCTCATGATCACAAGTTGTACTAGTGACTAGACCTGTTTTCCCTATCATTATAGATGCAGTAAAAACCTGTTGTATATTCCAACAATAAATGAAATGGGCTAATTTTTATTTATGTATTTTTTTTTTTTTATATATAACATAGATGAGGATCAGGAAGCAGCGGAGCGGGAGCGTAAAGAGGAGCAGGATGATCCTGACACATTACAAAGGGCACGGAACTGGGATGACTGGAAAGATACCCATCCGCGAGGATATGGAAACCGCAAGAACATGGGCTAAAATTTTAAGTGACTCCTTTGAGGCAATCTGTATAATGTTCTGGTGACATAAGGCTGGAGTGTTCTAGGGAAAGCCATCTTTTGAGTGACATTAGTCACCTACTGACAATATTGTGTGTGCCTTTGTCCTCAAAGTAGCTGATCCCGTGACACTAAAGTTACATGTACGTTCATATTTATTTCAGCTTCTTTTTCTTTTTTAAATAAATGTTCTGTTGGTGGCATCTATCAGTGACACTGCTGACATGCTTGTACATAGACTGTGTTCATTCCTTTACTTTGAAATGGTAATTACTTAGTCAAAGTACAAATCTAGGATAGAACATAGAATAGAACTTTTGTAGAAATAAAGCTCTGGAAATGAACAAAGGGAAGGCGATTCCATTACTTTCATACAAAAGGCTGGAAAAAAAAAGATGGAAAAAAATGGGGGCCCTCTCTCATATATTTTATGCTTGTTTCTGGCATAAAATATTTGTTTGCAAGGTACCGTATATAATGGAGTATAAGCCAAGGCCCTAATTTTAACACAAGCCCCCTTGTATATAGGAAGTGCCTGCCAGCCAGATCAAGGCACCCAGGTCACATTGCGCTGTCCTATATGTGGGCAGATTAGCGGCACAGCCACGCTTTTTTTTTTTTTTTTTGATGGAGGTGTGATAAGCCTATTTCACGTTCCTGTGCTCAGCAGCAATCCGAATCGGGTGAGCAAATGGCCATGTGAATGTAGCCGGATTCTCTGACTCTATCCTTTGCAGTTACCTTCTTACCCCTCCTATAAAGCAGGGAAAATGTTTACCCTCTACTGCTGACACAGGTCAGACTATACACTCCATGTAACCTTTTCACTGCATAAGGAATTAATTATTATTAATTTTTAATCCATGCTGTAAAGCTGCTCCTGCAAAGATCATTCATCAGAGACACAAGGCACATAGGAAGAAAGGGCTGGCAATTCTATTGCAAGGAAGAAAGGAGACCCCAAACAACCGGCTTGGGAAGCTTTATTACAGGTCACTTATCATAATTGAATAATCTTTTTTAATTATAAAAGGTTTTATGGTTTTAGAGGTGATAAGCAGGGGCGCGATACTAGCCCCTAGGACCATTGTGTATACAGTATAAAATCAGTTTTTGTAGCCCTCTCTTCCCCTAATTTCTATTTAATTTATTGAGCATTCAGTTACAAATTCTACAGCCTTTATCAACCTTAAATCTCATCTGCTTTGCTCTTGCCCATGTAGTCAGCTTATCTAAGTATTTCTGTATTACTTTGCAGATGATATAAATCTTTGTAAAATTCTTAAAAATGAACTAAATTGCAAATACTGCAATTTTGCATTTCCATTTACGGCTGTCTTCAACCCCACAACCAGTTCTTTTACCTATGCCTACATATATTATCCCCTAGTCCTTGTGTCTGTAGCTTGTAAACTAGCTAGAAACTCCTATCACACTGGCCACATAACCCAAGAAAAAATACAAAAGATGGAACCAGCACCATATAATCTAGTGTGATAATGCCATGCACTTAAAAAATTATTACAGAAAACCACTCCGAGATGTGCAAAAAGATTCTATATGCAACATTATAAAAAGTTTTTTTATACTTCATTAGATATATAGAGCATATCCAAGGGTTAAAAACAATTATAATGAACCCAACATAGCGGACACCTGCTCATGACCACCCCTATAGTCCTCCTACAAACAACATAAGCATGTGCCAACTAGCAAACATAATATCAAAATCATATAATAGCCATCCAGACCTATGAAGTTACCGTATTTTTCGGACTAATAGGCGCACAAAATATCCCCTGATTTTCTCAGAAATCAAAGGTTCGCCTTATATATAAACCGTACTTACAGACAACAGCTGCCTTGAACTGTGCACATGTCAGGTGGGCCATTAGCATCAGCTCCTTTGGGAGGCCTGAGACACTGGGGCTCATTTAATAAGGGGCCGAATCACCGGGTTTCTCGAATATTACGATTTGCGCCGTTTTTCCCTTAATTGCCCCGGTATTTTGCTGCACACGATCAGATTGTGTCGCAATGGCGCTGGCTTGCACTCGACGGAAATCGGGGGCCTGGCCGTTAGAAAACCGAATGGATTCGGAAAAAGCGTGGTATTTAAAAAAAAGAATTTGTGGCATGCACCAGGAAGAAGGTGGTGAACTCCGGCGGACCTCGGTGCAGCAGCGACACCTGGTGGACATCGGGCGCACGGACCATAGTGAATCCCGGCAGAACCCGAATCCTCATCGGAGAACGCACCGCAGGGTCGCGACTGGATCATATGAATAGGCTGTAATGTACTCTATGGATGGTCAGCCTGCTTCAAGAGGAGAATTTGGACAAATCTTGCTGTTTCTTCATTTTTCCTCTTGCCACTTACTCTATGACCAGGGCCCCTATCCCCACAGAGGGCCCCTGCCACTGCTAGTTATAGTAATCCATGTTGGTAGAACAAAAGAGGCTACCTTCAGAAGGTCTATGGACGCTAGGCAAACATGCGAGATGCTACCTGTTGGCAGTCCATTTGCGGTGGGTGAAGGAGCTAGAGGCTACCTTCAGAAGGTCTTTGGACGCTAGGCAAACATGAAAGATGCTACCTTTAGGCAGTCCATTTGCGGTGGGTGAAGGAGCCAGTGGCTACCTTCAGGTCTATGGACGCTAAGCAAACATGCTAGATGCTACTGTTAGGCAGTCCATTTGTGGTGGGTGAAGGAGCCAGAGGCTACCTTCAGAAGGTCTATGGACGCTAGGCAAACATGCGAGATGCTACCTTTAGGCAGTCCATTTGCGGTGGGTGAAGGAGCCAAAGGCTACCTTCAGAAGGTCTATGGACGCTTGGCAAACATGCGAAATGCTACCTCTTGGCAGTCCATTTGTTGTGGGTGAAGGAGCCAGAGGCTACCTTCAGAAGGTCTTTGGACACTAGGCAAACATATTAGATGCTACCTTTAGGCAGTCCATTTGCAGTGGGTGAAGGAGCCAGAGGCTACCTTCAGAAGGTCTATGGACGCTAGGCAAACATATTAGATGCTACCTTTAGCCAGTCCATTTGCGGTGGGTGAAGGAGCCAGAGGCTACCTTCAGAAGGTCTATGGACGCTAGGCAAACATGCTAGATGCTACCGTTAGGCAGTCCATTTGTGGTGGGTGAAGGAGGCAGAGGCTACCTTCAGAAGGTCTATGGACGCTAGGCAAACATGTTAGATGCTACCTTTAGGCAGTCCATTTGCGGTGGGTGAAGGAGCCAAAGGCTACCTTCAGAAGGTCTATGGACACCAGGAAAACATTCGAGATGCTACCTGTTGCCAGTCCATTTGCGGTGGATGAAGGAGCCAGAGGCTACCTTCAAAAGGTCTATGGACGCTAGGCAAACATGCTAGATGCTACCGTTAGGCAGTCCATTTGTGGTGTGTGAAGGAGCAAGAGGCTACCTTCAGAAGGTCTATGGACGCTAGGCAAACATGCTAGATGCTACCCTTAGGCAGTCCATTTGTGGTGGGTGAAGGAGCCAGAGGCTACCTTCAGAAGGTCTATGGACGCTAGGCAAACATGCTAGATGCTACCTTTAGGCAGTCCATTTGCGGTGGGTGAAGGAGCCAGAGGCTACCTTCAGAAGGTCTATGGACGCCAGGCAAACATGCTAGATGCTAGCTCTTGGCAGTCCATTTGCGGTGGGTGAAGGAGCCAGAGGCTACCTTCAGAAGGTCTATGGATGCTAGGCAAACATGCTAGATGCTACCTTTAGGCAGTCCATTTGCGGTGGGTGAAGGAGCCAGAGGCTACCTTCAGAAGGTCTATGGACGCCAGGCAAACATGCTAGATGCTAGCTCTTGGCAGTCCATTTGCGGTGGGTGAAGGAGCCAGAGGCTACCTTCAGAAGGTCTATGGACGCCAGGCAAACATGCTAGATGCTAGCTCTTGGCAGTCCATTTGCGGTGGGTGAAGGAGCCAGAGGCTACCTTCAGAAGGTCTATGGATGCTAGGCAAACATGCTAGATGCTACCTTTAGGCAGTCCATTTGCGGTGGGTGAAGGAGCCAGAGGCTACCTTCAGAAGGTCTATGGACCCTAGGCAAACATGCTAGATGCTACCTGTTGCCAGTCCATTTGCGGTGGTTGAAGGAGCCAGAGGCTACCTTCAGAATGTCTATGGACGCTAGGCAAAGATGCTAGATGCTACCTGTTGGCAGTCCATTTGCGGTGGGTGAAGGAGCCAGAGGCTACCTTCAGAAGGTCTATGGACACCAGGCAAACATGCTAGATGCTACCTTTAGGCAGTCCATTTGCGGTGGGTGAAGGAGCCAGAGGCTACCTTCAGAAGGTCTATGGACGCCAGGCAAACATGCTAGATGCTAGCTCTTGGCAGTCCATTTGCGGTGGGTGAAGGAGCCAGAGGCTACCTTCAGAAGGTCTATGGATGCTAGGCAAACATGCTAGATGCTACCTTTAGGCAGTCCATTTGCGGTGGGTGAAGGAGCCAGAGGCTACCTTCAGAAGGTCTATGGACGCCAGGCAAACATGCTAGATGGTAGCTCTTGGCAGTCCATTTGCGGTGGGTGAAGGAGCCAGAGGCTACCTTCAGAAGGTCTATGGACGCCAGGCAAACATGCTAGATGCTAGCTTTTGGCAGTCCATTTGCGGTGGGTGAAGGAGCCAGAGGCTACCTTCAGAAGGTCTATGGATGCTAGGCAAACATGCTAGATGCTACCTTTAGGCAGTCCATTTGCGGTGGGTGAAGGAGCCAGAGGCTACCTTCAGAAGGTCTATGGACCCTAGGCAAACATGCTAGATGCTACCTGTTGCCAGTCCATTTGCGGTGGTTGAAGGAGCCAGAGGCTACCTTCAGAATGTCTATGGACGCTAGGCAAACATGCTAGATGCTACCTGTTGGCAGTCCATTTGCGGTGTGTGAAGGAGCCAGAGGCTACCTTCAGAAGGTCTATGGACACCAGGCAAACATGCTAGATGCTAGCTCTTGGCAGTCCATTTGCGGTGGGTGAAGGAGCCAGAGGCTACCTTCAGAAGGTCTATGGATGCTAGGCAAACATGCTAGATGCTACCTTTAGGCAGTCCATTTGCGGTGGGTGAAGGAGCCAGAGGCTACCTTCAGAAGGTCTATGGACGCCAGGCAAACATGCTAGATGCTAGCTCTTGGCAGTCCATTTGCGGTGGGTGAAGGAGCCAAAGGCTACCTTCAGAAGGTCTATGGACGCTTGGCAAACATGCGAAATGCTACCTCTTGGCAGTCCATTTGTGGTGGGTGAAGGAGCCAGAGGCTACCTTCAGAAGGTCTATGGACGCTAGGCAAACATGCTAGATGCTACCTTTAGGCAGTCCATTTGCGGTGGGTGAAGGAGCCAGAGGCTACCTTCAGAAGGTCTATGGACCCTAGGCAAACATGCTAGATGCTACCTGTTGCCAGTCCATTTGCGGTGGGTGAAGGAGCCAGAGGCTACCTTCAGAATGTCTATGGACGCTAGGCAAACATGCTAGATGCTACCTGTTGGCAGTCCATTTGCGGTGGGTGAAGGAGGCAGAGGCTACCTTCAGAAGGTCTATGGACACCAGGCAAACATGCGAGATGCTACCTGTTGGCAGTCCATTTGCGGTGGGTGAAGGAGCCAGTGGCTACCTTTGGAAGGTCTATGGACGCTAGGCAAACATGCTAGATGCTACCTCTTGGCAGTCCATTTGTGGTGGGTGAATGAGCCAAAGGCTATTCTATTCCGATTCCTATTTATTGCAGCTTCGGGGAGTGTGTGTAAAGCAGAGGTCACCATAACACAGCGCAGCAGAGGAAACAGTGTCTGAAGGATTTAACCATGTTTCCGCCAGGCCCATTAAAGACAGTTTCCGAGAAATAAAGAGGTCATGATTATCAGTGACTTTGTTGCATATGGAACGTGCATTCCATATTGCTCTACAGAGAGAGGGTGGAGGAGGTGGTGGAGAGCGGGTCAGGTGGATAGTTTGTAGAATAGAGTAGTCAGAAGAGATGTTGATATCGAGAATTCATTAGTAGGTGGGGGAATATTGGGATAATGGTGGAGATATAAGAATATGGGGGAAGATGATAGTAATTGCTATAAACAGCATTATTTGTGGCCAAGATTAGTGATATGTTACTTACATATAGTATGATGTGTTGAAATCCGGTTCAATCCTGGTTTAATTCTGCTCATTGCAGGAAATGCAAGATGGTACACTACCTGTTTGCAGTCCATTTGCGGTGGGTAAAGTTGCCAGAGGCTACCTTCAGAACGTCTCTGCAATTCTCCTCTATGTTGGATATACCCAGATGCTGTATTCATGGAGTTAGGCTGGAGAATTCTTGTTTCTCACATGACACTATCCAGCCAACCCCACATTTAACTTCTTTATTTAAAGAGGATGTAAATGTAATATACCTTGCCCCTATACAATACATTTGTTTTACATGATACCATTATAATGAACCCCTCAGATGCTGAAAAACAGCTATCTCTCCTAGCCTAAGCTCTATGGACACATATTGCAGTAAATGATCTATATAATGAAAGACAGAAATCATCAATTGTATTTAAAATCATCAAATGAATCTTTTATTTTATGATGGATCTATCTCCTGCCGATGTTGGTGTTGTGCAGGGACAACCATCATTAATTCTTTGGGACAATTTGGAGAGAAGCCAATTAACCTTTCAGTATATTTTTGGGATGTGGGAGGAAACCGGAGTGCCCGGAGGAAACCCACGCAAACACAGGGAGAATATACTAACTCCATGCAGCGCTGTCCATGAGCTATCTGGACCCAGATGCTGCAAGGCCACAGTGCTAACCACTGAGCCTCTGTGTTGCCCAAGGAAGGATTGGAAGACGTCTTGGTGGAAAAAACCACAGGTCTTTATAACTTCTTCATGTGCTACCTTCTTGACTGGGTCTATGCTCTCGCTGATGCTAGAGCCTGATGGTCACTGATGGACGTTTTCATGGACGCTAGGCAAACATGCAGGATGCTTCCTGTTGGCAGTCCATTTGCGGTGGGTGAAGGAGCCAGAGGCTACCTTCAGAAGTTCTATGGACTCTAGGCAAACATGCAAGATGCTACCTGTTGGCAGTCCATTTGCGGTGGGTGAAGGAGCCAGAGGCTACCTTCGGAAGGTATATGGACACCAGGCAAACATGCGAGATGCTACCTGTTGGCAGTCCATTTGCGGTGGGTGAAGGAGCCAGAGGCTACCTTCAGAAGGTCTATGGACGCTAGGCAAACATGCTAGATGCAACCTTTAGGCAGTCCAATTGCGGTGGGTGAAGGAGCCAGAGGCTGCCTTCAAAAGATCTATGGACGCCAGGAAAACATTCGAGATGCTACCTGTTTGCAGTCCATTTGCGGTGGATGAAGGAGCCAGAGGCTACCCTCAGAAGGTCTATGGACGCTAGGCAAACATGCTAGATGCTACCGTTAGGCAGTCCATTTGTGGTGGGTGAAGGAGCCAGAGGCTACCTTCAGAAGGTCTATGGACGCTAGGCAAACATGCTAGATGCTACCGTTAGGCAGTCCATTTGTGGTGGGTGAAGGAGCCAGAGGCTACCTTCAGAAGGTCTATGGATGCTAGGCAAACATGTTAGATGCTACCTTTAGGCAGTCCATTTGCGGTGGGTGAAGGAGCCAAAGGCTACCTTCAGAAGGTCTATGGACACCAGGAAAACATTCGAGATGCTACCTGTTGCCAGTCCATTTGCGGTGGATGAAGGAGCCAGAGGCTACCTTCAGAAGGTCTATGGACGCTAGGCAAACATGCTAGATGCTACCGTTAGGCAGTCCATTTGTGGTGTGTGAAGGAGCAAGAGGCTACCTTCAGAAGGTCTATGGACGCTAGGCAAACATGCTAGATGCTACCCTTAGACAGTCCATCTGTGGTGGGTGAAGGAGCCAGAGGCTACCTTCAGAAGGTCTATGGACGCTAGGCAAACATGCTAGATGCTACCTTTAGGCAGTCCATTTGCGGTGGGTGAAGGAGCCAGAGGCTACCTTCAGGAGGTCTATGGACGCCAGGCAAACATGCTAGTTGCTACCCTTAGACAGTCCATCTGTGGTGGGTGAAGGAGCCAGAGGCTACTTTCAGAAGGTCTATGGACGCTAGGCAAACATGCTAGATGCTACCTTTAGGCAGTCCATTTGCGGTGGGTGAAGGAGCCAGAGGCTACCTTCAGAAGGTCTATGGACGCCAGGCAAACATGCTAGATGCTAGCTCTTGGCAGTCCATTTGCGGTGTGTGAAGGAGCCAGAGGCTACCTTCAGAAGGTCTATGGATGCTAGGCAAACATGCTAGATGCTACCTCTTGGCAGTCCATTTGCGGTGGGTGAAGGAGCCAGAAGCTACCTTCAGAAGGTCTATGGACGCCAGGCAAACATGCTAGATGCTACCTGTTGGCAGTCCATTTGCGGTGGGTGAAGGAGCCACAGGCTACCTTCAGAAGGTCTATGGACGCTAGGCAAACATGCTAGATGCTACCTTTAGGCAGTCCATTTGCGGTGGCTGAAGGAGCCAGAGGCTACGTTCAGAAGGTCTATGGACGCCAGGCAAACATGCTAGATGCTACCTGTTGGCAGTCCATTTGCGGTGGATGAAGGAGCCAGAGGCTACCTTCAGATGGTCTATGGACGCTAGGCAAACATGCTAGATGCTACCGTTAGGCAGTCCATTTGTGGTGGGTGAAGGAGCCAGAGGCTACCTTCAGAAGGTCTATGGACGCTAGGCAAACATGTTAGATGTTACCTTTAGGCAGTCCATTTGCGATGGGTGAAGGAGCCAGAGGCTACCTTCAGAAGGTCTATGGATGCTAGGCAAACATGCTAGATGCTACCTCTTGGCAGTCCATTTGCGGTGGGTGAAGGAGCCAGAAGCTACCTTCAGAAGGTCTATGGACGCCAGCCAAACATGCTAGATGCTACCTGTTGGCAGTCCATTTGCGGTGGGTGAAGGAGCCACAGGCTACCTTCAGAAGGTCTATGGACGCTAGGCAAACATGCTAGATGCTACCTTTAGGCAGTCCATTTGCGGTGGCTGAAGGAGCCAGAGGCTACCTTCAGAAGATCTATGGACGCCAGGCAAACATGCTAGATGCTTCCTGTTGGCAGTCCATTTGCGGTTGGTGAAGGAGCCAGAGGCTACATTCAGAAGGTCTATGGACGCTAGGCAAACATTCTAGATGCTACCTCTTGGCAGTCCATTTGCGGTGGGTGAAGGAGCCAGAGGCTACCTTCAGAAGGTCTATGGACGCTAGGCAAACATGCTAGATGCTACCTTTAGGCAGTCCATTTGCGGTTTGTGAAGGAGCAAGTCGCTACCTTTAGGTCAATTCCAGGGGATGAAGGCGCAGTGATCTACAGAAACAACAGAAAATGTATGTAAGTGATTATTACTAAACATGGAGCTCGGGATACAAATATACATGACACAACATCTACTACCATACAAATCCGGAGACCTTAATTGATTTACTGAAGTCTCTGCTCATTCTAGATTTGGGATTTCAGTAGAGGATCCTAAATCACTAGTTAATTCTATGCACATTTATATAGCAATGGCTATGGACACCTATCATTTCCATATTTTACATCTTACATGCAAGAGACTCATCTATAATTGATTGTGGTTACCCTCTGCCTGTCAGTGTGTTAAGATAAGACGGCAGCAGATACTTCTAATGATTAATACACATTAATACACAACCTGAAGAAAAATCATTCATTATATACACATCATTGCCCTGCGCACTACAATGAGAAGAGTAATGGATGTCGTCCTACTACTTACCTGCTCCATTGCAGTAGTGTTGCCTCCACTGATTATACTATACTGGTGGTCAAGCTGCAAGCTACATGGGCGTCTTCATGGGGTTATGGAGGAACTAGGAGATTGGGATGAAGAATTAGGCTGGGAGCAATGGGCCATCCACCACCATTGTCCTTGGACTGTTCTTACTATTGGGATGACCATCTGTTAAAGAGTGTGGCCACCCAGTTCCTGGTGATGACAGGGTGATACTGTGTTGACCATTCTGGACATACAAAGCTGAACTGGTTGAACATTTTTTGGTACTTAGATTTTATGTAGTGTGGTGGTTCAGCATAGTCCATAGTATCTTCCACATTGAGGTCAATGGCTTCTGACCTCAGGATCTCTGGTGGTGCCATCTTCCTAGCTTCCACATCTTCCCAGTTTATATCAGAGAAGAATTGATGTTCCCTGATGTCTCCTTTGACTCCAAGGCGATGGAACTGGTCTTTGCACAACAGTCCTTGTAAAATGCTGACTGTGTCAGGAGGAAGAGACTCTGGGAAGTGTGGTTCATGATAGAGGACAGATTGCTCACAATCTCTTGGTCCTTCTCCAGGGAATGGTAACGTTGCTGTCACCAGCCCATAAAGGGTAACACCAATGGCAAAATAATCCACGGCTCTCCCATGTGGTAAGCCACGGATTATTTCTGGGGCTGCATATCCTGGCGTCCCCCTACAGTCATCTGTAATCCTCTTAGAAACACCTTTCACAGCTAGGCCAAAATCAGTGATTTTGATATGGCCTTCCGTGGTCAGGAGCAGATTTTCTGGCTTTAGATCTCGATGAAGAATCCCTTTGCTGTGGAGGAATTCTGTGCCACAGACCACTTCTGCTATGATGAATCTTACAGTCACTGTATCAAGAGGACAGATTTTTAGGATAAGATCATGCAGGTCCCCTCTAGTGGCCACTTCCATCACATAATAGACAAAGTTAAGAGTGTGGAATGCGGCCAGCCCATGGATGAGAAATGGGCTGGCATGGGAGAGTTGAAGGATGTGGCGCTCTCCAAAGCTGTAGCCAGCTTGAGTGTAAACCCTTTTATCGAGGACCTTGATGGCGACACGCTCTCTGCGGATCCTATCTGTCGCTAGGTAGACTTGAGCAAAACCTCCTTGACCCAGTGAGCGGTGGAACGTGAAGGACTCCAGTGATAGGGGCACGGTGGCAGCGAATGCTTGGGCAGAGGTGCCGGCTGCTACCACAGAGGTTTCAGCTGTGGTATCCTGGTATCCGCTGCTCGAAGATGACTGTGCAGACCTGCGTAGCTCCTCTCTGGTAGTAGGGTCAATAGAGCTGGGGTCACGGCAGACATCCTGCGCAGATCTACAAGTATCCATCTTCTTTCTGCTAGATTTTATGGTGTGCTGTTTCCCTTCATCATCCTTCTGGTCTTCTGTATGTGACATACTGGCTGTAAAAAAGCATATATATATATATCATGTTAGTGGAATGAGACATGGCATATTATCGCGGTAAATAAAACCACATTTACTGGGTGATAATACAATTTAGCAAAAAGATTTGTGTCCAATACATGTCACTATGCATAAATGTATATTTACTGTCAACTAATCGCTGCTTCTTTTAATCAGTGCAGTGTAAACATGGTCTAAACCAATGATGGCAAACCTTTTGGAGACTGAGTGCCCAAACTACAACCAAAATCCACTTATTTACCGTGGATTGCCAACATGGCATTTTAATCAGTAACTTACTGCTTCCTGTACTTCCACATCTTTCAATAGTATCGGCCGCCTGAGGCCACCAATACAGTTGAAAGATGGAGGGCAAATTCAATCTCTCATTGTAGCTTCTCTGCAGTTCTGTTAACACCTTCTCACTTTTACCGCAGTTCCAAATAGCCAATGAAGTGTGGCTGAAGTTGCCTCGGAATGCAGGAAGATTTGGTCTTATTTGGTGAACTCTGTCCTGGGACGATTGTCTGAGTGTTCGCAGCCAACAGATTAACCCCTTCCCGCCGCAGCCCTTTTTCGTTTTTGCGTTTTCAACGCATTTGTGCCGTATTCTTGTGGGCTTGGATTTTACGGATTTCACTGTACGCCCCAAATGACATGTCTACTTTATTCTTTGGGTCGGTACGATTACGGGGATAACAAATTTATATAGGTTTTATAATGTTTTCATACATTTAAACAAATTAAAACCTCCTGTACAAAATTTTTTTGGGGGATTTTGCCATCTTCTGGCACTAATAACTTTTTTATACTTTGGTGTATGGAGCTGTGGTTGGTGCCGTTTTTTTGTGGATTTTGATGACGTTTACAATGTTATAATTTTTAGGACTTTACGACCTTTTGATCACTTTTTAAGGAATTTTAATTTTTTTTTAAAATGGCAAAAATTTGCCATTTTTTACTTTGGGCGCGATTTTCCGCTACGGGGTTAAACGCGGTTAAAAACGTTATCATATTTTGATATATAGGGCATTTTTGGACGCAGCGATACCTAATGGGGCAGATTTTCTTACCCGGTCCATTCGCGATCCATTCTCTGCGCTGGATTCGGGTCCAGCCGGGATTTATTAAGGCAGTTCCTCCGACGTCCACCAGGTGGCGCTACTGCGCTGAAGTTTCCTGGAACGCACTGGAAGACACCGAGCCGGGCTGAGTGAAGGTAAGTGCAAGCTCCGCAACACAATTTTTTTTTAAATGCGGCGATTTTTCCGAATCCGTCGGGTTTTCGTTCGGCCACGGACCCCGATTTCCGTCGTGTGCATGTCGGTGCCGATGCGCCGCAATCCGACCGCGTGCACCAGAAACCCGGGGCAATTCAGGGGAAATCGCCGCAAATCGGAAATATTCGGGTAACACGTCGGGAAAATGCGAATCGGGCCCTTAGTAAATGACCCCCAATGTGTTTAGGATTTTTACTGTTTATTTATATTTATATCAGTTCTATGCGCCCACGCGCCGCCATCGCAGGAAAACACCTGCAATTGGCTATGGAGAGGGCTCGGCACCAGGACCCAGCATGTGACGTACTAATACGTCACATGTCGGTAAGGGGTTAAATATCCATATAAACTACATACATCGATTGTGCTATGTGCAATTAACACTTCTTTTACATAGAAATGATCCTTAGCAATTTCCTACCTTTGCTGTCGGCCATACTGTCCTCCATGTTGATATGACTGGGTCCAGGGATCTCATTAGAAGGTTCCTCATTGACGATATAGGTTCCTCTGTGTTTGAGACCAGCAATCCACCTCCGTGGTCTCCGGAGCAGGGCTAAAAAGCGGTTTCTTGGTCTACCCATAGCTTTCTCCAGCTTCTTTGACGCCTGTGGTTGCACTTCTGCCTCTATTTCTTCATCCTCTGAGATTTTATTCTCCAGTTGTTCACCATTTTTGCTGTCCTCATCCTGTTTGCTGTAGTATTGGATGTGCACTTCATCCAGGCTGTGGAGCTGCTCCTGAATCTGTTTATATTCTTTCAGGATGACTTGCTCCACCATGTTGCCTGTCTGATGATCCATGTTGTTTCTGAATACCTGGCTGACCCTTAGTAATTTTCTACCTTTGCTGTCGGCCATACTGTCCTCCATGTTGATATGACTGGGTCCAGGGATCTCATTAGAAGGTTCCTCATTGACGATATAGGTTCCTCTGTGTCTGAGACCAGCAATCCACCTCCGTGGTCTCCGGAGCAGGGCTAAAAAGCGGTTTCTTGGTCTACCCATAGCTTTCTCCAGCTTCTTTGATGCCTGTGGTTGCACTTCTGCCTCTATTTCTTCATCCTCTGAGATTTTATTCTCCAGTTGTTCACCATTTTTGCTGTCCTCATCCTGTTTGCTGTAGTATTGGATGTACACTTCATCCAGGCTGTGGAGCTGCTCCTGAATCTGGTTATATTCTTTCAGGATTACCTGCTCCACCATGTTGCCTGTCTGATGATCCATGTTGTCTCTGCCCACCTGGCTGCGCGTGCTGCCTTTTATACCTTGGCCAGGGGGCGGGACTGCACTATCTTGCTCCGGATTGGTCAATTTTCAATGGGCGTGGCTATTTTCCTGCCTCCTGATTGGACAGTCAGCTGGAATTGATCTGGCATTATGATGTCATCAGCCATTGTGGGAGATTCTCTGTCATTGTGACATCATCATTCATGTCTTTTACAGTATGGTTACTGCATTTGGATTTATGTATGTGTGTACATACTGTATACACTATGTATATGTTACATGGTATATTAATATTGTGTATGTCCTGGTTTGGTTCCTTGCACATCACATACATCACCTTCAGAAGAATACATTGAGAGAATTATCCCCAAATTATCTTCCCCCTTTGGCTGTAATTTATCTCACTATGTAGCCACTGATTAAAGCTATAATGAGAAGGGGGGTAACACACCGAAACTTCACCAGTTTTGGAATAAACTCTGCACTTTTATCTGTTTGGATCTGGAGTTCAGCTAGTCAGTAGGCACGTGGGAATTTTATACTGTATATTACAAATGCCATTATCTTTATCAAATATCCAGCAAGCCTAATATGGCGCTCATACTAAACACCACATTCTTTCCCTGATGATAGATACTGATGTGTATATGAAGGACAACACCCTAAAGACTAATCTGTATGTAAAACCCACAGATTGCAACATACTATTAAAATATGACAGTCACCATCCACGTAATATGGAGCGTTCTTTACCATTCAGCCAGATGCTGAGGGTCAAACAAATAGTGGATGATAAAGAGGAACAGGAAAAGGGGTTAACAGAGATGGGTAAAAAATTTATCAAAAGGGGTAACCCTAAATCACTAATTACCAAACACATGGAGAAAGTACAGACCTTGGATAGCTCTTCATTACTGTCCAACAGGATTACCAATAAGACAACCACCCGCATACCAATGATTTCTACTTATGGCTTCCATAGCCAAAAAATTGCAGCAATTATACGTAAAAAATTGGTGAATCCTAAGTACCTATTACAAACAGATTCAACACTTTCAATCTCCGCCCCTTTTCTCTTACAGAAGAGGACGTACCCTGAGAGATTTATTGGTTAAAACCAATGTAGCAGGTCCCACTAGGGAAAGATTGACCCGTACAGGCAGTGTCCCGTGCATGTCTTGTGACAATTGTTCTCTGATGACAAAGGGAGACACCTTTGTCCATCCAACTACTGGTGTTTCTTTTAAAATTAATTTCTGTTTAACCTGCAGGAGAGACTATGTTATTTATGTGCTCCAGTGTCCATGCAAGCTCTTATACGTGGGTGAGACCACAACTGAATGCAGATTACGTTTAAATAATCATAAATCTAGCATACGTACTAAAAAACTTCATTTACCAGTACCATTCCATTTCTCCGAGGCCGGACATAAGGTAGAGGACCTCAGATTTATGATTATATATAGGATCCCCCCACAGAAAAGAGGTGGGAATAGGGAATTGATGCTGTAACGAAGAGAGGTCCAATGGATACATAAATTAAGGTCTCTACATCCCAATGGTCTCAATAGAGACCTTCCTCTGAATGTATTTCTGTAATTATTAAGATGCCTAACCCTAGTAATATCGCCTTTGATCACTACACACGACCTCCGTTTAGTGACACATTTGTCCTTTTATCAATTTGTTTGACTGATGATCTTTGCAACAAACATACAGATTACAACGTATTGAATAGCACTTTATTCCCAGTAACTCTCCTTCTTTATTCTTTACACCCTAGTGCCTCCTCGGGACCGGGAAATGGAGAATTCTTGGGACTTTCCTCGATACGGTGAACTCCGGAGCACTGAACTACGCTGGAGGTGTGGCCGCATGAGGAGGAATAATGATTCCGGATGGGACCAGACACGGACCTCTTGGCCTATTGGCAACGAAAGGTCTTGTCAGATGATAATTAGAGATGAGCGAGCACTAAAATGCTCGGGTACTCGTTATTTGAGACAAACTTTTCCCGATGCTCGAATAACGAGCCCCATTGAAGTCAATGGGGGACTCGAGCATTTTTCAAGGGGACCAAGGATCTGCACAGGGAAGCTTGGCCAAGCACCTGGGAACCTCAGAAAAGGATGGAAACACCACGGAAATGGACAGGAAACAGCAGGGGCAGCATGCATGGATGCCTCTGAGGCTGCTTAATCGCACCATTATGCCAAAACTATGGGCAACAGCATGGCAATGACAGAGTGACCGAATGAGGCTAGATAGCATCTAAAGCATCCAATAATTGACCCTGACACTATAGGGGACGGCATGCAGAGGCAGCGGCAGCAGTGGCAGGCTAGAGAGTGTGTTGGCAACATACCCCAAATGGACTCAGGCTTAAAACCAATGGGTGGCAGAGAGGAACCAAAGGAGGTGAGCAAGAAGCGCTCAAATAATATCGGTAAATGATAAAAGTTTGCCAGTATATTTTGTGGATTACACAGCAGGGTGGCGACAAAGTTAAGTTTGATGAGGAAGCCATGAAAACAACCCAAAATTCTGCCTGACACAGCTCGTTTGATAAGGGGACCATGTATGGAGGCAGTGAACTAGTAGTAGATTAAAGGTGCTGCAGTTAAAACTATGTTAGTTGGATCTTGGGATGGAGCTGGCGCTCCGCTGCCAGGCGAGCTTTCGCCAATCCAAGCCCCTGTCTCTCGGCTACTCCCCAAACAGCACTTCTAAGAACCTTTTGTATAAGATCAAGTGTAGTAGCGTTCTTATAAGTTTAGGATATGGTGGGTGAGGGGAATGTAAACAGATGCGCAAGAAGCGCTGAAATAATATTGGTAAATGATAAAAGTTTGCCAGTGTATTTTGTGGATTACACAGCAGGGTGGCGACAAAGTTAACAAGTTTGATGTGGAAGCCATGAAAACAACCCAAAATTCTGCCTGACACAGCTCGTTTGATAATGGGGACCATGTATGGAGGCAGCTATATGGACTACTTTTGGAGGCAGCTATGGCGATGACGTGTGGAGGTAGCAATGGAGACAACGTGTGAAGGCAGCTAAAAAGACGACGTGTGGAGGCTGCTATGGAGACAATGTAATTTGGATAGTGCCTGTATGTGGCAGTCCAAAAAAGTTTTCAAACCAGAGGAGCAGGTAGCTGGTCCTCCAGAAAAATTACATAGATTGAGTGCCTGTATGTGGCAGTCCAAAAAAGTTTTCAAACCAGAGGAGCAGGTAGCTGGTCCTCCAAAAAGATTAAATAAATTGAGTGCCTGTATGTGGCAGTCCAAAAAAGTTTTCAAACCAGAGGAGCAGGTAGCTGGTCCTCCAGAAAAATTACATAGATTGAGTGCCTGTATGTGGCACTCCCAAAAATTGTTTAAAACAGAGGACAGGGTAGTTGGCCCTCCAGAAAAATTAAATACATAGAGTACTATAGCCAGAGCCAGTTGGCCCTGGCAAAAAAATTGCCAGTTTCCTCTGCTTTAGTGTACAAAGAGGAGGAGAAGGAGGACAATGAGGAGGAAGAGTGCATACATTATTCAGGTTCAGCTTCTTTCACCTGGTGGAGAATGGAAATGCGGAGAAATCCAGGCTTTATTCATCTTGATAAGCGTCAGCCTGTCAGCGCTGTCAGTCGACAGGCGTGTACGCTTATCGGTGATGATGCCACCAGCTGCACTGAAAACCCGCTCGGACAACACGCTAGCGGCAGGGCAGGCAAGAACCTCCAAGGCGTACAGCGCCAGTTCGTGCCACATGTCCAGCTTTGAAACCCAGTAGTTGTAGGGAGCTGTGTGATCATTTAGGACGATGGTATGGTCAGCTACGTACTCCCTCACCATCTTTCTGTAAAGATCAGCCCTACTCTGCCGAGACTGGGGGCAGGTGACAGTGTCTTGCTGGGGTGACATAAAACTGGCAAAGGCCTTGTAAAGCGTACCCCTGCCAGTGCTGGACAAGCTGCCTGGTCGCCTACTCTCCCTCGCTACTTGTCCCGCAGAAGTACGCCCTCTGCCGCCAGCGCTGTCAGAAGGGAAATACTGTTTCAGCTTGTGCACCAGGGCCTGCTGGTATTCATGCATTCTCACACTCCTTTCCTCTCCAGGGATGAGAGTGGAAAGATTTTGCTTGTACCGTGGGTCCAGGAGAGTGAATACCCAGTAATCGGTGCTGGAATAAATTCTTTGAACGCGAGGGTCACGGGATAGGCAGCTTAGCATGAAATCTGCCATATGCGCCAGAGTCCCAACGCGCAAGAATTCACTCCCCTCACTGGCCTGACTGTCCATTTCCTCCTCCTCCAACTCCTCCAACTCCTCTTCTTCTGCCCATACACGCTGAACAGTGAAGGACTGAACAATGGTCCCCTCTTCTGTCTCGCCAACATTCTCCTCCTCTTCCTCCTCATCCTCCTCCACCTCCACCGCCTCCGATATGCGCTGAGAAACAGACCTAAGGGTGCTTTGGCTATCAACAAGGGAATCTTCTTCCCCCATCTCTTGTGACGAGCGCAAAGCTTCCGACTTCATGCTGACCAGAGAGTTTTTCAACAGGCCAAGCAGTGGGATGGTGAGGCTGATGATGGCGGCATCACCACTGACCATCTGTGTTGACTCCTCAAAGTTACTCAGCACCTGACAGATATCAGACATCCACGTCCACTCCTCATTGTAGACTTGAGGAAGCTGACTGACCTGACTACCAGTTCTGGTGGAAGTTGACATCTGGCAGTCTACAATCGCTCTGCGCTGCTGGTAAACTCTGGATAACATGGTCAGTGTTGAATTCCACCTCGTGGGCACGTCACACAACAGTCGGTGAGCGGGCAGTTGGAGGCGACGCTGCGCTGCCCTGAGAGTGGCAGCATCTGTGCTGGACTTCCTGAAATGCACACAGATGCGGCGCACCTTCGTGAGCAAATCAGACAGATTGGGGTATGTCTTGAGGAAACGCTGAACTATGAGATTTAACACATGGGCCAGGCATGGCACATGTGTCAGTCTGCCGAGTTGCAGAGCTGCCACCAGGTTACGGCCGTTGTCACACAAAACCATGCCTGGCTTCAGGTTCAGCGGTGCCAGCCACAGATCAGTCTGCGCCGTGATGCCCTGTAATAACTCTTGGGCGGTGTGCCTTTTATCGCCTAGGCTCAGCAGTTTGAGCACCGCCTGCTGTCGCTTAGCGATGGCACTGCTGCTGTGCCTAGAGCTACCGACTGATGGCGCCATGCCCACGGATGGTAATTCAGAGGAGGAGGTGGAGGAGGGGTGGGAGGAGGAGGAGGCATAGTAGGCCTTTGAGACCTGGACCGAGGTAGGCCCCGCAATCCTCGGCGTCGGCAGTATATGACCAGCCCCAGGGTCAGACTCGGTCCCAGCCTCCACCAAGTTAACCCAATGTGCCGTCAGCGATATATAGTGGCCCTGCCCGGCAGCACTCGTCCACGTATCCGTGGTCAGGTGGACCTTGTCAGAAACGGCGTTGGTCAGGGCACGGAGGATGTTCTCTGACACGTGCTTGTGCAGGGCTGGGACGGCACATCGGGAAAAGTGGTGGTGGCTGGGGACCGAATACCGAGGGGCGGCCGCCGCCATGAGGTTTCGAAAGGCCTCGGTCTCTACCAGCCTATAGGGCAGCATCTCCAGGCTAAGCAACTTGGAGATGTGGACGTTGAGGGCTTGGGCGTATGGGTGGGTTGCGCTATACCTCCTTTTGCGCTCCAGCGTCTGGGGTATGGAGAGCTGAACGCTGGTGGATGCTGTGGAGGATCGTGGAGGCGAAGATGGGGTTTTCGCACGGGAGGTGTTTGGGCCGGGGTCCTGGGCAGGGGGCTGACTAGCAGATGACACAGGGGAAGGAGCAGTGGTGTGCCCGGCCGGAGGTGAACGGGCTTGGTGCCATTGAGTGGGGTGTTTAGCATTCAGATGCCTGCGCATACTGGTGGTAGTTAAGCTAGTAGTGGTGGAACCCCTGCTGATCCTGGTTTGGCAAAGGTTGCACACCACAGTCCGTCGGTCATCCGGTGTTTCTTTAAAGAACCTCCAGACTTCTGAAAATCTAGCCCTTGCCACGGGAGCTTGACTACGGGCAACATTTGGCGCTGATGCACCAGCTCTGGCCCTGCCTCTCCATCTGGCCCCACCACTGCCTCTTCCAACCTGTTCTGCTATAGGACTCGCCTCCGTCTCAGAAGCACTGTGTTCACCCGGCCTATCAACCCAGCTTGGGTCTGTCAACTCATCATCCTCCGAACCCTCAGTCTGCTCCCCCATCGGACTTCCTGCCCTGACAACAACTTCACCACTGTCTGACAACCGTGTCTCCTCATCGTCCGACACCTCTTTACACACTTCTTCCACTACGTGAATAATGTCATCATCACCCACAGACTGCGACTGGTGGAAAACCTGGGCATCGGAAAATAGCTCAGCAGCAGCAGGACAAGTGGTTTGTGACTGTGGGAAGGGTCCAGAAAACAGTTCCTCAGAGTATGCCGGTTCAAATGCCAAATTTTGGTGGGAGGGGGCAGACTGGGGGGAAGGAGGCTGAGGTGGAGGAGCTGGAGGAGTGCCGATTTCGGTGACATGGGTGGACTGCGTGGAAGACTGACTGGTGGACAAATGGCTAGAAGCATTGTCCGCAATCCACGACATCACCTCTTCGCACTGTTCTGGCCTCAACAGTGCTCTACCACGAGTCCCAGTAACTTGAAACATGATGAACCTAGGGAGTGTACCTCTGCGGCGTTCCCCTGCTCCCCCATCAGCAGGTGGTGTCTCACCCCGCCCAGGACCACGGCCTCTGACCCCTGCAGTAGTTGGACGCCGAAGTCCACGCCCTCGTCCTCTACCCCTAGCCCTCGGGTTAAACATTTTCCAAATTAAAGTGTAAACTTGAAAAAAAAAAATTTTTGTGTTTATTTTTTTTTATTTTTTTATTTTTTTTTAACAAAACGATGCTATCCTATTGCTATGGCTAGTTTCTAACCTACACTGACAGCACACAACTGGATTTTGTGCTTTGCAAGATGAGTTTGAGCTATAAAATGAAATAAAGGTAAAAAAAAAAAAAAATCACTCTGCCTAATTCTACTCAAACCCCTAATAAATTGTCCCACTTCGGTGTTGGAGGTGGATATGCGTGTCACTAAGAGCTAAACACAACGGTCGCAGGTCTCCCAGCAAATTCCTCACAGTATGGTACTAGCTGCACTACTAGTGCCAGCAAGCCCAGCCACAAGCAAACAAAAAAAAGGGAAATATAACGCTATTGTAGGCCTAAGTAAGCCGTTGGGGTTCTCCTATGGCTATTTTGTAGCCTACAATGAGAGCACACTGCTTTGCAAGAGGAGTTTGAGCTATAAAATGAAATACAGCTAAAAAAAAAAAAAAATCAGCAGACTCTGCCTAATTCTACTCAAACCCCTAATAAATTGTCCCACTTCGGTGTTTGAGGTAGATATGCGTGTCACTAAGAGCTAAACACAACGGTCGCAGGTCTCCCAGCAAATTCCTCACAGTATGGTACTAGCTGCACTACTAGTGCCAGCAAGCCCAGCCACAAGCAAACAAAAAAGAGTAAAATAAAACGTTATTGTAGCCCTAAGAAGGGCTGTTGGGTTCTTGTAGAATCACTCCTGCCTAACACTATTCTAATAGAACACCCTAACGCTTTCCCTGACCAGCAGCAGCTCTCTCCCTAGCGGCATCCAGACACAGAATGATCCGAGCAGCGCAGGCAGGGGCTAGTCTATTCCAGGGTCACCTGATCTGGCCAGCCAACCACTGCTATCGAAGTGTAAGGGTACCACGTCATGCTGGGTGGAGTGCAGAGTCTCTTGGCTTGTGATTGGCTCTGTTTCTGGCCGCCAAAAAGCAAAACGGCGGGAGATGCCATTTTCTCGAGCGGGCGAAGTATGTTCGCTCATCTCTAATGATAATGCCTCCTCACTGATGGACCGCTCTTCTGCGTTCTCCGTTGAGTCTCGTGTGGATCGTCTCTGTCCCTCCTTTGACACCCGGGGCGGATACTTTCTAGTTGGGGCAGACATTCCACTATCCAGGATGGCGACATTGGATACTGGGACTAATATGCGCATGTCCACACATAAAAAAATCGCTATTAGATGTCCGATTGGAGATCGGTATTAATATGTATTTTTTGACATATGTCTCTTATAACAATAAGAATTTATATCTGTATGTTTGATTTGGTTTTTAAATTTTGCACTTATATAGTAGAATCACAGGACTTTGGGGCTGGGATTGATTCCCACGCATACCAATACGCCCTAGGTGGAGTCACGATCACCATGGAGACACGTAGGTCTTCTCACGTTGAAGGCATGTGAGTCTCCCTTAGTAGTTTCCATATACTTACCTGAATTGGTGTTTTTGTATACTTGCATATTATGGATGGTCATTTAATGATATATCGCTATGTGTAGGCATGTTTTAACACTTGTTTTTAATAGAATGTTTATATTCACGGAACTTTATATTTACGGAAGTACTGATGACGTCACTTATGTACACATGTTGTGGTGATTAGTTCACCCTCTATATAAACCACTCAATTTTTTACACTGGATGCTTGAAAATGCCTTTATTGATAAGGTGAAACGTTGCATGTTTTTCACGGTGGAATAAAGCTAATATTTTTTCACGATATGGAGTGCTTCTTCATCACCAACTTTACTAATACGGTGGGTTGTGTCTGAACCCGTTTGGAAGATTTTTGCACCTGGTTTTTATTTCCTTTCGGTGCTGCTCCACATGAGGATTCTTGTCTGACATTCTTTCACTATATTTACACCAAACAACTTACCATATTTTTCGGACTATAAGGCGCACAAAATATCCTTTGATTTTCTCATAAATCAAAGGTGCGCCTTATAGTCCAGTGTGCCTTATATATGAACCGTACTTACAGACAATAGCTGCCTTGAACTGTGCACATGTTTGCCAACTGCTGGTCATTCATCCTTTTAATCAGGTGCACCTTATAATCTGGTGCGCCTTAAATATGAACCTAGACGTTTTAGCAGGCATTTATTGATGGTGCGCCATATACTCTTGCCTCCATAGTGAAAGCAGACATATAAAGCCTGTGTCAGGGGTTTCCATTGCACACTACAATTTTTTTCATGGAAACTAACAACAAAGTGAATTGAAAGTCTCCGTTCACCTTATGTTCCCTGTTGACTTCAATGTAGAGAGGTTGCTTTCCATCATAGTAGCGGAAAAAAATAAACTTTCTGCTTTTTTTGGGAGTTTTATGCTATTTACTGCAATTTTCTAAGAACGCCTTCACATATCTTGCAGAAGTTATGAAATCTACCACTAGATTGCATGCAGTATGAACCAAACATACCTTGAGAATGCTATAGCGACACTGATGTAGAAACATATCTTATTTAATCCCTGAACTCAGGGTTTCTTAAAAACCCAAACAAGGAGAGCCGCAAAGATCATCAATAAAAATTCATAATATACTTTATTGAAGTGATAATACATACAATTCAAAGTTATATACCATAAAATAGGGAATGAAAAAAGGGGAAAACAAGTGGTCTCTGATGGAAATTGGGGCAACCATGGAATACACAAGTGCCCTCAGAAAGCCCAGGAACCAAAAATGAATAAGAAACAATTCAGACTCAAAGGTCTGATCGATAATTAGTAATGCAGACAGGAGTATAAAAAAGATTGCTATCCTCAGTCAATCCTATATGGAGTGGAGACCGGAGGTGCCTTCCGGCTCCCACAATACACGTAAATGGTTAATGTTTACCCAAAAGCATGATAGTAGGTTCAATGGGGAATCCTGAGGGGGCCAATAAACTACACCCCTCCTCTTACTCTAATTATGCACTACTTGAGACTACGCTGTTTTCCCTGTGTTGTCCCTGTTCCCTGTGTTGTCCCTGACAGGCAGAAGTAATCAATCGCTGAGCCTTCCCCTAGCTGTTGTATATGAGTCATCCAGCTCAGATTGATTAGCCCTGTCTGGACAGTTCAGGAAGCTCCATGTAATGTGTTTATGAACGGCAGCCAGCATGAACCCAGCTTTCCCAAGGTCCTTAATTTTATAATTGTTTTCTGAGCAAAACCACTTGGATCAAATATTAAATAAGATATGACAAAAATACAGCATTTTCAGGGATGAGGGAGGGAGGCATATAGGAGACCTGATAGTGTTTGTTATGGCTGTTATAGCAGTGCTGAGAATGTCATGTGTAATATGAATCTCATTGATCTCTTATCTGTGATCTCTCTTTCTATTATGTCAAATACTAGTACAAAGTTCAGAAGGTAAATGAAAGTGTATATAAACCATGATGCTGATAATCTAAGCACATTGTCAGCTCACAGCTGGAGATGGGTGAATGGATTTGAACTAAGAGGAATTCAATAAGAATTTTGCTAAAAATCTGATCCATCAAGTTCTTTTTTCCTCATTTTTAGCTAAATGGGCGTCAGCACAATGGGAGTCATTTACTAAGGGCCCGAATTGCGTTTTTCCGTCGGGTTTCCCGAATATTACTGTTTTGCGCCGAATTGTCCCGGGTTTTTGGCGCACGCGATCGGATTGTGGCGCATTGGCGTCGGCATGCATGCAACGGAAATTGGGGGTGTGGCCATCGTAAAACCCGACAGATTCGGAAAAAGCGCGATATTTAAAAAAGAATTTGTGTCGCTTGACATGCACTTACATGGACCAGGAAGAAGAAGGAGCGACACCTGGTGGACATTGGGCGCAGAGAGCCGAATCCTCGTCGGAGAACACACCGCGGGATCGCAACTGGATCGGGTAGGTAAATGTGCCCCAATGAGAACAATCATATGAATAGGCTGTAATTTACTCTATGGATGGTCAGCCTGCTTCAAGAGGAGAATTTGGACAAATCTTGCTGTTTCTTAGTTTTTCCTCTTGCCACTTACTCTATGACCAGGGCCTCTATCCCCACAGAGGGCCCCTGCCACTGCTAGTTATAGTAATCCATGTTGGTAGAACAAAAGAGGCTACCTTCAGAAGGTCTATGGACGCTAGGCAAACATGCTAGATGCTACCACTTGGCAGTCCATTTGCGGTGGGTGAAGGAGCCAGAGGCTACCTTCAGAAGGTCTATGGACGCTAGGCAAACATGCTAGATGCAACCTTTAGGCAGTCCATTTGCGGTGGGTGGAGGAGCCAGAGGCAACCTTCAGAAGGTCTATGGGCGCTAGGCAAACATGTTAGATGCTACCTTTAGGCAGTCCATTTGCGGTGGGTGAAGGAGCCAGAGGCTACCTTCAGAAGGTCTATGGACGCTAGGCAAACATGCTAGATTCTACCTTTAGGCAGTCCATTTGCGGTGGGTGAAGGAGCCAGAGGCTACCTTCAGAAGGTCTATGGACGCTAGGCAAACATATTAGATGCTACCTTTAGGCAGTCCATTTGCGGTGGGTGAAGGAGCCAGAGGCAACCTTCAGAAGGTCTATGGACGCTAGGCAAACATGCTAGATGCAACCTTTAGGCAGTCCATTTGCGGTGGGTGAAGGAGCCAGAGGCTACCTTCAGAAGGTCTATGGACGCTAGGCAAACATATTAGATGCTACCTTTAGGCAGTCCATTTGCGGTGGGTGAAGGAGCCAGAGGCAACCTTCAGAAGGTCTATGGACGCTAGGCAAACATGCTAGATGCAACCTTTAGGCAGTCCATTTGCGGTGGGTGAAGGAGCCAGAGGCTACCTTCAGAAGGTCTATGGACGCTAGGCAAACATGTTAGATGCTACCTTTAGGCAGTCCATTTTCTGTGGGTGAAGGAGCCAGAGGCAACCTTCAGAAGGTCTATGGACGCTAGGCAAACATGTTAGATGCTACCTTTAGGCAGTCCATTTGCGGTGGGTGGAGGAGCCAGAGGCTACCTTCAGAAGGTCTATGGACGCTAGGCAAACATGCTAGATGCTACCACTTGGCAGTCCATTTGCGGTGGGTGAAGGAGCCAGAGGCTACTTTCAGAAGGTGTATGGATGCCAGGCAAACATGCGAAATGCTACCTGTTGGCAGTCCATTTGCGGTTGGTGAATGAGCCAAAGGCTACCTTCAGAAGGTCTATGGATGCTAGGCAATCATAGTATCATAGTATCATAGTATATAAGGCTGGAAGGAGACGCAAGTCCATCAAGTCCAACCTTCAAGAATTAAATAAATGTTTTATTCACATAACCTGTGATATTTTTTCTCTCCAGAAAGTCATCCAGGCCTCTCTTGAACATGTACATAGAGTCCGCCATAACAACCTCCTGCGGCAGAGAGTTCCACAGTCTCACTGCTCTTACAGTAAAGAACCTTTGTCTATGGTGATGGTAGAATCGCCTCTCCTCTAGGCGCAGAGGATGTCCCCTTGTTCTGGTCACAGGCCTAGGTATAAAAGATCTTTGGAGAGATCCTTGTACTGTCCGTTCAGGTATTTGTACATTGTAATGAGGTCTCCCCTCAGTCGTCTTTTTTCTAAACTGAATAATCCCAAATTTTGTAATCTGTCATTGTATTCTAGTCCCCCCATTCCCCTAATAATCCTGGTTGCTCTCCTCTGCACCCGTTCCAGCTCTACTATATCCTTTTTATATACTGGTGCCCAAAACTGTACACAATATTCCATGTGTGGTCTGACCAGGGATTTGTATAAGGGCAGAACTATGTCTTTATCATGAGAATCTATTCCTCTCTTGATACA
This sequence comes from Engystomops pustulosus, assembly GCF_040894005.1. NCBI lineage: Eukaryota > Metazoa > Chordata > Amphibia > Anura > Leptodactylidae > Engystomops > Engystomops pustulosus. The sequence goes on along the minus strand of NC_092419.1, from coordinate 79,023,083 downwards.
TCCCATTATTTTATTTGCTTTAGCAGCAGCCGCCTGGCTCTGGTCACTAAAATTAAGTTTACCATCCACCAATACGCCCAAGTCCTTTTCAGCTTCAGTTTTACTAAGTAATTGACCGTTTTGGACATAATTATACTTTTTGTTTCCATGGCCCAAGTGCATAACTTTACATTTATCTACATTAAACCTCATCAACCATTTCTCTGCCCATCCCTCAAGCTTCCACAAATCCCTCTGTAATGCTAAACTATCGACCTCAGTATTTATTACTTTACACAGCTTAGTATCATCTGCAAATATTAAAACTTGACTGTGTAAACCCACTACAAGGTCATTAATAAAAATATTAAAAAGAAGTGGCCCCAATACTGACCCCTGTGGCACTCCACTGGTAACATCAACCCAATCTGAGAATGTGCCATTAATGACCACCCTCTGTTTTCTATCACTAAGCCAATTACTTACCCAGATACACAGATTTTCTCCTACTCCCAGCAGTCTCATTTTATATACCAACCTTTTATGTGGCACGGTGTCAAATGCCTTTGAAAAGTCCAGATATACAACATCCACAGCGTCCCCCAGATCCAGTCTTGAACTTACCTCCTCGTAGAAACCAATCAGATTAGTCTGACAGGACCGATCTCTCATAAACCCATGCTGACGCTGGGTTATAAGGTTGTGCACAGTGAGATACTCCAGGATAGCATCTCTAATAAACCCCTCAAATATTTTCCCCACCACAGCAGTTAGACTTACGGGTCTGTAGTTTCCAGGATCGCTATTTGATCCTTTTTTGTATATTGGTACCACATTTGCTATGCGCCATTCCTGTGGAACATAACCAGTCCTCAGTGAATCTTCAAATATTAAAAATAACGGTCTGTCTATCACCGTACATAATTCATGCAGAACCCAGGGGTGTATGCCATCTGGCCCAGGTGATTTATCTATCTTAGTGGATGCGAGGCGGCGCCGTACCTCTTCCTGGGTTAAACTGTTGACATTATAAAAAGAATTTACATTATTCCTCATTGTGTCTTCCACCAGGGGATTTTCCTGGGTAAAAACAGTTGAGAAGGCGACATTCAGTAGATTGGCCCTTTCCTCATCTCCTTCCACCATGACCCCCATGTTATTTCTAAGGGGACCCACACTCTCTGTTTTTAGTTTCTTATCATTTATATACTTGAAAAATAATTTGGGATTATTTTTGCTCTCCCTGGCAATATTTCTCTCAGTCTCTATTTTTGCGGCCTTTATCTGCTTTTTACAGGATTTATTTTTCTCTCTATAATCCTGTAATGCCTCATCGCTACCTTCACGTTTTAGCACCTTAAACGCTTTATCTTTCTCGCTTATTGCTTTCCTTACAAGACTAGTTAGCCACATAGGCTTTTTCTTGTTCCTTTTATGCTTTTTCCCATAAGGTATGTGTTTCTCACAGGACTTTTTCAGAATATATGAGAAAAAGTCCCATTTTTGGGGGGGGCTTTTGTCTTTGAGAGCATTATCCCAGTCTATGCCTTTAAGGTCTTCCCTTAGTTGATGAAAATTTGCCCTCCTGAAGTTTAGAGTGTTGGTTGCCCCTTCACTAACGTGCTTAGTAAAGCGTAATACAAAATCAATGATATTATGATCACTATTCCCCAGGTTCCCCCCAACCTGTAGTTTTGATACCCTATCAGGTCTGTTGGTAAGGATAAGGTCCAGCAGTGCCCCCCCTCTTGTTGGCTCCAGGACTAGTTGCGACAGGTAATTGTCTTTTGTTGTTGACAAGAACCTGCTACCTTTGAAGGACCTGCAGGTTTCTGCCCCCCAGTCAATATCTGGGTAATTGAAGTCCCCCATGATAAGTACTTCACCATGCTTTGAAGCCGCATCCATTTCACTTATCAGCATTTCCTCTGCTGCCTCCATTATATTTGGAGCCTTATAACAAACCCCTAGTAATATTTTATTATTCTTTTTCCCTCCCCTTATCTCCACCCATAGGGACTCCACATTTGCGTTACTGATGTCATCTCGCAGGACGGGCTTGAGGCAAGAATTCACATATAAACAAACCCCTCCCCCTTTTTTATTTATACGATCCTTTCTAAAAAGACTATAACCATCTATAGTAACAGCCCAGTCATAGCTACTGTCCAGCCATGTCTCGCTGATACCCACTATATCATATTTCCGTTCCAACATCAAGAGTTCCAGTTCCTCCATTTTGTTTGTGAGGCTTCTGGCATTTGTGTACATGCACTTTATATGGTTTTCCCTGTCCGTATTCCTTTTGTCCTTATTCCCCAATCTCATTCCAGCCCCCCTTCCTCCCCCATGGACTATGGCTCTTCCCAGCTCTCTATGTACACCGTCTATTTGCCCTGCACAAGTGTAGTTGCCCTCCCCCCAGGTCTCTAGTTTAAACACTCCTCCAACCTTCTAGCCATTTTTTCCCCTAAAACAGCAGCCCCCTCCCCATTGAGGTGCAGCCCATCCCTACTGTAGAGCCAGTAGCCCACAGAAAATTCAGCCCAGTTCTCCATGAACCCAAACCCCTCCTTCCTACACCAACTTTTGAGCCACTTATTTACCTCCTTGATCTCCCGCTGCCTTTCTGGTGTGGCACGTGGTACAGGCAGTATCTCGGAGAAAATTACCTTTGAGGTCCTTGCCCTGAGCTTATGGCCTAAATCTCTGAAATCATTTTTAAGGACCTTCCACCTACCTGTTACTTTGTCATTAGTGCCAATGTGGACCATGACCGCTGGTTCCTCACCAGCCCCTCCCAGTAATCCATCAACCCGATCCGCAACATGCCGAACCCGAGCACCCGGCAAACAACACACTGTTCGGTATGCACGGTCTTTGTGACAGATTGCCCTGTGTGTTCCCCTAATAATCGAATCTCCCACTACCAGCACCTGTCTGACCTTGCCTCTGCTCCCATTACCCTTCTTACTGGAGCACACATTCCCCTGGTTGCTAGCGGCCACATCTTTCTGCAGCATTGCTACCCCAGAGCTGATATCCCCCTCATCCGCCAGCCTGGCAAACTTATTGGGGTGCACCAGATCAGGACTAGACTCCCTACAACTCTTCCCTCTACCCCGCCTTCTACATGTTACCCAACTAGCTGCCCCTTCACTCTGCACCTCCATACTTCCCTCCCCACAACCATCTTCCCCAGAGAGTTTGTGCTCCAGGAGCAGCAAACTTCGTTCCATATTATCAATTGCCCGCAGCCTTGAAACTTGCTCATTTAGATCCAGAATCTGGGCTTCCAGGTGAGCAATTTTCACACACCCCACACAGCAGTATTCGCCCTCGAACGGCTGTTCAAGGAAAGCATACATGGCACAGGATGTACACCGTGTAGCAATGCCACTTATGGAGTCCATTGTTCTAATGGGGATTACAATAGAATTATGCACAGAAAGAAGAATTTACAGTCAGAGTAACACAAAACACAGAAGTTACCTGCTAAAGCCCCTCAAACTTAAGTCCCTTAAACGTAAGTCACACTTAAGACACTGCACACACTTCAGATCAATGCACACTCGCCGCCAAGCTCATACACTCGCTTTGCTAATGCTTTTTTAAAAGTTATCTGCCACAAAAATCTGCAGAGCTCACTGCACAAGATCTGGCTGCAAAACCCAATCATGCTAGATGCTACCGTTAGGCAGTCCATTTGCGTTGGGTGAAGGAGCCAGAGGCTACCTTTAGAAGGTCTATGGACGCCAGGCAAACATGCGAGATGCTACCTGTTGGCAGTCCATTTGCGGTGGGTGAATGAGCCAAAGGCTACCTTCAGAAGGTCTATGGACACTAGGCAATCATGCTAGATGCTACCTGTTGGCAGTCCATTTGCGGTGGGTGAAGGAAGCAGAGGCTATTCTATTCCGATTCCTATTATTTGCAGCTCCGGGGAGTGTGTGTAAAGCGGAGGCCACCATAACAGAGCGCAGCAGTGGAAACAGTGTCTGAAGGATTTAACCATGTTTCCGCCAGGCCCAGGAAAGACAGTTTCCGAGAAATAAAGAGGTCATGATTATCAGTGACTTTGTTGCATATGGAACGTGCATTCCATAATGCTCTACAGAGAGAGGGTGGAGGAGGTGGTTGAGAGCGGGTCAGGTGGATAGTTTGTAGATTAGAGTAGTCAGAAGAGATGTTGATATCGAGAATTCATTAGTAGGTGGGGAAATATTGGGATAATGGTGGAGATATAAGAATATGGGGGAAGATGATAGTAATTGCTATAAACAGCATTATTTGTGGCCAAGATTAGTGATATGTTACTTACATATAGTATGATGTGTTGAAATCCGGTTAAATCCTGGCTTAATTCTGCTCACTGCGGGAAATGCAAGATGCTACACTACCTGTTTGCAGTCCATTTGCGGTGGGTAAAGGTGCCAGAGGCTACCTTCAGAACGTCTCTGCAATTCTCCTCTATGTTGGATATACCCAGATGCTGTATTCATGGAGTTAGGCTGGAGAATTCTTGTTTCTCACATGACACTATCCAGCCAACCCCACATTTAACTTCTTTATTTAAAGAGGATGTAAATGTAATATACCTTGCCCCTATACAATACATTTGTTTTACATGATACCTTTATAATGAACCCCTCAGATGCTGAAAAACAGCTATCTCTCCTAGCCTAAGCTCTATGGACACATATTGCAGTAAATGATCTATATAATGAAAGACAGAAATCATCAATTGTATTTAAAATCATCAAATGAATCTTTTATTTTATGATGGATCTATCTCCTGCCGATGTTGGTGTTGTGCAGGGACAACCATCATTAATTCTTTGGGACAATTTGGAGAGAAGCCAATTAACCTTTCAGTATATTTTTGGGATGTGGGAGGAAACCGGAGTGCCCGGAGGAAACCCACGCAAACACAGGGAGAATATACTAACTCCATGCAGCGCTGTCCATGAGCTATCTGGACCCAGATGCTGCAAGGCCACAGTGCTAACCACTGAGCCTCTGTGTTGCCCAAGGAAGGATTAGAAGACGTCTTGGTGGAAAAAAACACAGGTCTTTATGACTTCTTCATGTGCTACCTTCTTGACTGGGTCTATGCTCTCGCTAATGCTAGAGCCTGATGGTCACTGATGGAGGTTTTCATGGACGCTAGGCAAACATGCAAGATGATTCCTGATGGCATTCCATTTGCGGTGGGTGAAGGAGCCTGAGGCTACCTTCAGAAGGTCTATGGACGCTAGGCAAACATGCAAGATGCTACCTGTTGGCAGTCCATTTGCGGTAGATGAAGGAGCCAGAGGCTACCTTCGGAAGGTCTATGGACGCTAGGCAAACATGCTAGATGCTACCGTTATGCAGTCCATTTGCGGTGGGTGAAGGAGCCAGAGGCTACCTTCAGAAGGTCTATGGACGCTAGGCAAACATGCTAGATGCTACCTTTAGGCAGTCCAATTTCGGTGGGTGAACGAGCCAGAGGCTACCTTCAGAAGGTCTATGGACGCCAGGAAAACATTCGAGATGCTACCTGTTGGCAGTCCATTTGCGGTGGGTGAAGGAGCCAGAGGCTACCTTCAGATGGTCTATGGACGCTAGGCAAACATGCTAGATGCTACCGTTATGCAGTCCATTTGCGGTGGGTGAAGGAGCCAGAGGCTACCTTCAGAAGGTCTATGGACGCTAGGCAAACATGCTAGATGCTACCGTTAGGCAGTCCATTTGCGGTGGGTGAAGGAGCCAGAGGCTACCTTCAGAAGGTCTATGGACGCTAGGCAAACATGCTAGATGCTACCTTTAGGCAGTCCATTTGCGGTGGATGAAGGAGCCAGAGGCTACCTTCAGAAGGTCTATGGACGCCAGGAAAACATTCGAGATGCTACCTGTTGGCAGTCCATTTGCGGTGGGTGAAGGAGCCAGAGGCTACCTTCAGAAGGTCTATGGACGCTAGGCAAACATGCTAGATGCTACCGTTATGCAGTCCATTTGCGGTGGGTGAAGGAGCCAGAGGCTACCTTCAGAAGGTCTATGGACGCTAGGCAAACATGCTAGATGCTACCTTTAGGCAGTCCATTTGCGGTGGGTGAAGGAGCCAGAGGCTACCTTCAGAAGGTCTATGGACGCTAGGCAAACATGCTAGATGCTACCTTTAGGCAGTCCATTTGCGGTGGATGAAGGAGCCAGAGGCTACCTTCAGAAGGTCTATGGACGCCAGGAAAACATTCGAGATGCTACCTTTTGGCAGTCCATTTGCGGTGGGTGTAGGAGCCAGAGGCTACCTTCAGAAGGTCTATGGACGCTAGGCAAACATGCTAGATGCTACCGTTAGGCAGTCCATTTGCGGTGGGTGAAGGAGCCAGAGGCTACCTTCAGAAGGTCTATGGACGCTAGGCAAACATGCTAGATGCTACCTTTAGGCAGTCCATTTGCGGTGGGTGAAGGAGCCAGAGGCTACCTTCAGAAGGTCTATGGACGCTAGGCAAACATGCTAGATGCTACCTTTAGGCAGTCCATTTGCGGTGGGTGAAGGAGCCAGAGGCTACCTTCAGAAGGTCTATGGACGCTAGGCAAACATGCTAGATTCTACCTTTAGGCAGTCCATTTGCGGTGGGTGAAGGAGCCAGAGGCTACCTTCAGAAGGTCTATGGACACCAGGCAAACATGCGAGATGCTACCTGTTGGCAGTCCATTTGCGGTGGGTGAAGGAGCCAGAGGCTACCTTCAGAAGGTCTATGGATGCTAGGCAAACATGCTAGATGCTACCTCTTGGCAGTCCATTTGCGAGGGGTGAAGGAGCCAGAGGCTACCTTCAGAAGGTCTATGGACGCCAGGCAAACATGCTAGATGCTACCTGTTGGCAGTCCATTTGCGGTGGGTGAAGGACCAAAAGGCTACCTTCAGAAGGTCTATGGACACTAGGCAAACATGCTAGTTGCTACCTGTTGGCAGTCCATTTGCGGTGAGTGAAGAAGCCAGAGGCTACCTTCAGAAGGTCTATGGACGCCAGGAAAACATTCTAGATGCTACCGCTAGGCAGTCCATTTGTGGTGGGTGAAGGAGCCAGAGGCTACCTTCAGAAGGTCTATGGACGCTAGGCAAACATGCTAGATGCTACCGTTAGGCAGTCCATTTGCGGTGGTTGAAGGAGCCAGAGGCTACCTTCAGAAGGTCTATGGACGCTAGGCAAACATGCTAGATGCTACCTTTCGGCAGTCCATTTGCGGTGGGTGAAGGAGCCAGAGGCTACCTTCAGAACGTCTATGGACGCTAGGCAACCATGCTAGATGCTACCTTTAGGCAGTCCATTTGCGGTGGGTGAAGGAGCCAGAGGCTACCTTCAGAAGGTCTATGGACGCTAGGCAAACATGCTAGATGCTACCTTTAGGCAGTCCATTTGCGGTGGCTGAAGGAACCAGAGGCTACCTTCAGAAGGTCTATGGACGCCAGGCAAACATGGTAGATGCTACCTGTTGGCAGTCCATTTGCGGTTGGTGAAGGAGCCAGAGGCTACCCTCAAAAGGTCTATGGACGCTAGGCAAACATGCTAGATGCTACCTCTTGGTAGTCCATTTTCAGTGGGTGAAGGAGCCAGAGGCTACCTTCAGAAGGTCTATGGACGCTAGGCAAACATGCTAGATGCTACCTTTAGGCAGTCCATTTGCGGTGGATGAAGGAGCCAGAGGCTACCTTCAGAAGGTCTATGGACGCCAGGAAAACATTCGAGATGCTACCTTTTGGCAGTCCATTTGCGGTGGGTGAAGGAGCCAGAGGCTACCTTCAGAAGGTCTATGGACGCTAGGCAAACATGCTAGATGCTACCGTTAGGCAGTCCATTTGCGGTGGGTGAAGGAGCCAGAGGCTACCTTCAGAAGGTCTATGGACGCTAGGCAAACATGCTAGATGCTACCTTTAGGCAGTCCATTTGCGGTGGGTGAAGGAGCCAGAGGCTACCTTCAGAAGGTCTATGGACGCTAGGCAAACATGCTAGATGCTACCTTTAGGCAGTCCATTTGCGGTGGATGAAGGAGCCAGAGGCTACCTTCAGAAGGTCTATGGACGCCAGGAAAACATTCGAGATGCTACCTTTTGGCAGTCCATTTGCGGTGGGTGAAGGAGCCAGAGGCTACCTTCAGAAGGTCTATGGACGCTAGGCAAACATGCTAGATGCTACCGTTAGGCAGTCCATTTGCGGTGGGTGAAGGAGCCAGAGGCTACCTTCAGAAGGTCTATGGACGCCAGGCAAACATGCTAGATGCTACCTTTAGGCAGTCCATTTGCGGTGGGTGAAGGAGCCAGAGGCTACCTTCAGAAGGTCTATGGACGCTAGGCAAACATGCTAGATGCTACCTTTAGGCAGTCCATTTGCGGTGGGTGAAGGAGCCAGAGGCTACCTTCAGAAGGTCTATGGACGCTAGGCAAACATGCTAGATTCTACCTTTAGGCAGTCCATTTGCGGTGGGTGAAGGAGCCAGAGGCTACCTTCAGAAGGTCTATGGACACCAGGCAAACATGCGAGATGCTACCTGTTGGCAGTCCATTTGCGGTGGGTGAAGGAGCCAGAGGCTACCTTCAGAAGGTCTATGGATGCTAGGCAAACATGCTAGATGCTACCTCTTGGCAGTCCATTTGCGAGGGGTGAAGGAGCCAGAGGCTACCTTCAGAAGGTCTATGGACGCCAGGCAAACATGCTAGATGCTACCTGTTGGCAGTCCATTTGCGGTGGGTGAAGGACCAAAAGGCTACCTTCAGAAGGTCTATGGACACTAGGCAAACATGCTAGTTGCTACCTGTTGGCAGTCCATTTGCGGTGAGTGAAGAAGCCAGAGGCTACCTTCAGAAGGTCTATGGACGCCAGGAAAACATTCTAGATGCTACCGCTAGGCAGTCCATTTGTGGTGGGTGAAGGAGCCAGAGGCTACCTTCAGAAGGTCTATGGACGCTAGGCAAACATGCTAGATGCTACCGTTAGGCAGTCCATTTGCGGTGGTTGAAGGAGCCAGAGGCTACCTTCAGAAGGTCTATGGACGCTAGGCAAACATGCTAGATGCTACCTTTCGGCAGTCCATTTGCGGTGGGTGAAGGAGCCAGAGGCTACCTTCAGAACGTCTATGGACGCTAGGCAACCATGCTAGATGCTACCTTTAGGCAGTCCATTTGCGGTGGGTGAAGGAGCCAGAGGCTACCTTCAGAAGGTCTATGGACGCTAGGCAAACATGCTAGATGCTACCTTTAGGCAGTCCATTTGCGGTGGCTGAAGGAACCAGAGGCTACCTTCAGAAGGTCTATGGACGCCAGGCAAACATGGTAGATGCTACCTGTTGGCAGTCCATTTGCGGTTGGTGAAGGAGCCAGAGGCTACCCTCAAAAGGTCTATGGACGCTAGGCAAACATGCTAGATGCTACCTCTTGGTAGTCCATTTTCAGTGGGTGAAGGAGCCAGAGGCTACCTTCAGAAGGTCTATGGACGCTAGGCAAACATGCTAGATGCTACCGTTAGGCAGTCCATTTGCGGTGGGTGAAGGAGCCAGAGGCTACCTTCAGAAGGTCTATGGACGCTAGGCAAACATGCTAGATGCTACCTGTTGGCAGTCCATTTGCGGTGGGTGAAGGAGCCACAGGCTACCTTCAGAAGGTCTATGGACACTAGGCAAACATGCAAGATGCTACCTGTTGGCAGTCCATTTGCGGTGAGTGAAGGAGCCAGAGGCTACCTTCAGAAGGTCTATGGACGCCAGGAAAACATTCTAGATGCTACTGCTAGGCAGTCCATTTGTGGTGGGTGAAGGAGCCAGAGGCTACCTTCAGAAGGTCTATGGACGCTAGGCAAACATGCTAGATGCTACCGTTAGGCAGTCCATTTGCGGTGGTTGAAGAAGCCAGAGGCTACCTTCAGAAGGTCTATGGACGCTAGGCAAACATGCTAGATGCTACCTTTCGGCAGTCCATTTGCGGTGGGTGAAGGAGCCAGAGGCTACCTTCAGAACGTCTATGGACGCTAGGCAACCATGCTAGATGCTACCTTTAGGCAGTCCATTTGCGGTGGGTGAAGGAGCCAGAGGCTACCTTCAGAAGGTCTATGGACGCTAGGCAAACATGCTAGATGCTACCTTTAGGCAGTCCATTTGCGGTGGCTGAAGGAACCAGAGGCTACCTTCAGAAGGTCTATGGACGCCAGGCAAACATGGTAGATGCTACCTCTTAGTAGTCCATTTGCAGTGGGTGAAGGAGCCAGAGGCTATCTTCAGAAGGTCTATGGACGCTAGGCAAACATGCTAGATGCTACCTTTAGGCAGTCCATTTGCTTTGGGTGAAGGAGCAAGTCGCTACCTTTAGGTCAATTCCAGGGGATGAAGGCGCAAGACGCTACCTGCAGGTCAAGTTCGGTAAATGTCTCACATTATGGAGGATACAGCGAGTCCTTGAACTGGAGCAGTGATCTACAGAAACAACAGAAAATGTATGTAAGTGATTATTACTAAACATGGAGCTCGGGATACAAATATACATGACACAACATCTACTACCATACAAATCCGGAGACCTTAATTGATTTACTGAAGTCTCTGCTCATTCTAGATTTGGGATTTCCGTATAGGATCCTAAATCACTAGTTAATTCTATGCACATTTATGGACACCTATCATTTCCATATTTTACATCTTACATGCAAGAGACTCATCTATAATTGATTGTGGTTACCCTCTGCCTGTCGGTGTGTTAAGATAAGATGGCAGCAGATACTTCTAATGATTAATACACATTAATACTGAAGAAAAATCATTCATTATATACACATCATTGCCCTGCGCACTACAATGAGAAGAGTAATGGATGTCGTCCTACTACTTACCTGCTCCATTGCAGTAGTGTTGCCTCCACTGATTATACTATACTGGTGGTCAAGCTGCAAGCTACATGGGCGTCTTCATGGGGTTATGGAGGAACTAGGAGATTGGGATGAAGAATTAGGCTGGGAGCAATGGGCCATCCACCACCATTGTCCTTGGACTGTTCTTACTATTGGGATGACCATCTGTTAAAGAGTGTGGCCACCCAGTTCCTGGTGATGACAGGGTGATACTGTGTTGACCATTCTGGACATACAAAGCTGAACTGGTTGAACATTTTTTGGTACTTAGATTTTATGTAGTGTGGTGGTTCAGCATAGTCCATAGTATCTTCCACATTGAGGTCAATGGCTTCTGACCTCAGGATCTCTGGTGGTGCCATCTTCCTAGCTTCCACATCTTCCCAGTTTATATCAGAGAAGAATTGATGTTCCCTGATGTCTCCTTTGACTCCAAGGCGATGGAACTGGTCTTTGCACAACAGTCCTTGTAAAATGCTGACTGTGTCAGGAGGAAGAGACTCTGGGAAGTGTGGTTCATGATAGAGGACAGATTGCTCACAATCTCTTGGTCCTTCTCCAGGGAATGGTAACGTTGCTGTCACCAGCCCATAAAGGGTAACACCAATGGCAAAATAATCCACGGCTCTCCCATGTGGTAAGCCACGGATTATTTCTGGGGCTGCATATCCTGGCGTCCCCCTACAGTCATCTGTAATCCTCTTAGAAACACCTTTCACAGCTAGGCCAAAATCAGTGATTTTGATATGGCCTTCCGTGGTCAGGAGCAGATTTTCTGGCTTTAGATCTCGATGAAGAATCCCTTTGCTGTGGAGGAATTCTGTGCCACAGACCACTTCTGCTATGATGAATCTTACAGTCACTGTATCAAGAGGACAGATTTTTAGGATAAGATCATGCAGGTCCCCTCTAGTGGCCACTTCCATCACATAATAGACAAAGTTAAGAGTGTGGAAGGCGGCCAGCCCATGGATGAGAAATGGGCTGGCATGGGAGAGTTGAAGGATGTGGCGCTCTCCAAAGCTGTAGCCAGCTTGAGTGTAAACCCTTTTATCGAGGACCTTGATGGCGACACGCTCTCTGCGGATCCTATCTGTCGCTAGGTAGACTTGAGCAAAACCTCCTTGACCCAGTGAGCGGTGGAACGTGAAGGACTCCAGTGATAGGGGCACGGTGGCAGCGAATGCTTGGGCAGAGGTGCCGGCTGCTACCACAGAGGTTTCAGCTGTGGTATCCTGGTATCCGCTGCTCGAAGATGACTGTGCAGACCTGCGTAGCTCCTCTCTGGTAGTAGGGTCAATAGAGCTGGGGTCACGGCAGACATCCTGCGCAGATCTACAAGTATCCATCTTCTTTCTGCTAGATTTTATGGTGTGCTGTTTCCCTTCATCATCCTTCTGGTCTTCTGTATGTGACATACTGGCTGTAAAAAAGCATATATATATATATCATGTTAGTGGAATGAGACATGGCATATTATCGCGGTAAATAAAACCACATTTACTGGGTGATAATACAATTTAGCAAAAAGATTTGTGTCCAATACATGTCACTATGCATAAATGTATATTTACTGTCAACTAATCGCTGCTTCTTTTAATCAGTGCAGTGTAAACATGGTCTAAACCAATGATGGCAAACCTTTTGGAGACTGAGTGCCCAAACTACAACCAAAATCCACTTATTTACCGTGGATTGCCAACATGGCATTTTCATCAGTAACTTACTGCTTCCTGTACTTCCACATCTTTCAATAGTATCGGCCGCCTGAGGCCACCAATACAGTTGAAAGATGGAGGGCAAATTCAATCTCTCGTAGCTTCTCTGCAGTTCTGTTAACACCTTCTCACTTTTCCCGCAGTTCCAAATAGCCAATGAAGTGTGGCTTAAGTTGCCTCGGAATGCAGGAAGATTTGGTCTTATTTGGTGAACTCTGTCCTGGGAAGATTGTCTGAGTGTTCGCAGCCAACAGATTAACCCCTTCCCGCCGCAGCCCTTTTTCGTTTTTGCGTTTTCAACGCATTTGTGCCGTATTCTTGTGGGCTTGGATTTTACGGATTTCACTGTACGCCCCAAATGACATGTCTACTTTATTCTTTGGGTCGGTACGATTACGGGGATAACAAATTTATATAGGTTTTATAATGTTTTCATACATTTAAACAAATTAAAACCTCCTGTACAAAATTTTTTTGGGGGATTTTGCCATCTTCTGGCACTAATAACTTTTTTATACTTTGGTGTATGGAGCTGTGGGTGGTGCCGTTTTTTTGTGGATTTTGATGACGTTTACAATGTTATAATTTTTAGGACTTTACGACCTTTTGATCACTTTTTAAGGAATTTAAATTTTTTTTTAAAATGGCAAAAAATTGCCATTTTCGACTTTGGGCGCGATTTTCCGCTACGGGGTTAAACGCGGTTAAAAACGTTATCATATTTTGATATATAGGGCATTTTTGGACGCAGCGATACCTAATGGGGCAGATTTTCTTACCCGTCCATTCGCGATCCACCGGCGCATTCTCTGCGCTGGATTCGGGTCCGGCCCGGATTTATTAAGGCTGTTCCTCCGACGTCCACCAGGTTGCGCTACTGCGCTGAAGTTTCCTGGAACGCACTGGAAGACACCGAGCCGGGCTGAGTGAAGGTAAGTGCAAGCTCCGCAACACAATTTTTTTTTAAATGCGGCGATTTTTCCGAATCCGTCGGGTTTTCGTTCGGCCACGGACCCCGATTTCCGTCGTGTGCATGTCGGTGCCGATGCGCCACAATCCGACCGCGTGCGCCAGAAACCCGTGGCAATTCAGGGGAAATCGCCGCAAATCGGAAATATTCGGGTAACACATCGGGAAAATGCGAATCGGGCCCTTAGTAAATGACCCCCAATGTGTTTATGATTTTTACTGTTTATTTATATTTATATCAGTTCTATGCGCCCATGCGCCCACGCGCCGCCATCGCAGGAAAACACCTGCAATCGGCTATGGAGAGAGCTCGGCACCGGGACCCAGCATGTGACGTACTAATACGTCACATGTCGGTAAGGGGTTAAATATCCATATAAACTACATACATCGATTGTGCTATGTGCAATTAACACTTCTTTTACATAGAAATGATCCTTAGTAATTTCCTACCTTTGCTGTCGGCCATACTGTCCTCCATGTTGATATGACTGGGTCCAGGGATCTCATTAGAAGGTTCCTCATTGACGATATAGGTTCCTCTGTGTTTGAGACCAGCAATCCACCTCCGTGGTCTCCGGAGCAGGGCTAAAAAGCGGTTTCTTGGTCTACCCATAGCTTTCTCCAGCTTCTTTGACGCCTGTGGTTGCACTTCTGCCTCTATTTCTTCATCCTCTGAGATTTTATTCTCCAGTTGTTCACCATTTTTGCTGTCCTCATCCTGTTTGCTATAGTATTGGATGTGCACTTCATCCAGGCTGTGGAGCTGCTCCTGAATCTGTTTATATTCTTTCAGGATGACTTGCTCCACCATGTTGCCTGTCTGATGATCCATGTTGTTTCTGAATACCTGGCTGACCCTTAGTAATTTTCTACCTTTGCTGTCGGCCATACTGTCCTCCATGTTGATATGACTGGGTCCAGGGATCTCATTAGAAGGTTCCTCATTGACGATATAGGTTCCTCTGTGTCTGAGACCAGCAATCCACCTCCGTGGTCTCCGGAGCAGGGCTAAAAAGCGGTTTCTTGGTCTACCCATAGCTTTCTCCAGCTTCTTTGATGCCTGTGGTTGCACTTCTGCCTCTATTTCTTCATCCTCTGAGATTTTATTCTCCAGTTGTTCACCATTTTTGCTGTCCTCATCCTGTTTGCTGTAGTATTGGATGTACACTTCATCCAGGCTGTGGAGCTGCTCCTGAATCTGGTTATATTCTTTCAGGATTACCTGCTCCACCATGTTGCCTGTCTGATGATCCATGTTGTCTCTGCCCACCTGGCTGCGCGTGCTGCCTTTTATACCTTGGCCAGGGGGCGGGACTGCACTATCTTGCTCCGGATTGGTCAATTTTCAATGGGCGTGGCTATTTTCCTGCCTCCTGATTGGACAGTCAGCTGGAATTGATCTGGCATTATGATGTCATCAGCCATTGTGGGAGATTCTCTGTCATTGTGACATCATCATTCATGTCTTTTACAGTATGGTTACTGCATTTGGATTTATGTATGTGTGTACATACTGTATACACTATGTATATGTTACATGGTATATTAATATTGTGTATGTCCTGGTTTGGTTCCTTGCACATCACATACATCACCTTCAGAAGAATACATTGAGAGAATTATCCCCAAATTATCTTCCCCCTTTGGCTGTAATTTATCTCACTATGTAGCCACTGATTAAAGCTATAATGAGAAGGGGGGTAACACACCGAAACTTCACCAGTTTTGGAATAAACTCTGCACTTTTATCTGTTTGGATCTGGAGTTCAGCTAGTCAGTAGGCACGTGGGAATTTTATACTGTATATTACAAATGCCATTATCTTTATCAAATATCCAGCAAGCCTAATATGGCGCTCATACTAAACACCACATTCTTTCACTGATGATAGATACTGATGTGTATATGAAGGACAACACCCTAAAGACTAATCTGTATGTAAAACCCACAGATTGCAACATACTATTAAAATATGACAGTCACCATCCACGTAATATGGTGCGTTCTTTACCATTCAGCCAGATGCTGAGGGTCAAACAAATAGTGGATGATAAAGAGGAACAGGAAAAGGGGTTAACAGAGATGGGTATAAAATTTATCAAAAGGGGTTACCCTAAATCACTAATTACCAAACACATGGAGAAAGTACAGACCTTGGATAGATCTTCATTACTGTCCAACAGGATTACCAATAAGACAACCACCCACATACCAATGATTTCTACTTATGGCTTCCATAGCCAAAAAATTGCAGCAATTATACGTAAAAAATTGGTGAATCCTAAGTACCTATTACAAACAGATTCAACACTTTCAATCTCCGCCCCTTTTCTCTTACAGAAGAGGACGTAACCTGAGAGATTTATTGGTTAAAACCAATGTAGCAGGTCCCACTAGGGAAAGATTGACCCGTACAGGCAGTGTCCCGTGCATGTCTTGTGACAATTGTTCTCTGATGACAAAGGGAGACACCTTTGTCCATCCAACTACTGGTGTTTCTTTTAAAATTAATTTCTGTTTAACCTGCAGGAGAGAGTATGTTATTTATGTGCTCCAGTGTCCATGCAAGCTCTTATACGTGGGTGAGACCACAACTGAATGCAGATTACGTTTAAATAATCATAAATCTAGCATACGTACTAAAAAACTTCATTTACCAGTAGCATTCCATTTCTCCGAGGCCGGACATAAGGTAGAGGACCTCAGATTTATGATTATATATAGGATCCCCCCACAGAAAAGAGGTGGGAATAGGGAATTGATGCTGTAACGAAGAGAGGTCCAATGGATACATAAATTAAGGTCTCTACATCCCAATGGTCTCAATAGAGACCTTCCTCTGAATGTATTTCTGTAATTATTAAGATGCCTAACCCTAGTAATATCGCCTTTGATCACTACACACGACCTCCGTTTAGTGACACATTTGTCCTATTATCAATTTGTTTGACTGATGATCTTTGCAACAAACATACAGATTACAACGTATTGAATAGCACTTTATTCCCAGTAACTCTCCTTCTTTATTCTTTACACCCTAGTGCCTCCTCGGGACCGGGAAATGGACAATTCTTGGGACTTTCCTCGATACGGTGAACTCCGGAGCACTGAACTACGCTGGAGGTGTGGCCACATGAGGAGGAATAATGATTCTGGATGGGACCAGACACGGTCCTCTTGGCCTATTGGCAACGAAAGGTCTTGTCAGATGATAATTAGAGATGAGCGAGCACTAAAATGCTCGGGTACTCGTTATTCGAGACGAACTTTTCCCGATGCTCGAATAACGAGCCCCATTGAAGTCAATGCACAGGGAAGCTTGGCCAAGCACCTGGGAACCTCAGAAAAGGATGGAAACACCACGGAAATGGACAGGAAACAGCAGGGGCAGCATGCATGGATGCCTCTGAGGCTGCTTAATTGCACCATTATGCCAAAACTATGGGCAACAGCATGGCAATGACAGAGTGACCGAATGAGGCTAGATAGCATCTAAAACATCCAATAATTGACCCTGACACTATAGGGGACGGCATGCAGAGGCAGCGGCAGCAGTGGCAGGCTAGAGAGTGTGTTGGCAACATACCCCAAATGGACTCAGGCTTAAAACCAATGGGTGGCAGAGAGGAACCAAAGGAGGTGAGCAAGAAGCGCTCAAATAATATCGGTAAATGATAAAAGTTTGCCAGTATATTTTGTGGATTACACAGCAGGGTGGCGACAAAGTTAAGTTTGATGAGGAAGCCATGAAAACAACCCAAAATTCTGCCTGACACAGCTCGTTTGATAAGGGGACCATGTATGGAGGCAGTGAACTAGTAGTAGATTAAAGGTGCTGCAGTTAAAACTATGTTAGTTGGATCTTGGGATGGAGCTGGCGCTCCGCTGCCAGGCGAGCTTTCGCCAATCCAAGCCCCTGTCTCTCGGCTACTCCCCAAACAGCACTTCTAAGAACCTTTTGTATAAGATCAAGTGTAGTAGCGTTCTTATAAGTTTAGGATATGGTGGGTGAGGGGAATGTAAACAGATGCGCAAGAAGCGCTGAAATAATATTGGTAAATGATAAAAGTTTGCCAGTGTATTTTGTGGATTACACAGCAGGGTGGCGACAAAGTTAACAAGTTTGATGTGGAAGCCATGAAAACAACCCAAAATTCTGCCTGACACAGCTCGTTTGATAAGGGGACCATGTATGGAGGCAGCTATATGGACTACTTTTGGAGGCAGCTATGGCGATGACGTGTGGAGGTAGCAATGGAGACAACGTGTGAAGGCAGCTAAAAAGACGACGTGTGGAGGCTGCTATGGAGACAATGTAATTTGGATAGTGCCTGTATGTGGCAGTCCAAAAAAGTTTTCAAACCAGAGGAGCAGGTAGCTGGTCCTCCAGAAAAATTACATAGATTGAGTGCCTGTATGTGGCAGTCCAAAAAAGTTTTCAAACCAGAGGAGCAGGTAGCTGGTCCTCCAAAAAGATTAAATAAATTGAGTGCCTGTATGTGGCAGTCCAAAAAAGTTTTCAAACCAGAGGAGCAGGTAGCTGGTCCTCCAGAAAAATTACATAGATTGAGTGCCTGTATGTGGCACTCCCAAAAATTGTTTAAAACAGAGGACAGGGTAGTTGGCCCTCCAGAAAAATTAAATACATAGAGTACTATAGCCAGAGCCAGTTGGCCCTGGCAAAAAAATTGCCAGTTTCCTCTGCTTTAGTGTACAAAGAGGAGGAGAAGGAGGACAATGAGGAGGAGGAGTGCATACATTATTCAGGTTCAGCTTCTTTCACCTGGTAGAGAATGGAAATGCGGAGAAATCCAGGCTTTATTCATCTTGATAAGCGTCAGCCTGTCAGCGCTGTCAGTCGACAGGCGTGTACGCTTATCGGTGATGATGCCACCAGCTGCACTGAAAACCCGCTCGGACAACACGCTAGCGGCAGGGCAGGCAAGAACCTCCAAGGCGTACAGCGCCAGTTCGTGCCACATGTCCAGCTTTGAAACCCAGTAGTTGTAGGGAGCTGTGTGATCATTTAGGACGATGGTATGGTCAGCTACGTACTCCCTCACCATCTTTCTGTAAAGATCAGCCCTACTCTGCCGAGACTGGGGACAGGTGACAGTGTCTTGCTGGGGTGACATAAAACTGGCAAAGGCCTTGTAAAGCGTACCCCTGCCAGTGCTGGACAAGCTGCCTGGTCACCTACTCTCCCTCGCTACTTGTCCCGCAGAAGTACGCCCTCTGCCGCCAGCGCTGTCAGAAGGGAAATACTGTTTCAGCTTGTGCACCAGGGCCTGCTGGTATTCATGCATTCTCACACTCCTTTCCTCTCCAGGGATGAGAGTGGAAAGATTTTGCTTGTACCGTGGGTCCAGGAGAGTGAATACCCAGTAATCGGTGCTGGAATAAATTCTTTGAACGCGAGGGTCACGGGATAGGCAGCTTAGCATGAAATCTGCCATATGCGCCAGAGTCCCAACGCGCAAGAATTCACTCCCCTCACTGGCCTGACTGTCCATTTCCTCCTCCTCCAACTCCTCTTCTTCTGCCCATACACGCTGAACAGTGAAGGACTGAACAATGGTCCCCTCTTCTGTCTCGCCAACATTCTCCTCCTCTTCCTCCTCATCCTCCTCCACCTCCACCTCCTCCGATATGCGCTGAGAAACAGACCTAAGGGTGCTTTGGCTATCAACAAGGGAATCTTCTTCCCCATCTCTTGTGACGAGCGCAAAGCTTCCGACTTCATGCTGACCAGAGAGTTTTTCAACAGGCCAAGCAGTGGGATGGTGAGGCTGATGATGGCGGCATCACCACTGACCATCTGTGTTGACTCCTCAAAGTTACTCAGCACCTGACAGATATCAGACATCCACGTCCACTCCTCATTGTAGACTTGAGGAAGCTGACTGACCTGACTACCAGTTCTGGTGGAAGTTGACATCTGGCAGTCTACAATCGCTCTGCGCTGCTGGTAAACTCTGGATAACATGGTCAGTGTTGAATTCCACCTCGTGGGCACGTCGCACAACAGTCGGTGAGCGGGCAGTTGGAGGCGACGCTGCGCTGCCCTGAGAGTGGCAGCATCTGTGCTGGACTTCCTGAAATGCACACAGATGCGGCGCACCTTCGTGAGCAAATCAGACAGATTGGGGTATGTCTTGAGGAAACGCTGAACTATGAGATTTAACACATGGGCCAGGCATGGCACATGTGTCAGTCTGCCGAGTTGCAGAGCTGCCACCAGGTTACGGCCGTTGTCACACAAAACCATGCCTGGCTTCAGGTTCAGCGGTGCCAGCCACAGATCAGTCTGCGCCGTGATGCCCTGTAATAACTCTTGGGCGGTGTGCCTTTTATCGCCTAGGCTCAGCAGTTTGGGCACCGCCTGCTGTCGCTTAGCGATGGCACTGCTGCTGTGCCTAGAGCTACCGACTGATGGCGCCATGCCCACGGATGGTAATTCAGAGGAGGAGGTGGAGGAGGGGTGGGAGGAGGAGGAGGCATAGTAGGCCTTTGAGACCTGGACCGAGGTAGGCCCCGCAATCCTCGGCGTCGGCAGTATATGACCAGCCCCAGGGTCAGACTCGGTCCCAGCCTCCACCAAGTTAACCCAATGTGCCGTCAGCGATATATAGTGGCCCTGCCCGGCAGCACTCGTCCACGTGTCCGTGGTCAGGTGGACCTTGTCAGAAACGGCGTTGGTCAGGGCACGGAGGATGTTCTCTGACACGTGCTTGTGCAGGGCTGGGACGGCACATCGGGAAAAGTAGTGGTGGCTGGGGACCGAATACCGAGGGGCGGCCGCCGCCATGAGGTTTCGAAAGGCCTCGGTCTCTACCAGCCTATAGGGCAGCATCTCCAGGCTAAGCAACTTGGAGATGTGGACGTTGAGGGCTTGGGCGTGTGGGTGGGTTGCGCTATACCTCCTTTTGCGCTCCAGCGTCTGGGGTATGGAGAGCTGAACGCTGGTGGATGCTGTGGAGGATCGTGGAGGCGAAGATGGGGTTTTCGCACGGGAGGTGTTTGGGCCGGGGTCCTGGGCAGGGGGCTGACTAGCAGATGACACAGGGGAAGGAGCAGTGGTGTGCCCGGCCGGAGGTGAACGGGCTTGGTGCCATTGAGTGGGGTGTTTAGCATTCAGATGCCTGCGCATACTGGTGGTAGTTAAGCTAGTAGTGGTGGAACTAGAGATGAGCGAGCACTAAAATGCTCGGGTACTCGTTATTCGAGACGAACTTTTCCCGATGCTCGAGTGCTCGTCTCGAATAACGAACCCCATTGAAGTCAATGGGAGACTCGAGCATTTTTCAAGGGGACCAAGGCTCTGCACAGGGAAGCTTGGCCAAACACCTGGGAACCTCAGAAAAGGATGGAAACACCATGGAAATGGACAGGAAACAGCAGGGGCAGCATGCATGGATGCCTCTGAGGCTGCTTAATCGCACCATTATGCCAAAATTATGGGCAACAGCATGGCCATGACAGAGTGACAGAATGAAGCTAGATAGCATCTAAAACATGCAATAATTGACCCTGACACTATAGGGGACGGCATGCAGAGGCAGCGGCAGCAGGCTAGAGAGTGGCATGGCGACATACCCTAAATGGACTCAGGCTTCAAACCAATGGGTGGCAGAGAGGAACCAAAGGAGGTGAGCAAGAAGCGCTCAAATAATATCGGTACATGATAAAAGTTTGCCAGTATATTTTGTGGATTACACAGCAGGGTGGCGACAAAGTTAACATGGAAGCCATGAAAACATTCCAAAATTCTGCCTGACACAGCTCGTTTGATAAGGGGACCATGTATGGAGGCAGTGAACTAGTAGTAGATTAAAGGTTCTGCAGTTAAAACTATGTTAGTTGGATCTTGGCATGGAGTTGGCGCTCCGCTGCCAGGCGAGCTTTCGCCAATCCAAGCCCCTGTCTCTAGGCTACTCCCCAAACAGCACTTCTAAGAACCTTTTGTATAAGATCAAGTGTAGTAGCGTTCTTATAAGTTTAGGATATGGCGGGTGAGGGAAATGTAAACAGATGCGCAAGAAGCGCTGAAATAATATTGGTAAATGATAAAAGTTTATTAGTATATTTTGTGGATAACACAGCTGGGTGGCGACAAAGTTAACAACTTTGATGTGGAATCCATGAAAACAACCCAAATTTCTGCCTGACACACCTCGTTTGATAAAGGGACGATGTATGGAGGCAGCTATATGGACGACTTTTGGAGGTAGCAATGGAGACAACGTGTGGAGGCTGCTATGGAGACAATTTAATTTGGATAGTGCCTGTATGTGGCAGTCCCAAAAATTTTTCAAACCAGAGGAGCAGGTAGGTGGCCCTCCAGAAAAATAGAATAGATTGAGTGCCTGTATGTGGCAGTCCCAAAAAGTTTTCAAACCAGAGGAGCAGGTAGGTGGCCCTCCAGAAAAATGGAATCGATTGAGTGCCTGTATGTGGCAGTCCCAAAAAGTTTTCAAACCAGAGGAGCAGGTAGGTGGCCCTCCAGAAAAATAGAATAGATTGAGTGCCTGTATGTGGCACTCCCAAAAATTGTTTAAAACAGAGGAACGGGTCGGTGGCCCTCCAGAAAAATTGAATAGATTGAGTGCCTGTATGTGGCACTCCCAAAAATTGTTTAAAACAGAGGACCGGGTCGGTGGCCCTCCAGAAAAATTAAATGCATAAAGTACTATAGCAAGAGCCAGTGGGCCCTGTCAAAAAATAGCCAGTTTCCTCTGCTTTACTGTACAAAGAGGAGGAGAAGGAGGAAAATGAGGAGGAGGAGGAGTGGATCAATTATTCAGGTTGAGCTTCCTTCACCTGGTGGAGATTGGAAATTATGAGAAATCCAGGCTTTATTCATCTTAATAAGCGTCAGCCTGTCAGCGCTGTCAGTCGACAGGCGTGTACGCTTATCGGTGATGATGCCACCAGCTGCACTGAAAACCCGCTCGGACAAGACGCTAGCGGCAGGGCAGGCAAGAACCTCCAAGGCGTACAGCGCCAGTTCGTGCCACATGTCCAGCTTTGAAACCCAGTAGTTGTAGGGAGCTGTGTGATCATTTAGGACGATGGTATGGTCAGCTACGTACTCCCTCACCATCTTTCTGTAAAGATCAGCCCTACTCTGCCGAGACTGGGGACAGGTGACAGTGTCTTGCTGGGGTGACATAAAGCTGGCAAAAGCCTTGTAAAGCGTACCCTTGCCAGTGCTGGACAAGCTGCCTGCTCGCCTACTCTCCCTCGCTACTTGTCCCGCAGAACTACGCACTCTGCCGCTAGCGCTGTCAGAAGGGAAATACTGTTTCAGCTTTTGCACCAGGGCCTGCTGGTATTCATGCATTCTCACACTCCTTTCCTCTGCAGGGATGAGAGTGGAAAGATTTTGCTTGTACCGTGGGTCCAGGAGAGTGAACACCCAGTAATCGGTGCTGGAATAAATTCTTTGAACGCGAGGGTCACGGGATAGGCAGCCTAGCATGAAATCTGCCATATGCGCCAGAGTACCAACGCGTAAGAATTCACTCCCCTCACTGGCCTGACTGTCCATTTCCTCCTCCTCCAACTCCTCCAACTCCTCTTCTTCTGCCCATACACGCTGAACAGTAAAGGACTCAACAATGGTCCCCTCTTGTGTCTCGCCAACATTCTCCTCCTCTTCCTCCTCATCCTCCTCCACCTCCACCTCCTCCGATATGCGCTGAGAAACAGACCTAAGGGTGCTTTGGCTATCAACAAGGGAATCTTCTTCCCCCGTCTCTTGTGACGAGCGCAAAGCTTCCGACTTCATGCTGATCAGAGAGTTTTTCAACAGGCCAAGCAGCGGGATGGTGAGGCTGATGATGGCGGCATCGCCACTGACCATCTGTGTTGACTCCTCAAAGTTACTCAGCACCTGACAGATATCAGACATCCACGTCCACTCCTCATTGTAGACTTGAGGAAGCTGACTGACCTGACTACCAGTTCTGGTGGAAGTTGACATCTGGCAGTCTACAATGGCTCGGCGCTGCTGGTAAACTCTGGATAACATGGTCAGTGTTGAATTCCACCTCGTGGGCACGTCGCACAACAGTCGGTGAGCGGGCAGTTGGAGGCGGCGCTGCGCTGCCCTGAGAGTGGCAGCATCTGTGCTGGACTTCCTGAAATGCGCACAGATGCGGCGCACCTTCGTGAGCAAATCTGACAGATTGGGGTATGTCTTGAGGAAACGCTGAACTATCAGATTTAACACATGGGCCAGGCATGGCACATGTGTCAGTCTGCCGAGTTGCAGAGCCGCCACCAGGTTACGGCCGTTGTCACACACAACCATGCCTGGCTTCAGGTTCAGCGGTGCCAGCCACAGATCAGTCTGCGCCGTGATGCCCTGTAATAGCCCTTGGGCGGTGTGCCTTTTATCGCCTAGGCTCAGCAGTTTGAGCACCGCCTGCTGTCGCTTAGCAACGGCACTGCTGCTGTGCCTAGAGCTACCGACTGATGGCGCCGTGCCCACGGATGGTAGTTCGGAGGAGGAGGTGGAGGAGGGGTGGGAGGAGGAGGAGGCATAGTAGGCCTGAAACACCTGGACCGAGGTAGGCCCCGCAATCCTCGGCGTCGGCAGTATATGACCAGCCCCAGGGTCAGACTCGGTCCCAGCCTCCACCAAGTTAACCCAATGTGCCGTCAGCGATATATATAGTGGCCCTGCCCGGCAGCACTCGTCCACGTGTCCGTGGTCAGGTGGACCTTGTCAGAAACGGCGTTGGTCAGGGCACGGGTGATGTTGTCTGACACGTGCTGGTGCAGGGCTGGGACGGCACATCGGGAAAAGTAGTGGCGGCTGGGGACCGAATACCGAGGGGCGGCCGCCGCCATGAGGTTGCGAAAGGCCTCGGTCTCTACTAGCCTATAGGGCAGCATCTCCAGACTAAGCAATCTGGAGATGTGCACATTAAGGGCTTGGGCGTGCGGGTGGGTTGCACTATATTTGCGTTTCCGCTCCAGCGTCTGGGGTATGGAGAGCTGAACGCTGGTGGATGCTGTGGAGGATCGTGGAGGCGACGATGGGGTTTTTGTGGCAGGGTCCTTGGCAGGGGGCTGACTATCAGCTGACACAGGGGAAGGAGCAGTGGTGTGCACGGCCGGAGGTGAACGGGCTTGTTGCCACTGAGTGGGGTGTTTAGCATTCATATGCCTGCGCATACTGGTGGTAGTTAAGCTAGTAGTGGTGGAACCCCTGCTGAGCCTGGTTTGGCAAATGTTGCACACCACAGTCCGTCGGTCATCCGGTGTTTCCTTAAAGAACCTCCAGACTTCTGAAGATCTAGCCCTCGCCGCAAGAGCCCTCGCCACGGGAGCTTCACTAGTTGACACATTTGGCGCTGATGCACCAGCTCTGGCCCTGCCTCTCCGTCTGGCCCCACCACTGCCTCTTCCAACCTGTTCTGGTCGAGGACTCTCCTCCGTCTCAGAAGCACTGTGTTCACCCGGCCTCTCAACCCAGCTTGGGTCTGTCACCTCATCATCCTCCGATCCCTCAGTCTGCTCCCCCCTCGGACTTCCTGCCCTGACAACAACTTCCCCACTGTCTGACAACCGCGTCTCCTCATCGTCGGACACCTCTTTACACACTTCCACTACGTCAAGAAGGTCATCATCACCCACAGACTGTGACTGGTGGAAAACCTGGGCATCGGAAAATTGCTCAGCAGCAACCGGACAAGTGGTTTGTGACTGTGGGAAGGGTCCAGAAAACAGTTCCTCAGAGTATGCCGGTTCAAATGCCAAATTTTCCTGGGAGGGGGCAGACTGGAGGGGAGGAGGCTGAGGTGCAGGAGCTGGAGGAGTGGCGATTTCGGTGACATGGGTGGACTGCGTGGAAGACTGACTGGTGGACAAATTGCTCGAAGCATTGTCAGCAATCCACGACATCACCTGTTCGCACTGTTCTGGCCTCAACAGTGCTCTACCACGAGTCCCAGTAACTTCAGACATGAACCTAGGGAGTGTAGCTCTGCGGCGTTCCCCTGCTCCCTCATAAGCAGGTGGTGTCTCACCCCGGCCAGGACCACGGCCTCTGACCCCTGCAGTAGTTGGACGCCCACGTCCCCGCCCTCGTCCTCTACCCCTAGCCCTCGGGTTAAACATTTTTAAAATGAGAGTTATAGCTTTAATTTTTTTTTAACTTTTTTTTGTGTTTTTTTTTTTTTTGTGTTTTTGAGTTTTTAAAACCAAACAATGCTATCCTATTGCTATGGCTATTTTCTAGCCAAGTATGAAAGCACACTACTATGCCAGATGAGATGACACCGAGTTATTAAACAAAATAAACGTAAAATAAAAAAGGACAAATGGCAGACTGTGCCTAATTGAAATCCAACCCCTACTAAATTTTCCCACTTCGGTCTTTGCAATGGATATGTGCGTCACTAAGCGCAAAACACAGCGGTCGCAAGTCTCACTACAAATTGCTGACAATTGGCTAGTAGATGCACTGCAGCAAGTACAGCCACCAGCAGATCAACCAGAAATCAAATATATAACGCTACTGTAGGCGTAAGCCGTTTGGATTCTCCTATGGCTATTTTCTAGCCAAGTATGAAAGCACACTACTATGCCAGATGAGATGACGCTGAGTTATTAAACAAAATAAACGTAAAATAAAAAAGGACAAATGGCAGACTGTGCCTAATTGAAATCCAACCCCTACTAAATTTTCCCACTTCGGTCTTTGCAATGGATATGTGCGTCACTAAGCGCAAAACACAGCGGTCGCAAGTCTCACTACAAATTGCTGACAATTGGCTAGTAGATGCACTGCAGCAAGTACAGCCACCAGCAGATCAACCAGAAATCAAATATATAACGCTACTGTAGGCGTAAGCCGTTTGGATTCTCCTATGGCTATTTTCTAGCCAAGTATGAAAGCACACTACTATGCCAGATGAGATGACGCTGAGTTATTAAACAAAATAAACGTAAAATAAAAAAGGACAAATGGCAGACTGTGCCTAATTGAAATCCAACCCCTACTAAATTTTCCCACTTCGGTCTTTGCAATGGATATGTGCGTCACTAAGCGCAAAACACAGCGGTCGCAAGTCTCACTACAAATTGCTCACAATTGGCTAGTAGATGCACTGCAGCAAGTACAGCCACCAGCAGATCAACCAGAAATCAAATATATAACGCTACTGTAGGCGTAAGCCGTTTGGATTCTCCTATGGCTATTTTCTAGCCAAGTATGAAAGCACACTACTATGCCAGATGAGATGACGCTGAGTTATTAAACAAAATAAACGTAAAATAAAAAAGGACAAATGGCAGACTGTGCCTAATTGAAATCCAATCCCTACTAAATTTTCCCACTTCGGTCTTTGCAATGGATATGTGCGTCACTAAGCGCAAAACACAGCGGTCGCAAGTCTCACTACAAATTGCTCACAATTGGCTAGTAGATGCACTGCAGCAAGTACAGCCACCAGCAGATCAACCAGAAATCAAATATATAACGCTACTGTAGGCGTAAGCCGTTTGGATTCTCCTATGGCTATTTTCTAGCCAAGTATGAAAGCACACTACTATGCCAGATGAGATGACGCTGAGTTATTAAACAAAATAAACGTAAAATAAAAAAGGACAAATGGCAGACTGTGCCTAATTGAAATCCAACCCCTACTAAATTTTCCCACTTCGGTCTTTGCAATGGATATGTGCGTCACTAAGCGCAAAACACAGCGGTCGCAAGTCTCACTACAAATTGCTGACAATTGGCTAGTAGATGCACTGCAGCAAGTACAGCCACCAGCAGATCAACCAGAAATCAAATATATAACGCTACTGTAGGCGTAAGCCGTTTGGATTCTCCTATGGCTATTTTCTAGCCAAGTATGAAAGCACACTACTATGCCAGATGAGATGACGCTGAGTTATTAAACAAAATAAACGTAAAATAAAAAAGGACAAATGGCAGACTGTGCCTAATTGAAATCCAACCCCTACTAAATTTTCCCACTTCGGTCTTTGCAATGGATATGTGCGTCACTAAGCGCAAAACACAGCGGTCGCAAGTCTCACTACAAATTGCTGACAATTGGCTAGTAGATGCACTGCAGCAAGTACAGCCACCAGCAGATCAACCAGAAATCAAATATATAACGCTACTGTAGGCGTAAGCCGTTTGGATTCTCCTATGGCTATTTTCTAGCCAAGTATGAAAGCACACTACTATGCCAGATGAGATGACACTGAGTTATTAAACAAAATAAACGTAAAATAAAAAAGGACAAATGGCAGACTGTGCCTAATTGAAATCCAACCCCTACTAAATTTTCCCACTTCGGTCTTTGCAATGGATATGTGCGTCACTAAGCGCAAAACACAGCGGTCGCAAGTCTCACTACAAATTGCTCACAATTGGCTAGTAGATGCACTGCAGCAAGTACAGCCACCAGCAGATCAACCAGAAATCAAATATATAACGCTACTGTAGGCGTAAGCCGTTTGGATTCTCCTATGGCTATTTTCTAGCCAAGTATGAAAGCACACTACTATGCCAGATGAGATGACACTGAGTTATTAAACAAAATAAACGTAAAATAAAAAAGGAAAAATGGCAGACTGTGCCTAATTGAAATCCAACCCCTACTAAATTTTCCCACTTTGGTGTTTGAGGTGGATATGTGTGCCACTAAGAGCTAAACACAACGGTAGCAAGTCCCCCTGCTAATTCCTCACAAAATGGTACTAGATGTAAATAAAAAAAAAAAAAAGTAGAACGTTATTGTAGCCCTAAGAAGGGCTGTTGGGTTCTTGGAGAATCACTCCTGCCTAACAGTAAGCTAATAGAACACCCTAACGCTTTCCCTGACCAGCAGCAGCTCTCTCCCTAGCGGCATCCAGACACAGAATGATCCGAGCAGCGCGGGCAGCGGCTAGTCTATCCCAGGGTCACCTGATCTGGCCAGCCAACCACTGCTATCGACGTGTAAGGGTACCACGTCATGCTGGGTGGAGTGCAGAGTCTCCTGGCTTGTGATTGGCTCTGTTTCTGGCCGCCAAAAAGCAAAACGGCGGGAGCTGCCATTTTCTCGAGCGGGCGAAGTATTCGTCCGAGCAACGAGCAGTTTCGAGTACAAGCAGTTTCGAGCATCAAGCTCGGACGAGCATGTTCGCTCATCTCTAGGTGGAACCCCTGCTGATCCTGGTTTGGCAAAGGTTGCACACCACAGTCCGTCGGTCATCCGGTGTTTCTTTAAAGAACCTCCAGACTTCTGAAAATCTAGCCCTCGCCACGGGAGCTTGACTACGGGCAACATTTGGCGCTGATGCACCAGCTCTGGCCCTGCCTCTCCATCCGGCCCCACCACTGCCTCTTCCAACCTGTTCTGCTATAGGACTCGCCTCCGTCTCAGAAGCACTGTGTTCACCCGGCCTATCAACCCAGCTTGGGTCTGTCAACTCATCATCCTCCGATCCCTCAGTCTGCTCCCCCATCCGACTTCCTGCCCTGACAACAACTTCACCACTGTCTGACAACCGTGTCTCCTCATCGTCTGACACCTCTTTACACACTTCTTCCACTACGTGAATAATGTCATCATCACCCACAGACTGCGACTGGTGGAAAACCTGGGCATCGGAAAATAGCTCAGCAGCAGCAGGACAAGTGGTTTGTGACTGTGGGAAGGGTCCAGAAAACAGTTCCTCAGAGTATGCCGGTTCAAATGCCAAATTTTGGTGGGAGGGGGCAGACTGGGGGGAAGGAGGCTGAGGTGGAGGAGCTGGAGGAGTGCCGATTTCGGTGACATGGGTGGACTGCGTGGAAGACTGACTGGTGGACAAATGGCTAGAAGCATTGTCCGCAATCCACGACATCACCTCTTCGCACTGTTCTGGCCTCAACAGTGCTCTACCACGAGTCCCAGTAACTTGAAACATGATGAACCTAGGGAGTGTACCTCTGCGGCGTTCCCCTGCTCCCCCATCAGCAGGTGGTGTCTCACCCCGCCCAGGACCACGGCCTCTGACCCCTGCAGTAGTTGGACGCCGACGTCCACGCCCTCGTCCTCTACCCCTAGCCCTCGGGTTAAACATTTTCCAAATTAAAGTGTAAACTTGAAAAAAAAAAATTTTTGTGTTTATTTTTTTTTAACAAAACGATGCTATCCTATTGCTATGGCTAGTTTCTAACCTACACTGACAGCACACAACTGGATTTTGTGCTTTGCAAGATGAGTTTGAGCTATAAAATGAAATAAAGGTAAAAAAAAAAAAAAATCAGCAGACTCTGCCTAATTCTACTCAAACCCCTAATAAATTGTCCCACTTCGGTGTTTGAGGTGGATATGCGTGTCACTAAGAGCTAAACACAACGGTCGCAGGTCTCCCAGCAAATTCCTCACAGTATGGTACTAGCTGCACTACTAGTGCCAGCAAACCCAGCCACAAGCAAACAAAAAAGAGTAAAATAAAACGTTATTGTAGCCCTAAGAAGGGCTGTTGGGTTCTTGTAGAATCACTCCTGCCTAACACTATTCTAATAGAACACCCTAACGCTTTCCCTGACCAGCAGCAGCTCTCTCCCTAGCGGCATCCAGACACAGAATGATCCGAGCAGCGCAGGCAGGGGCTAGTCTATTCCAGGGTCACCTGATCTGGCCAGCCAACCACTGCTATCGAAGTGTAAGGGTACCACGTCATGCTGGGTGGAGTGCAGAGTCTCTTGGCTTGTGATTGGCTCTGTTTCTGGCCGCCAAAAAGCAAAACGGCGGGAGATGCCATTTTCTCGAGCGGGCGAAGTATTCGTCCGAGCAACGAGCAGTTTCGAGTACGCTAATGCTCGAACGAGCATCAAGCTCGGACGAGTATGTTCGCTCATCTCTAATGATAATGCCTCCTCACTGATGGACCGCTCTTCTGCGTTCTCCGTTGAGTCCCGTGTGGATCGTCTCTGTCCCTCCTTTGACACCCGGGGCGGATACTTTCTAGTTGGGGCAGACATTCCACTATCCAGGATGGCGACATTGGATACTGGGACTAATATGCGCATGTCCACACATAAAAAAATCGCTATTAGATGTCCGATTGGAGATCGGTATTAATATGTATTTTTTGACATATGTCTCTTATAACAATAAGAATTTATATCTGTATGTTTGATTTGGTTTTTAAATTTTGCACTTATATAGTAGAATCACAGGACTTTGGGGCTGGGATTGATTCCCACGCATACCAATACGCCCTAGGTGGAGTCACGATCACCATGGAGACACGTAGGTCTTCTCACGTTGAAGGCATGTGAGTCTCCCTTAGTAGTTTCCATATACTTACCTGAATTGGTGTTTTTGTATACTTGCATATTATGGATGGTCATTTAATGATATATCGCTATGTGTAGGCATGTTTTAACACTTGTTTTTAATAGAATGTTTATATTCACGGAACTTTATATTTACGGAAGTACTGATGACGTCACTTATGTACACATGTTGTGGTGATTAGTTCACCCTCTATATAAACCACTCAATTTTTTACACTGGATGCTTGAAAATGCCTTTATTGATAAGGTGAAACGTTGCATGTTTTTCACGGTGGAATAAAGCTAATATTTTTTCACGATATGGAGTGCTTCTTCATCACCAACTTTACTAATACGGTGGGTTGTGTCTGAACCCGTTTGGAAGATTTTTGCACCTGGTTTTTATTTCCTTTCGGTGCTGCTCCACATGAGGATTCTTGTCTGACATTCTTTCACTATATTTACACCAAACAACTTACCATATTTTTCGGACTATAAGGCGCACAAAATATCCTTTGATTTTCTCATAAATCAAAGGTGCGCCTTATAGTCCAGTGTGCCTTATATATGAACCGTACTTACAGACAATAGCTGCCTTGAACTGTGCACATGTTTGCCAACTGCTGGTCATTCATCCTTTTAATCAGGTGCACCTTATAATCTGGTGCGCCTTAAATATGAACCTAGACGTTTTAGCAGGCATTTATTGATGGTGCGCCATATACTCTTGCCTCCATAGTGAAAGCAGACATATAAAGCCTGTGTCAGGGGTTTCCATTGCACACTACAATTTTTTTCATGGAAACTAACAACGAAGTGAATTGAAAGTCTCCGTTCACCTTATGTTCCCTGTTGACTTCAATGTAGAGAGGTTGCTTTCCATCATAGTAGCGGAAAAAAATAAACTTTCTGCTTTTTTTGGGAGTTTTATGCTATTTACTGCAATTTTCTAAGAACGCCTTCACATATCTTGCAGAAGTTATGAAATCTACCACTAGATTGCATGCAGTATGAACCAAACATACCTTGAGAATGCTATAGCGACACTGATGTAGAAACATATCTTATTTAATCCCTGAACTCAGGGTTTCTTAAAAACCCAAACAAGGAGAGCCGCAAAGACCATCAATAAAAATTCATAATATACTTTATTGAAGTGATAATACATACAATTCAAAGTTATATACCATAAAATAGGGAATAAAAAAAGGGGAAAACAAGTGGTCTCTGATGGAAATTGGGGCAACCATGGAATACACAAGTGCCCTCAGAAAGCCCAGGAACCAAAAATGAATAAGAAACAATTCAGACTCAAAGGTCTGATCGATAATTAGTAATGCAGACAGGAGTATAAAAAAGATTGCTATCCTCAGTCAATCCTATATGGAGTGGAGACCGGAGGTGCCTTCCGGCTCCCACAATACACGTAAATGGTTAATGCTTACCCAAAAGCATGATAGTAGGTTCAATGGGGAATCCTGAGGGGGCCAATAAACTACACCCCTCCTCTTACTCTAATTATGCACTACTTGAGAAAACGCTGTTTTCCCTGTGTTGTCCCTGTTCCCTGTGTTGTCCCTGACAGGCAGAAGTAATCAATCACTGAGCCTTCCCCTAGCTGTTGTATATGAGTCATCCAGCTCAGATTGATTAGCCCTGTCTGGACAGTTCAGGAAGCTCCATGTAATGTGTTTATGAACGGCAGCCAGCATGAACCCAGCTTTCCCAAGGTCCTTAATTTTATAATTGTTTTCTGAGCAAAACCACTTGGATCAAATATTAAATAAGATATGACAAAAATACAGCATTTTCAGGGATGAGGGAGGGAGGCCTATAGGAGACCTGATAGTGTTTGTTATGGCTGTTATAGCAGTGCTGAGAATGTCATGTGTAATATGAATCTCATTGATCTCTTATCTGTGATCTCTCTTTCTATTATGTCAAATACTAGTACAAAGTTCAGAAGGTAAATGAAAGTGTATATAAACCATGATGCTGATAATCTAAGCACGTTGTCAGCTCACAGCTGGAGATGGGTGAATGGTTTTGAACTAAGAGGAATTCAATAAGAATTTTGCTAAAAATCTGATCCATCAAGTTCTTTTTTCCTCATTTTTAGCTAAATGGGCGTCAGCACAATGGGAGTCATTTACTAAGGGCCCGAATTGCGTTTTTCCGTCGGGTTTCCCGAATATTACTGTTTTGCGCCGAATTGTCCCGGGTTTTTGGCGCACGCGATCGGATTGTGGCGCATTGGCGCCGGCATGCATGCAACGGAAATTGGGGGTGTGGCCATCGTAAAACCCGACAGATTCGGAAAAAGCGCGATATTTAAAAAAGAATTTGTGTCGCTTGACATGCACTTACATGGACCAGGAAGAAGAAGGAGCGACACCTGGTGGACATTGGGCGCAGAGAGCCGAATCCTCGTCGGAGAACACACCGCGGGATCGCAACTGGATCGGGTAGGTAAATGTGCCCCAATGAGAACAATCATATGAATAGGCTGTAATTTACTCTATGGATGGTCAGCCTGCTTCAAGAGGAGAATTTGGACAAATCTTGCTGTTTCTTAGTTTTTCCTCTTGCCACTTACTCTATGACCAGGGCCTCTATCCCCACAGAGGGCCCCTGCCACTGCTAGTTATAGTAATCCATGTTGGTAGAACAAAAGAGGCTACCTTCAGAAGGTCTATGGACGCTAGGCAAACATGCTAGATGCTACCACTTGGCAGTCCATTTGCGGTGGGTGAAGGAGCCAGAGGCTACCTTCAGAAGGTCTATGGACGCTAGGCAAACATGCTAGATGCTACCTTTAGGCAGTCCATTTGCGGTGGGTGGAGGAGCCAGAGGCAACCTTCAGAAGGTCTATGGGCGCTAGGCAAACATGTTAGATGCTACCTTTAGGCAGTCCATTTGCGGTGGGTGAAGGAGCCAGAGGCTACCTTCAGAAGGTCTATGGACGCTAGGCAAACATGCTAGATTCTACCTTTAGGCAGTCCATTTGCGGTGGGTGAAGGAGCCAGAGGCTACCTTCAGAAGGTCTATGGACGCTAGGCAAACATGTTAGATGCTACCTTTAGGCAGTCCATTTGCGGTGGGTGAAGGAGCCAGAGGCAACCTTCAGAAGGTCTATGGACGCTAGGCAAACATGCTAGATGCAACCTTTAGGCAGTCCATTTGCGGTGGGTGAAGGAGCCAGAGGCTACCTTCAGAAGGTCTATGGACGCTAGGCAAACATGTTAGATGCTACCTTTAGGCAGTCCATTTTCGGTGGGTGAAGGAGCCAGAGGCAACCTTCAGAAGGTCTATGGACGCTAGGCAAACATGTTAGATGCTACCTTTAGGCAGTCCATTTGCGGTGGGTGGAGGAGCCAGAGGCTACCTTCAGAAGGTCTATGGACGCTAGGCAAACATGCTAGATGCTACCACTTGGCAGTCCATTTGCGGTGGGTGAAGGAGCCAGAGGCTACTTTCAGAAGGTGTATGGATGCCAGGAAAACATGCGAGATGCTACCTGTTGGCAGTCCATTTGCGGTTGGTGAATGAGCCAAATGCTACCTTCAGAAGGTCTATGGATGCTAGGCAATCATGCTAGATGCTACCGTTAGGCAGTCCATTTGCGTTGGGTGAAGGAGCCAGAGGCTACCTTTAGAAGGTCTATGGACGCCAGGCAAACATGCGAGATGCTACCTGTTGGCAGTCCATTTGCGGTGGGTGAATGAGCCAAAGGCTACCTTCAGAAGGTCTATGGACACTAGGCAATCATGCTAGATGCTACCTGTTGGCAGTCCATTTGCGGTGGGTGAAGGAAGCAGAGGCTATTCTATTCCGATTCCTATTTTTTGCAGCTCCGGGGAGTGTGTGTAAAGCAGAGGTCACCATAACACAGCGCAGCAGAGGAAACAGTGTCTGAAGGATTTAACCATGTTTCCGCCAGGCCCATTAAAGACAGTTTCCGAGAAATAAAGAGGTCATGATTATCAGTGACTTTGTTGCATATGGAACATGCAATCCATAATGCTCTACAGAGAGAGGGTGGAGGAGGTGGTTGAGAGCGGGTCAGGTGGATAGTTTGTAGATTAGAGTAGTCAGAAGAGATGTTGATATCGAGAATTCATTAGTAGGTGGGTAAATATTGGGATAATGGTGGAGATATAAGAATATGGGGGAAGATGATAGTAATTGCTATAAACAGCATTATTTGTGGCCAAGATTAGTGATATGTTACTTACATATAGTATGATGTGTTGAAATCCGGTTAAATCCTGGTTTAATTCTGCTCACTGCGGGAAATGCAGGATGCTACACTACCTGTTTGCAGTCCATTTGCAGTGGGTAAAGGTGCCAGAGGCTACCTTCAGAACGTCTCTGCAATTCTCCTCTATGTTGGATATACCCAGATGCTGTATTCATGGAGTTAGGCTGGAGAATTCTTGTTTCTTACATGACACTATCCAGCCAACCCCACATTTAACTTCTTTATTTAAAGAGGATGAAAATGTAATATACCTTGCCCCTATACAATACATTTGTTTTACATGATACCTTTATAATGAACC
The DNA here is from genome assembly GCF_040894005.1 of Engystomops pustulosus. Classification (NCBI taxonomy): domain Eukaryota; kingdom Metazoa; phylum Chordata; class Amphibia; order Anura; family Leptodactylidae; genus Engystomops; species Engystomops pustulosus. Next base: position 78,987,692 of record NC_092419.1, on the reverse strand, counting down.
CCTCAGATGCTGAAAAACAGCTATCTCTCCTAGCCTAAGCTCTATGGACACATATTGCAGTAAATGATCTATATAATGAAAGACAGAAATCATCAATTGTATTTAAAATCATCAAATGAATCTTTTATTTTATGATGGATCTATCTCCTGCCGATGTTGGTGTTGTGCAGGGACAACCATCATTAATTCTTTGGGACAATTTGGAGAGAAGCCAATTAACCTTTCAGTATATTTTTGGGATGTGGGAGGAAACCGGAGTGCCCGGAGGAAACCCACGCAAACACAGGGAGAATATACTAACTCCATGCAGCGCTGTCCATGAGCTATCTGGACCCAGATGCTGCAAGGCCACAGTGCTAACCACTGAGCCTCTGTGTTGCCCAAGGAAGGATTAGAAGACGTCTTGGTGGAAAAAAACACAGGTCTTTATGACTTCTTCATGTGCTACCTTCTTGACTGGGTCTATGCTCTCGCTAATGCTAGAGCCTGATGGTCACTGATGGAGGTTTTCATGGACGCTAGGCAAACATGCAAGATGATTCCTGATGGCATTCCATTTGCGGTGGGTGAAGGAGTCTGAGGCTACCTTCAGAAGGTCTATGGACGCTAGGCAAACATGCAAGATGCTACCTGTTGGCAGTCCATTTGCGGTGGAAGAAGGAGCCAGAGGCTACCTTCGGAAGGTCTATGGACGCTAGGCAAACATGCAAGATGCTACCTGTCGGCAGTCCATTTGCGGTGGGTGAAGGAGCCAGAGGCTACCTTCAGAAGGTCTATGGACGCTAGGCAAACATGCTAGATGCTACCTTTAGGCAGTCCAATTTCGGTGGGTGAACGAGCCAGAGGCTACCTTCAGAAGGTCTATGGACGCCAGGAAAACATTCGAGATGCTACCTGTTGGCAGTCCATTTGCGGTGGGTGAAGGAGCCAGAGGCTACCTTCAGAAGGTCTATGGACGCTAGGCAAACATGCTAGATGCTACCGTTATGCAGTCCATTTGCGGTGGGTGAAGGAGCCAGAGGCTACCTTCAGAAGGTCTATGGACGCTAGGCAAACATGCTAGATGCTACCTTTAGGCAGTCCATTTGCGGAGGGTGAAGGAGCCAGAGGCTACCTTCAGAAGGTCTATGGTTGCTAGGCAAACATGCTAGATGCTACCTTTAGGCAGTCCATTTGCGGTGGATGAAGGAGCCAGAGGCTACCTTCAGAAGGTCTATGGACGCCAGGAAAACATTCGAGATGCTACCTGTTGGCAGTCCATTTGCGGTGGGTGAAGGAGCCAGAGGCTACCTTCAGAAGGTCTATGGACGCTAGGCAAACATGCTAGATGCTACCGTTAGGCAGTCCATTTGCGGTGGGTGAAGGAGCCAGAGGCTACCTTCAGAAGGTCTATGGACGCTAGGCAAACATGCTAGATGCTACCTTTAGGCAGTCCATTTGCGGTGGGTGAAGGAGCCAGAGGCTACCTTCAGAAGGTCTATGGACGCTAGGCAAACATGCTAGATGCTACCTTTAGGCAGTCCATTTGCGGTGGGTGAAGGAGCCAGAGGCTACCTTCAGAAGGTCTATGGACGCTAGGCAAACATGCTAGATTCTACCTTTAGGCAGTCCATTTGCGGTGGGTGAAGGAGCCAGAGGCTACCTTCAGAAGGTCTATGGACACCAGGCAAACATGCGAGATGCTACCTGTTGGCAGTTCATTTGCGGTGGGTGAAGGAGCCAGAGGCTACCTTCAGAAGGTCTATGGATGCTAGGCAAACATGCTAGATGCTACCTCTTGGCAGTCCATTTGCGAGGGGTGAAGGAGCCAGAGGCTACCTTCAGAAGGTCTATGGACGCCAGGCAAACATGCTAGATGCTACCTGTTGGCAGTCCATTTGCGGTGGGTGAAGGAGCCACAGGCTACCTTCAGAAGGTCTATGGACACTAGGCAAACATGCTAGATGCTACCTGTTGGCAGTCCATTTGCGGTGAGTGAAGGAGCCAGAGGCTACCTTCAGAAGGTCTATGGACGCCAGGAAAACATTCTAGATGCTACCTTTTGGCAGTCCATTTGTGGTGGGTGAAGGAGCCAGAGGCTACCTTCAGAAGGTCTATCGACGCTAGGCAAACATGCTAGATGCTACTGTTAGGCAGTCCATTTGCGGTGGTTGAAGGAGCCAGAGGCTACCTTCAGAAGGTCTATGGACGCTAGGCAAACATGCTAGATGCTACCTTTCGGCAGTCCATTTGCGGTGGGTGAAGGAGCCAGAGGCTACCTTCAGAACGTCTATGGACGCTAGGCAACCATGCTAGATGCTACCTTTAGGCAGTCCATTTGCGGTGGGTGAAGGAGCCAGAGGCTACCTTCAGAAGGTCTATGGACGCTAGGCAAACATGCTAGATGCTACCTTTAGGCAGTCCATTTGCGGTGGCTGAAGGAACCAGAGGCTACCTTCAGAAGGTCTATGGACGCCAGGCAAACATGGTAGATGCTACCTGTTGGCAGTCCATTTGCGGTTGGTGAAGGAGCCAGAGGCTACCCTCAAAAGGTCTATGGACGCTAGGCAAACATGCTAGATGCTACCTCTTGGTAGTCCATTTGCAGTGGGTGAAGGAGCCAGAGGCTACCTTCAGAAGGTCTATGGACGCTAGGCAAACATGCTAGATGCTACCGTTAGGCAGTCCATTTGCGGTGGGTGAAGGAGCCAGAGGCTACCTTCAGAAGGTCTATGGACGCTAGGCAAACATGCTAGATGCTACCTTTAGGCAGTCCATTTGCGGTGGGTGAAGGAGCCAGAGGTTACCTTCAGAATGTCTATGGATGCTAGGCAAACATGCTAGATTCTACCTTTAGGCAGTCCATTTGCGGTGGGTGAAGGAGCCAGAGGCTACCTTCAGAAGGTCTATGGACGCTAGGCAAACATGCTAGATGCTACCTTTAGGCAGTCCATTTGCGGTGGCTGAAGGAACCAGAGGCTACCTTCAGAAGGTCTATGGACGCCAGGCAAACATGCTAGATGCTACCTGTTGGCAGTCCATTTGCGGTTGGTGAAGGAGCCAGAGGCTACCCTCAAAAGGTCTATGGACGCTAGGCAAACATGCTAGATGCTACCTCTTAGTAGTCCATTTGCAGTGGGTGAAGGAGCCAGAGGCTATCTTCAGAAGGTCTATGGACGCTAGGCAAACATGCTAGATGCTACCTTTAGGCAGTCCATTTGCTTTGGGTGAAGGAGCAAGTCGCTACCTTTAGGTCAATTCCAGGGGATGAAGGCGCAAGACGCTACCTGCAGGTCAAGTTCAGTAAATGTCTCACATTATGGAGGATACAGCGAGTCCTTGAACTGGAGCAGTGATCTACAGAAACAACAGAAAATGTATGTAAGTGATTATTACTAAACATGGAGCTCGGGATACAAATATACATGACACAACATCTACTACCATACAAATCCGGAGACCTTAATTGATTTACTGAAGTCTCTGCTCATTCTAGATTTGGGATTTCCGTAGAGAATCCTAAATCACTAGTTAATTCTATGCACATTTATATAGCAATGGCTATGGACACCTATCATTCCATATTTTACATCTTACATGCAAGAGACTCATCTATAATTGATTGTGGTTACCCTCTGCCTGTCGGTGTGTTAAGATAAGATGGCAGCAGATACTTCTAATGATTAATACACATTAATACTGAAGAAAAATCATTCATTATATACACATCATTGCCCTGCGCACTACAATGAGAAGAGTAATGGATGTCGTCCTACTACTTACCTGCTCCATTGCAGTAGTGTTGCCTCCACTGATTATACTATACTGGTGGTCAAGCTGCAAGCTACATGGGCGTCTTCATGGGGTTATGGAGGAACTAGGAGATTGGGATGAAGAATTAGGCTGGGAGCAATGGGCCATCCACCACCATTGTCCTTGGACTGTTCTTACTATTGGGATGACCATCTGTTAAAGAGTGTGGCCACCCAGTTCCTGGTGATGACAGGGTGATACTGTGTTGACCATTCTGGACATACAAAGCTGAACTGGTTGAACATTTTTTGGTACTTAGATTTTATGTAGTGTGGTGGTTCAGCATAGTCCATAGTATCTTCCACATTGAGGTCAATGGCTTCTGACCTCAGGATCTCTGGTGGTGCCATCTTCCTAGCTTCCACATCTTCCCAGTTTATATCAGAGAAGAATTGATGTTCCCTGATGTCTCCTTTGACTCCAAGGCGATGGAACTGGTCTTTGCACAACAGTCCTTGTAAAATGCTGACTGTGTCAGGAGGAAGAGACTCTGGGAAGTGTGGTTCATGATAGAGGACAGATTGCTCACAATCTCTTGGTCCTTCTCCAGGGAATGGTAACGTTGCTGTCACCAGCCCATAAAGGGTAACACCAATGGCAAAATAATCCACGGCTCTCCCATGTGGTAAGCCACGGATTATTTCTGGGGCTGCATATCCTGGCGTCCCCCTACAGTCATCTGTAATCCTCTTAGAAACACCTTTCACAGCTAGGCCAAAATCAGTGATTTTGATATGGCCTTCCGTGGTCAGGAGCAGATTTTCTGGCTTTAGATCTCGATGAAGAATCCCTTTGCTGTGGAGGAATTCTGTGCCACAGACCACTTCTGCTATGATGAATCTTACAGTCACTGTATCAAGAGGACAGATTTTTAGGATAAGATCATGCAGGTCCCCTCTAGTGGCCACTTCCATCACATAATAGACAAAGTTAAGAGTGTGGAAGGCGGCCAGCCCATGGATGAGAAATGGGCTGGCATGGGAGAGTTGAAGGATGTGGCGCTCTCCAAAGCTGTAGCCAGCTTGAGTGTAAACCCTTTTATCGAGGACCTTGATGGCGACACGCTCTCTGCGGATCCTATCTGTCGCTAGGTAGACTTGAGCAAAACCTCCTTGACCCAGTGAGCGGTGGAACGTGAAGGACTCCAGTGATAGGGGCACGGTGGCAGCGAATGCTTGGGCAGAGGTGCCGGCTGCTACCACAGAGGTTTCAGCTGTGGTATCCTGGTATCCGCTGCTCGAAGATGACTGTGCAGACCTGCGTAGCTCCTCTCTGGTAGTAGGGTCAATAGAGCTGGGGTCACGGCAGACATCCTGCGCAGATCTACAAGTATCCATCTTCTTTCTGCTAGATTTTATGGTGTGCTGTTTCCGTTCATCATCCTTCTGGTCTTCTGTATGTGACATACTGGCTGTAAAAAAGCATATATATATATATCATGTTAGTGGAATGAGACATGGCATATTATCGCGGTAAATAAAACCACATTTACTGGGTGATAATACAATTTAGCAAAAAGATTTGTGTCCAATACATGTCACTATGCATAAATGTATATTTACTGTCAACTAATCGCTGCTTCTTTTAATCAGTGCAGTGTAAACATGGTCTAAACCAATGATGGCAAACCTTTTGGAGACTGAGTGCCCAAACTACAACCAAAATCCACTTATTTACCGTGGATTGCCAACATGGCATTTTAATCAGTAACTTACTGCTTCCTGTACTTCCACATCTTTCAATAGTATCGGCCGCCTGAGGCCACCAATACAGTTGAAAGATGGAGGGCAAATTCAATCTCTCGTTGTAGCTTCTCTGCAGTTCTGTTAACACCTTCTCACTTTTCCCGCAGTTCCAAATAGCCAATGAAGTGTGGCTTAAGTTGCCTCGGAATGCAGGAAGATTTGGTCTTATTTGGTGAACTCTGTCCTGGGAAGATTGTCTGAGTGTTCGCAGCCAACAGATTAACCCCTTCCCGCCGCAGCCCTTTTTCGTTTTTGCGTTTTCAACGCATTTGTGCCGTATTCTTGTGGGCTTGGATTTTACGGATTTCACTGTACACCCCAAATGACATGTCTACTTTATTCTTTGGGTCGGTACGATTACGGGGATAACAAATTTATATAGGTTTTATAATGTTTTCATACATTTAAACAAATTAAAACCTCCTGTACAAAATTTTTTTGGGGGATTTTGCCATCTTCTGGCACTAATAACTTTTTTATACTTTGGTGTATGGAGCTGTGGGTGGTGCCGTTTTTTTGTGGATTTTGATGACGTTTACAATGTTATAATTTTTAGGACTTTACGACCTTTTGATCACTTTTTAAGGAATTTAAATTTTTTTTAAAATGGCAAAAAATTGCCATTTTCGACTTTGGGCGCGATTTTCCGCTACGGGGTTAAACGCGGTTAAAAACGTTATCATATTTTGATATATAGGGCATTTTTGGACGCAGCGATACCTAATGGGGCAAATTTTCTTACCCGGTCCATTCGCGATCCACCGGCGCATTCTCTGCGCTGGATTCGGGTCCGGCCGGGATTTATTAAGGCAGTTCCTCCGACGTCCACCAGGTGGCGCTACTGCGCTGAAGTTTCCTGGAACGCACTGGAAGACACCGAGCCGGGCTGAGTGAAGGTAAGTGCAAGCTCCGCAACACAATTTTTTTTTAAATGCGGCGATTTTTCCGAATCCGTCGGGTTTTCGTTCGGCCACGGACCCCGATTTCCGTCGTGTGCATGTCGGTGCCGATGCGCCACAATCCGACCGCGTGCGCCAGAAACCCGTGGCAATTCAGGGGAAATCGCCGCAAATTAGAGATGAGCGAGCACTAAAATGCTCGAGTGCTCGTTATTCGAGACAAACTTTTCCAGATGCTCGAGTGCTCGTCTCGAATAACGAGCCCCATTGAAGTCAATGGGAGACTCGAGCATTTTTCAAAGGGACCATGGTTCGGGAATAAAATGTGTTAATTAATTGAAAAAGAATGTCTTCTGATAAGTTAGCAGATGTATGCAAACATCTGCAATCTATTCTTCACTGTTCCGCGCGTATATTATCTCCCGACAAGTTAACAGATGTGAAGAACAGTGAAGAATAGAATAAAAACAGTGAACACAGGATCATTTAAGTGAAAAACACAGTGAAGAATAGATTGCAGATGTTCTGCACATCTGCTTACTTGTCGGGAGATACGCTGTCCCGGGATCCGCTGCTCTTCTTCCACTGAAGTCTCCCCGATGTCTCCGTGCCCCTCGATGTCTCCGTGCCCCTCGATGTCTCCGTGCCCCTCGATGTCTCCGTGCCCCTCGATGTCTCCGTGCCCCTCGATGTCTCCGTGCCCCTCGATGTCTCCGTGCCCCGATGTCTCCGTGCCCCTCGATGTCTCCGTGCCCCTCGATGTCTCCGTGCCCCTCGATGTCTCCGTGCCACTCGATGTCTCCGTGCCCCTCGATGTCTCCGTGCCCCTCGATGTCTCCGTGCCCCTCGATGTCTCCGTGCCCCTCGATGTCTCCGTGCCCCTCGATGTCTCCGTGCCCCTCGATGTCTCCGTGCCCCTCGATGTCTCCGTGCCCCGATGTCTCCGTGCCGCTCCCTGATGTCTCCGTGCTGCCGCGGCCCCATGTCTCTGTGCTGCTCACCGTGTTCTTCACACATATATATTGTTCTTCACATACTATTTTGTTCGCACCGTTCCGCGCGTATCTTCCGACAAGTAAGCAGATGTGCCGAACATCTGTAATCTATTCTGCACTGTGTTCTGCACTGTGTTTTTCACTTAAATGATCCTGTGTTCACTGTTTTTATTCTATTCTTCATTGTTCTTCACTGTGTTTTTTTAATTAAATGCTCGATCTCGAGCAGGGGAAATACTCGTCCGAGCAACGAGCCGTCTCGAGTACCTTAATACTCGAACGAGCATCAAGCTCGGACGAGTATACTCGCTCATCTCTACCGCAAATCGGAAATATTCGGGTAACACGTCGGGAAAATGCGAATCGGGCCCTTAGTAAATGACCCCCAATGTGTTTATGATTTTTACTGTTTATTTATATTTATATCAGTTCTATGCGCCCATGCGCCCATGCGCCCACGCGCCGCCATCGCAGGAAAACACCTGCAATCGGCTATGGAGAGGGCTCGGCACCGGGACCCAGCATGTGACGTACTAATACGTCACATGTCGGTAAGGGGTTAAATATCCATATAAACTACATACATCGATTGTGCTATGTGCAATTAACACTTCTTTTACATAGAAATGATCCTTAGTAATTTCCTACCTTTGCTGTCGGCCATACTGTCCTCCATGTTGATATGACTGGGTCCAGGGATCTCATTAGAAGGTTCCTCATTGACGATATAGGTTCCTCTGTGTTTGAGACCAGCAATCCACCTCCGTGGTCTCCGGAGCAGGGCTAAAAAGCGGTTTCTTGGTCTACCCATAGCTTTCTCCAGCTTCTTTGACGCCTGTGGTTGCACTTCTGCCTCTATTTCTTCATCCTCTGAGATTTTATTCTCCAGTTGTTCACCATTTTTGCTGTCCTCATCCTGTTTGCTATAGTATTGGATGTGCACTTCATCCAGGCTGTGGAGCTGCTCCTGAATCTGTTTATATTCTTTCAGGATGACTTGCTCCACCATGTTGCCTGTCTGATGATTCATGTTGTTTCTGAATACCTGGCTGACCCTTAGTAATTTTCTACCTTTGCTGTCGGCCATACTGTCCTCCATGTTGATATGACTGGGTCCAGGGATCTCATTAGAAGGTTCCTCATTGACGATATAGGTTCCTCTGTGTCTGAGACCAGCAATCCACCTCCGTGGTCTCCGGAGCAGGGCTAAAAAGCGGTTTCTTGGTCTACCCATAGCTTTCTCCAGCTTCTTTGATGCCTGTGGTTGCACTTCTGCCTCTATTTCTTCATCCTCTGAGATTTTATTCTCCAGTTGTTCACCATTTTTGCTGTCCTCATCCTGTTTGCTGTAGTATTGGATGTACACTTCATCCAGGCTGTGGAGCTGCTCCTGAATCTGGTTATATTCTTTCAGGATTACCTGCTCCACCATGTTGCCTGTCTGATGATCCATGTTGTCTCTGCCCACCTGGCTGCGCGTGCTGCCTTTTATACCTTGGCCAGGGGGCGGGACTGCACTATCTTGCTCCGGATTGGTCAATTTTCAATGGGCGTGGCTATTTTCCTGCCTCCTGATTGGACAGTCAGCTGGAATTGATCTGGCATTATGATGTCATCAGCCATTGTGGGAGATTCTCTGTCATTGTGACATCATCATTCATGTCTTTTACAGTATGGTTACTGCATTTGGATTTATGTATGTGTGTACATACTGTATACACTATGTATATGTTACATGGCATATTAATATTGTGTATGTTCTGGTTTGGTTCCTTGCACATCACATACATCACCTTCAGAAGAATACATTGAGAGAATTATCCCCAAATTATCTTCCCCCTTTGGCTGTAATTTATCTCACTATGTAGCCACTGATTAAAGCTATAATGAGAAGGGGGGTAACACACCGAAACTTCACCAGTTTTGGAATAAACTCTGCACTTTTATCTGTTTGGATCTGGAGTTCAGCTAGTCAGTAGGCACGTGGGAATTTTATACTGTATATTACAAATGCCATTATCTTTATCAAATATCCAGCAAGCCTAATATGGCGCTCATACTAAACACCACATTCTTTCACTGATGATAGATACTGATGTGTATATGAAGGACAACACCCTAAAGACTAATCTGTATGTAAAACCCACAGATTGCAACATACTATTAAAATATGACAGTCACCATCCACGTAATATGGTGCGTTCTTTACCATTCAGCCAGATGCTGAGGGTCAAACAAATAGTGGATGATAAAGAGGAACAGGAAAAGGGGTTAACAGAGATGGGTAAAAAATTTATCAAAAGGGGTTACCCTAAATCACTAATTACCAAACACATGGAGAAAGTACAGACCTTGGATAGATCTTCATTACTGTCCAACAGGATTACCAATAAGACAACCACCCGCATACCAATGATTTCTACTTATGGCTTCCATAGCCAAAAAATTGCAGCAATTATACGTAAAAAATTGGTGAATCCTAAGTACCTATTACAAACAGATTCAACACTTTCAATCTCCGCCCCTTTTCTCTTACAGAAGAGGACGTAACCTGAGAGATTTATTGGTTAAAACCAATGTAGCAGGTCCCACTAGGGAAAGATTGACCCGTACAGGCAGTGTCCCGTGCATGTCTTGTGACAATTGTTCTCTGATGACAAAGGGAGACACCTTTGTCCATCCAACTACTGGTGTTTCTTTTAAAATTAATTTCTGTTTAACCTGCAGGAGAGACTATGTTATTTATGTGCTCCAGTGTCCATGCAAGCTCTTATACGTGGGTGAGACCACAACTGAATGCAGATTACGTTTAAATAATCATAAATCTAGCATACGTACTAAAAAACTTCATTTACCAGTACCATTCCATTTCTCCGAGGCCGGACATAAGGTAGAGGACCTCAGATTTATGATTATATATAGGATCCCCCCACAGAAAAGAGGTGGGAATAGGGAATTGATGCTGTAACGAAGAGAGGTCCAATGGATACATAAATTAAGGTCTCTACATCCCAATGGTCTCAATAGAGACCTTCCTCTGAATGTATTTCTGTAATTATTAAGATGCCTAACCCTAGTAATATCGCCTTTGATCACTACACACGACCTCCGTTTAGTGACACATTTGTCCTATTATCAATTTGTTTGACTGATGATCTTTGCAACAAACATACAGATTACAACGTATTGAATAGCACTTTATTCCCAGTAACTCTCCTTCTTTATTCTTTACACCCTAGTGCCTCCTCGGGACCGGGAAATGGACAATTCTTGGGACTTTCCTCGATACGGTGAACTCCGGAGCACTGAACTACGCTGGAGGTGTGGCCGCATGAGGAGGAATAATGATTCCGGATGGGACCAGACACGGACCTCTTGGCCTATTGGCAACGAAAGGTCTTGTCAGATGATAATTAGAGATGAGCGAGCACTAAAATGCTCGGGTACTCGTTATTCGAGACAAACTTTTCCCGATGCTCGAATAACGAGCCCCATTGAAGTCAATGGGGGACTCGAGCATTTTTCAAGGGGACCAAGGATCTGCACAGGGAAGCTTGGCCAAGCACCTGGGAACCTCAGAAAAGGATGGAAACACCACGGAAATGGACAGGAAACAGCAGGGGCAGCATGCATGGATGCCTCTGAGGCTGCTTAATCGCACCATTATGCCAAAACTATGGGCAACAGCATGGCAATGACAGAGTGACCGAATGAGGCTAGATAGCATCTAAAACATCCAATAATTGACCCTGACACTATAGGGGACGGCATGCAGAGGCAGCGGCAGCAGTGGCAGGCTAGAGAGTGTGTTGGCAACATACCCCAAATGGACTCAGGCTTAAAACCAATGGGTGGCAGAGAGGAACCAAAGGAGGTGAGCAAGAAGCGCTCAAATAATATCGGTAAATGATAAAAGTTTGCCAGTATATTGTGTGGATTACACAGCAGGGTGGCGACAAAGTTAAGTTTGATGAGGAAGCCATGAAAACAACCCAAAATTCTGCCTGACACAGCTCGTTTGATAAGGGGACCATGTATGGAGGCAGTGAACTAGTAGTAGATTAAAGGTGCTGCAGTTAAAACTATGTTAGTTGGATCTTGGGATGGAGCTGGCGCTCCGCTGCCAGGCGAGCTTTCGCCAATCCAAGCCCCTGTCTCTCGGCTACTCCCCAAACAGCACTTCTAAGAACCTTTTGTATAAGATCAAGTGTAGTAGCGTTCTTATAAGTTTAGGATATGGTGGGTGAGGGGAATGTAAACAGATGCGCAAGAAGCGCTGAAATAATATTGGTAAATGATAAAAGTTTGCCAGTGTATTTTGTGGATTACACAGCAGGGTGGCGACAAAGTTAACAAGTTTGATGTGGAAGCCATGAAAACAACCCAAAATTCTGCCTGACACAGCTCGTTTGATAAGGGGACCATGTATGGAGGCAGCTATATGGACTACTTTTGGAGGCAGCTATGGCGATGACGTGTGGAGGTAGCAATGGAGACAACGTGTGAAGGCAGCTAAAAAGACGACGTGTGGAGGCTGCTGTGGAGACAATGTAATTTGGATAGTGCCTGTATGTGGCAGTCCAAAAAAGTTTTCAAACCAGAGGAGCAGGTAGCTGGTCCTCCAGAAAAATTACATAGATTGAGTGCCTGTATGTGGCAGTCCAAAAAAGTTTTCAAACCAGAGGAGCAGGTAGCTGGTCTTCCAAAAAGATTAAATAAATTGAGTGCCTGTATGTGGCAGTCCAAAAAAGTTTTCAAACCAGAGGAGCAGGTAGCTGGTCCTCCAGAAAAATTACATAGATTGAGTGCCTGTATGTGGCACTCCCAAAAATTGTTTAAAACAGAAGACAGGGTAGTTGGCCCTCCAGAAAAATTAAATACATAGAGTACTATAGCCAGAGCCAGTTGGCCCTGGCGAAAAAATTGCCAGTTTCCTCTGCTTTAGTGTACAAAGAGGAGGAGAAGGAGGACAATGAGGAGGAGGAGTGCATACATTATTCAAGTTCAGCTTCTTTCACCTGGTGGAGAATGGAAATGCGGAGAAATCCAGGCTTTATTCATCTTGATAAGCGTCAGCCTGTCAGCGCTGTCAGTCGACAGGCGTGTACGCTTATCGGTGATGATGCCACCAGCTGCACTGAAAACCCGCTCGGACAACACGATGGCGGCAGGGCAGGCAAGAACCTCCAAGGCGTACAGCGCCAGTTCGTGCCACATGTCCAGCTTTGAAACCCAGTAGTTGTAGGGAGCTGTGTGATCATTTAGGACGATGGTATGGTCAGCTACGTACTCCCTCACCATCTTTCTGTAAAGATCAGCCCTACTCTGCCGAGACTGGGGACAGGTGACAGTGTCTTGCTGGGGTGACATAAAACTGGCAAAGGCCTTGTAAAGCGTACCCCTGCCAGTGCTGGACAAGCTGCCTGGTCGCCTACTCTCCCTCGCTACTTGTCCCGCAGAAGTACGCCCTCTGCCGCCAGCGCTGTCAGAAGGGAAATACTGTTTCAGCTTGTGCACCAGGGCCTGCTGGTATTCATGCATTCTCACACTCCTTTCCTCTCCAGGGATGAGAGTGGAAAGATTTTGCTTGTACCGTGGGTCCAGGAGAGTGAATACCCAGTAATCGGTGCTGGAATAAATTCTTTGAACGCGAGGGTCACGGGATAGGCAGCTTAGCATGAAATCTGCCATATGCGCCAGAGTCCCAACGCGCAAGAATTCACTCCCCTCACTGGCCTGACTGTCCATTTCCTCCTCCTCCAACTCCTCCAACTCCTCTTCTTCTGCCCATACACGCTGAACAGTGAAGGACTGAACAATGGTCCCCTCTTCTGTCTCGCCAACATTCTCCTCCTCTTCCTCCTCATCCTCCTCCACCTCCACCGCCTCCGATATGCGCTGAGAAACAGACCTAAGGGTGCTTTGGCTATCAACAAGGGAATCTTCTTCCCCCATCTCTTGTGACGAGCGCAAAGCTTCCGACTTCATGCTGACCAGAGAGTTTTTCAACAGGCCAAGCAGTGGGATGGTGAGGCTGATGATGGCGGCATCACCACTGACCATCTGTGTTGACTCCTCAAAGTTACTCAGCACCTGACAGATATCAGACATCCACGTCCACTCCTCATTGTAGACTTGAGGAAGCTGACTGACCTGACTACCAGTTCTGGTGGAAGTTGACATCTGGCAGTCTACAATCGCTCTGCGCTGCTGGTAAACTCTGGATAACATGGTCAGTGTTGAATTCCACCTCGTGGGCACGTCGCACAACAGTCGGTGAGCGGGCAGTTGGAGGCGGCGCTACGCTGCCCTGAGAGTGGCAGCATCTGTGCTGGACTTCCTGAAATGCACACAGATGCGGCGCACCTTCGTGAGCAAATCAGACAGATTGGGGTATGTCTTGAGGAAACGCTGAACTATGAGATTTAACACATGGGCCAGGCATGGCACATGTGTCAGTCTGCCGAGTTGCAGAGCTGCCACCAGGTTACGGCCGTTGTCACACACAACCATGCCTGGCTTCAGGTTCAGCGGTGCCAGCCACAGATCAGTCTGCGCCGTGATGCCCTGTAATAACTCTTGGGCGGTGTGCCTTTTATCGCCTAGGCTCAGCAGTTTGAGCACCGCCTGCTGTCGCTTAGCGATGGCACTGCTGTTGTGCCTAGAGCTACCGACTGATGGCGCCATGCCCACGGATGGTAATTCAGAGGAGGAGGTGGAGGAGGGGTGGGAGGAGGAGGAGGCATAGTAGGCCTTTGAGACCTGGACCGCGGTAGGCCCCGCAATCCTCGGCGTCGGCAGTATATGACCAGCCCCCGGCTCAGACTCGGGCCCAGCCTCCACCAAGTTAACCCAATGTGCCGTCAGCGATATATAGTGGCCCTGCCCGGCAGCACTCGTCCACGTGTCCGTGGTCAGGTGGACCTTGTCAGAAACGGCGTTGGTCAGGGCACGGAGGATGTTCTCTGACACGTGCTTGTGCAGGGCTGGGACGGCACATCGGGAAAAGTAGTGGTGGCTGGGGACCGAATACCGAGGGGCGGCCGCCGCCATGAGGTTTCGAAAGGCCTCGGTCTCTACCAGCCTATAGGGCAGCATCTCCAGGCTAAGCAACTTGGAGATGTGGACGTTGAGGGCTTGGGCGTGTGGGTGGGTTGCGCTATACCTCCTTTTGCGCTCCAGCGTCTGGGGTATGGAGAGCTGAACGCTGGTGGATGCTGTGGAGGATCGTGGAGGCGAAGATGGGGTTTTCGCACGGGAGGTGTTTGGGCCGGGGTCCTGGGCAGGGGGCTGACTAGCAGATGACACAGGGGAAGGAGCAGTGGTGTGCCCGGCCGGAGGTGAACGGGCTTGGTGCCATTGAGTGGGGTGTTTAGCATTCAGATGCCTGCGCATACTGGTGGTAGTTAAGCTAGTAGTGGTGGAACCCCTGCTGATCCTGGTTTGGCAAAGGTTGCACACCACAGTCCGTCGGTCATCCGGTGTTTCTTTAAAGAACCTCCAGACTTCTGAAAATCTAGCCCTCGCCACGGGAGCTTGACTACGGGCAACATTTGGCGCTGATGCACCAGCTCTGGCCCTGCCTCTCCATCTGGCCCCACCACTGCCTCTTCCAACCTGTTCTGCTATAGGACTCGCCTCCGTCTCAGAAGCACTGTGTTCACCCGGCCTATTAACCCAGCTTGGGTCTGTCAACTCATCATCCTCCGATCCTTCAGTCTGCTCCACCATCGGACTTCCTGCCCTGACAACAACTTCACCACTGTCTGACAACCGTGTCTCCTCATCGTCCGACACCTCTTTACACACTTCTTCCACTACGTGAATAATGTCATCATCACCCACAGACTGCGACTGGTGGAAAACCTGGGCATCGGAAAATAGCTCAGCAGCAGCAGGACAAGTGGTTTGTGACTGTGGGAAGGGTCCAGAAAACAGTTCCTCAGAGTATGCCGGTTCAAATGCCAAATTTTGGTGGGAGGGGGCAGACTGGGGGGAAGGAGGCTGAGGTGGAGGAGCTGGAGGAGTGCCGATTTCGGTGACATGGGTGGACTGCGTGGAAGACTGACTGGTGGACAAATGGCTAGAAGCATTGTCCGCAATCCACGACATCACCTCTTCGCACTGTTCTGGCCTCAACAGTGCTCTACCACGAGTCCCAGTAACTTGAAACATGATGAACCTAGGGAGTGTACCTCTGCGGCGTTCCCCTGCTCCCCCATCAGCAGGTGGTGTCTCACCCCGCCCAGGACCATGGCCTCTGACCCCTGCAGTAGTTGGACGCCGACGTCCACGCCCTCGTCCTCTACCCCTAGCCCTCGGGTTAAACATTTTCCAAATTAAAGTGTAAACTTGAAAAAAAAAAATTTTTGTGCTTATTTTTTTTTATTTTTTTATTTTTTTTTAACAAAACGATGCTATCCTATTGCTATGGCTAGTTTCTAACCTACACTGACAGCACACAACTGGATTTTGTGCTTTGCAAGATGAGTTTGAGCTATAAAATGAAATAAAGGTAAAAAAAAAAAAAAAAATCAGCAGACTCTGCCTAATTCTACTCAAACCCCTAATAAATTGTCCCACTTCGGTGTTGGAGGTGGATATGCGTGTCACTAAGAGCTAAACACAACGGTCGCAGGTCTCCCAGCAAATTCCTCACAGTATGGTACTAGCTGCACTACTAGTGCCAGCAAGCCCAGCCACAAGCAAACAAAAAAAAGGGAAATATAACGCTATTGTAGGCCTAAGTAAGCCGTTGGGGTTCTCCTATGGCTATTTTGTAGCCTACAATGAGAGCACACTGCTTTGCAAGAGGAGTTTGAGCTATAAAATGAAATACAGCTAAAAAAAAAAAAAATCAGCAGACTCTGCCTAATTCTACTCAAACCCCTAATAAATTGTCCCACTTCGGTGTTGGAGGTGGATATGCGTGTCACTAAGAGCTAAACACAACGGTCGCAGGTCTCCCAGCAAATTCCTCACAGTATGGTACTAGCTGCACTACTAGTGCCAGCAAGCCCAGCCACAAGCAAACAAAAAAAAGGGAAATATAACGCTATTGTAGGCCTAAGTAAGCCGTTGGGGTTCTCCTATGGCTATTTTGTAGCCTACAATGAGAGCACACTGCTTTGCAAGAGGAGTTTGAGCTATAAAATGAAATACAGCTAAAAAAAAAAAAAATCAGCAGACTCTGCCTAATTCTACTCAAACCCCTAATAAATTGTCCCACTTCGGTGTTTGAGGTGGATATGCGTGTCACTAAGAGCTAAACACAACGGTCGCAGGTCTCCCAGCAAATTCCTCACAGTATGGTACTAGCTGCACTACTAGTGCCAGCAAGCCCAGCCACAAGCAAACAAAAAAGAGTAAAATAAAACGTTATTGTAGCCCTAAGAAGGGCTGTTGGGTTCTTGTAGAATCACTCCTGCCTAACACTATTCTAATAGAACACCCTAACGCTTTCCCTGACCAGCAGCAGCTCTCTCCCTAGCGGCATCCAGACACAGAATGATCCGAGCAGCGCAGGCAGGGGCTAGTCTATTCCAGGGTCACCTGATCTGGCCAGCCAACCACTGCTATCGAAGTGTAAGGGTACCACGTCATGCTGGGTGGAGTGCAGAGTCTCTTGGCTTGTGATTGGCTCTGTTTCTGGCCGCCAAAAAGCAAAACGGCGGGAGATGCCATTTTCTCGAGCGGGCGAAGTATTCGTCCGAGCAACGAGCAGTTTCGAGTACGCTAATGCTCGAACGAGCATCAAGCTCGGACGAGTATGTTCGCTCATCTCTAATGATAATGCCTCCTCACTGATGGACCGCTCTTCTGCGTTCTCCGTTGAGTCCCGTGTGGATCGTCTCTGTCCCTCCTTTGACACCTGGGGCGGATACTTTCTAGTTGGGGCAGACATTCCACTATCCAGGATGGCGACATTGGATACTGGGACTAATATGCGCATATCCACACATAAAAAAATCGCTATTAGATGTCCGATTGGAGATCGGTATTAATATGTATTTTTTGACATATGTCTCTTATAACAATAAGAATTTATATGTGTATGTTTGATTTGGTTTTTAAATCTTGCACTTATATAGTAGAATCACAGGACTTTGGGGCTGGGATTGATTCCCACGCATACCAATACGCCCTAGGTGGAGTCACGATCACCATGGAGACACGTAGGTCTTCTCACGTTGAAGGCATGTGAGTCTCCCTTAGTAGTTTCCATATACTTACCTGAATTGGTGTTTTTGTATACTTGCATATTAGGGATGGTCATTTAATGATATATCGCTATGTGTAGGCATGTTTTAACACTTGTTTTTAATAGAATGTTTATATTCACGGAACTTTATATTTACGGAAGTACTGATGACGTCACTTATGTACACATGTTGTGGTGATTAGTTCACCCTCTATATAAACCACTCAATTTTTTACACTGGATGCTTGAAAATGCCTTTATTGATAAGGTGAAACGTTGCATGTTTTTCACGGTGGAATAAAGCTAATATTTTTTCACGATATGGAGTGCTTCTTCATCACCAACTTTACTAATACGGTGGGTTGTGTCTGAACCCGTTTGGAAGATTTTTGCACCTGGTTTTTATTTCCTTTCGGTGCTGCTCCACATGAGGATTCTTGTCTGACATTCTTTCACTATATTTACACCAAACAACTTACCATATTTTTCGGACTATAAGGCGCACAAAATATCCTTTGATTTTCTCATAAATCAAAGGTGCACCTTATAGTCCAGTGTGCCTTATATATGAACCGTACTTACAGACAATAGCTGCCTTGAACTGTGCACATGTTTGCCAACTGCTGGTCATTCATCCTTTTAATCAGGTGCACCTTATAATCTGGTGCGCCTTAAATATGAACCTAGACGTTTTAGCAGGCATTTATTGATGGTGCGCCATATACTCTTGCCTCCATAGTGAAAGCAGACATATAAAGCCTGTGTCAGGGGTTTCCATTGTACACTACAATTTTTTTCATGGAAACTAACAACGAAGTGAATTGAAAGTCTCCGTTCACCTTATGTTCCCTGTTGACTTCAATGTAGAGAGGTTGCTTTCCATCATAGTAGCGGAAAAAAATAAACTTTCTGCTTTTTTTGGGAGTTTTATGCTATTTACTGCAATTTTCTAAGAACGCCTTCACATATCTTGCAGAAGTTATGAAATCTACCACTAGATTGCATGCAGTATGAACCAAACATACCTTGAGAATGCTATAGCGACACTGATGTAGAAACATATCTTATTTAATCCCTGAACTCAGGGTTTCTTAAAAACCCAAACAAGGAGAGCCGCAAAGACCATCAATAAAAATTCATAATATACTTTATTGAAGTGATAATACATACAATTCAAAGTTATATACCATAAAATAGGGAATGAAAAAAGGGGAAAACAAGTGGTCTCTGATGGAAATTGGGGCAACCATGGAATACACAAGTGCCCTCAGAAAGCCCAGGAACCAAAAATGAATAAGAAACAATTCAGACTCAAAGGTCTGATCGATAATTAGTAATGCAGACAGGAGTATAAAAAAGATTGCTATCCTCAGTCAATCCTATATGGAGTGGAGACCGGAGGTGCCTTCCGGCTCCCACAATACACGTAAATGGTTAATGTTTACCCAAAAGCATGATAGTAGGTTCAATGGGGAATCCTGAGGGGGCCAATAAATTACACCCCTCCTCTTACTCTAATTATGCACTACTTGAGAAAACGCTGTTTTCCCTGTGTTGTCCCTGTTCCCTGTGTTGTCCCTGACAGGCAGAAGTAATCAATCGCTGAGCCTTCCCCTAGCTGTTGTATATGAGTCATCCAGCTCAGATTGATTAGCCCTGTCTGGACAGTTCAGGAAGCTCCATGTAATGTGTTTATGAACGGCAGCCAGCATGAACCCAGCTTTCCCAAGGTCCTTAATTTTATAATTGTTTTCTGAGCAAAACCACTTGGATCAAATATTAAATAAGATATGACAAAAATACAGCATTTTCAGGGATGAGGGAGGGAGGCCTATAGGAGACCTGATAGTGTTTGTTATGGCTGTTATAGCAGTGCTGAGAATGTCATGTGTAATATGAATCTCATTGATCTCTTATCTCTGATCTCTCTTTCTATTATGTCAAATACTAGTACAAAGTTCAGAAGGTAAATGAAAGTGTATATAAACCATGATGCTGATAATCTAAGCACATTGTCAGCTCACAGCTGGAGATGGGTGAATGGATTTGAACTAAGGGGAATTCAATAAGAATTTTGCTAAAAATCTGATCCATCAAGTTCTTTTTTCCTCATTTTTAGCTAAATGGGCGTCAGCACAATGGGAGTCATTTACTAAGGGCCCGAATTGCGTTTTTCCGTCGGGTTTCCCGAATATTACTGTTTTGCGCCGAATTGTCCCGGGTTTTTGGCGCACGCGATCGGATTGTGGCGCATTGGCGCCGGCATGCATGCAACGGAAATTGGGGGTGTGGCCATCGTAAAACCCGACAGATTCGGAAAAAGCGCGATATTTAAAAAAGAATTTGTGTCGCTTGACATGCACTTACATGGACCAGGAAGAAGAAGGAGCGACACCTGGTGGACATTGGGCGCAGAGAGCCGAATCCTCGTCGGAGAACACACCGCGGGATCGCAACTGGATCGGGTAGGTAAATGTGCCCCAATGAGAACAATCATATGAATAGGCTGTAATTTACTCTATGGATGGTCAGCCTGCTTCAAGAGGAGAATTTGGACAAATCTTGCTGTTTCTTAGTTTTTCCTCTTGCCACTTACTCTATGACCAGGGCCTCTATCCCCACAGAGGGCCCCTGCCACTGCTAGTTATAGTAATCCATGTTGGTAGAACAAAAGAGGCTACCTTCAGAAGGTCTATGGACGCTAGGCAAACATGCTAGATGCTACCACTTGGCAGTCCATTTGCGGTGGGTGAAGGAGCCAGAGGCTACCTTCAGAAGGTCTATGGACGCTAGGCAAACATGCTAGATGCAACCTTTAGGCAGTCCATTTGCGGTGGGTGGAGGAGCCAGAGGCAACCTTCAGAAGGTCTATGGGCGCTAGGCAAACATGTTAGATGCTACCTTTAGGCAGTCCATTTGCGGTGGGTGAAGGAGCCAGAGGCTACCTTCAGAAGGTCTATGGATGCTAGGCAAACATGCTAGATTATACCTTTAGGCAGTCCATTTGCGGTGGGTGAAGGAGCCAGAGGCTACCTTCAGAAGGTCTATGGACGCTAGGCAAACATGTTAGATGCTACCTTTAGGCAGTCCATTTGCGGTGGGTGAAGGAGCCAGAGGCAACCTTCAGAAGGTCTATGGACGCTAGGCAAACATGCTAGATGCAACCTTTAGGCAGTCCATTTGCGGTGGGTGAAGGAGCCAGAGGCTACCTTCAGAAGGTCTATGGACGCTAGGCAAACATGTTAGATGCTACCTTTAGGCAGTCCATTTTCGGTGGGTGAAGGAGCCAAAGGCAACCTTCAGAAGGTCTATGGACGCTAGGCAAACATGTTAGATGCTACCTTTAGGCAGTCCATTTGCGGTGGGTGGAGGAGCCAGAGGCTACCTTCAGAAGGTCTATGGACGCTAGGCAAACATGCTAGATGCTACCACTTGGCAGTCCATTTGCGGTGGGTGAAGGAGCCAGAGGCTACTTTCAGAAGGTGTATGGACGCCAGGCAAACATGCGAGATGCTACCTGTTGGCAGTCCATTTGCGGTTGGTGAATGAGCCAAAGGCTACCTTCAGAAGGTCTATGGATGCTAGGCAATCATGCTAGATGCTACCGTTAGGCAGTCCATTTGCGTTGGGTGAAGGAACCAGAGGCTACCTTTAGAAGGTCTATGGACGCCAGGCAAACATGCGAGATGCTACCTGTTGGCAGTCCATTTGCGGTGGGTGAATGAGCCAAAGGCTACCTTCAGAAGGTCTATGGACACTAGGCAATCATGCTAGATGCTACCTGTTGGCAGTCCATTTGCGGTGGGTGAAGGAAGCAGAGGCTATTCTATTCCGATTCCTATTTTTTGCAGCTCCGGGGCGTGTGTGTAAAGCGGAGGCCACCATAACAGAGCGCAGCAGTGGAAACAGTGTCTGAAGGATTTAACCATGTTTCCGCCAGGCCCAGGAAAGACAGTTTCCGAGAAATAAAGAGGTCATGATTATCAGTGACTTTGTTGCATATGGAACGTGCATTCCATAATGCTCTACAGAGAGAGGGTGGAGGAGGTGGTGGAGAGCGGGTCAGGTGGATAGTTTGTAGATTAGAGTAGTCAGAAGAGATGTTGATATCGAGAATTCATTAGTAGGTGGGGAAATATTGGGATAATGGTGGAGATATAAGAATATGGGGGAAGATGATAGTAATTGCTATAAACAGCATTATTTGTGGCCAAGATTAGTGATATGTTACTTACATATAGTATGATGTGTTGAAATCCGGTTAAATCCTGGTTTAATTCTGCTCACTGCGGGAAATGCAAGATGCTACACTACCTGTTTGCAGTCCATTTGCGGTGGGTAAAGGTGCCAGAGGCTACCTTCAGAACGTCTCTGCAATTCTCCTCTATGTTGGATATACCCAGATGCTGTATTCATGGAGTTAGGCTGGAGAATTCTTGTTTCTCACATGACACTATCCAGCCAACCCCACATTTAACTTCTTTATTTAAAGAGGATGTAAATGTAATATACCTTGCTCCTATACAATACATTTGTTTTACATGATACCTTTATAATGAACCCCTCAGATGCTGAAAAACAGCTATCTCTCCTAGCCTAAGCTCTATGGACACATATTGCAGTAAATGATCTATATAATGAAAGACAGAAATCATCAATTGTATTTAAAATCATCAAATGAATCTTTTATTTTATGATGGATCTATCTCCTGCCGATGTTGGTGTTGTGCAGGGACAACCATCATTAATTCTTTGGGACAATTTGGAGAGAAGCCAATTAACCTTTCAGTATATTTTTGGGATGTGGGAGGAAACCGGAGTGCCCGGAGGAAACCCACGCAAACACAGGGAGAATATACTAACTCCATGCAGCGCTGTCCATGAGCTATCTGGACCCAGATGCTGCAAGGCCACAGTGCTAACCACTGAGCCTCTGTGTTGCCCAAGGAAGGATTAGAAGACGTCTTGGTGGAAAAAAACACAGGTCTTTATGACTTCTTCATGTGCTACCTTCTTGACTGGGTCTATGCTCTCGCTAATGCTAGAGCCTGATGG
The DNA here is from genome assembly GCF_040894005.1 of Engystomops pustulosus. NCBI lineage: Eukaryota > Metazoa > Chordata > Amphibia > Anura > Leptodactylidae > Engystomops > Engystomops pustulosus. The sequence continues at coordinate 78,965,005 of NC_092419.1, read as the reverse complement.
TCACTGATGGAGGTTTTCATGGACGCTAGGCAAACATGCAAGATGATTCCTGATGGCATTCCATTTGCGGTGGGTGAAGGAGCCTGAGGCTACCTTCAGAAGGTCTATGGACGCTAGGCAAACATGCAAGACGCTACCTGTGGGCAGTCCATTTGCGGTGGATGAAGGAGCCAGAGGCTACCTTCAGAGGGTCTATGGACGCTAGGCAAACATGCAAGATGCTACCTGTTGGCAGTCCATTTGCGGTGGGTGAAGGAGCCAGAGGCTACCTTCAGAAGGTCTATGGACGCTAGGCAAACATGCTAGATGCTACCTTTAGGCAGTCCAATTTCGGTGGGTGAACGAGCCAGAGGCTACCTTCAGAAGGTCTATGGATGCCAGGAAAACATTCGAGATGCTACCTGTTGGCAGTCCATTTGCGGTGGGTGAAGGAGCCAGAGGCTACCTTCAGAAGGTCTATGGACGCTAGGCAAACATGCTAGATGCTACCGTTAGGCAGTCCATTTGCAGTGGGTGAAGGAGCCAGAGGCTACCTTCAGAAGGTCTATGGACGCTAGGCAAACATGCTAGATGCTACCTTTAGGCAGTCCATTTGCGGTGGGTGAAGGAGCCAGAGGCTACCTTCAGAAGGTCTATGGACACTAGGCAAACATGCTAGATGCTACCTTTAGGCAGTCCATTTGCGGTGGATGAAGGAGCCAGAGGCTACCTTCAGAAGGTCTATGGACGCCAGGAAAACATTTGAGATGCTACCTGTTGGCAGTCCATTTGCGGTGGGTGAAGGAGCCAGAGGCTACCTTCAGAAGGTCTATGGACGCTAGGCAAACATGCTAGATGCTACCGTTAGGCAGTCCATTTGCGGTGGCTGAAGGAGCCAGAGGCTACCTTCAGAAGGTCTATGGACGCTAGGCAAACATGCTAGATGCTACCTTTAGGCAGTCCATTTGCGGTGGGTGAAGGAGCCAGAGGCTACCTTCAGAAGGTCTATGGACGCTAGGCAAACATGCTAGATGCTACCTTTAGGCAGTCCATTTGCGGTGGGTGAAGGAGCCAGAGGCTACCTTCAGAAGGTCTATGGACGCTAGGCAAACATGCTAGATTCTACCTTTAGGCAGTCCATTTGCGGTGGGTGAAGGAGCCAGAGGCTACCTTCAGAAGGTCTATGGACACCAGGCAAACATGCGAGATGCTACCTGTTGGCAGTCCATTTGCGGTGGGTGAAGGAGCCAGAGGCTACCTTCAGAAGGTCTATGGATGCTAGGCAAACATGCTAGATGCTACCTCTTGGCAGTCCATTTGCGAGGGGTGAAGGAGCCAGAGGCTACCTTCAGAAGGTCTATGGACACTAGGCAAACATGCTAGATGCTACCTTTAGGCAGTCCATTTGCGGTGGATGAAGGAGCCAGAGGCTACCTTCAGAAGGTCTATGGACGCCAGGAAAACATTTGAGATGCTACCTGTTGGCAGTCCATTTGCGGTGGGTGAAGGAGCCAGAGGCTACCTTCAGAAGGTCTATGGACGCTAGGCAAACATGCTAGATGCTACCGTTAGGCAGTCCATTTGCGGTGGGTGAAGGAGCCAGAGGCTACCTTCAGAAGGTCTATGGACGCTAGGCAAACATGCTAGATGCTACCTTTAGGCAGTCCATTTGCGGTGGGTGAAGGAGCCAGAGGCTACCTTCAGAAGGTCTATGGACGCTAGGCAAACATGCTAGATGCTACCTTTAGGCAGTCCATTTGCGGTGGGTGAAGGAGCCAGAGGCTACCTTCAGAAGGTCTATGGACACCAGGCAAACATGCGAGATGCTACCTGTTGGCAGTCCATTTGCGGTGGGTGAAGGAGCCAGAGGCTACCTTCAGAAGGTCTATGGATGCTAGGCAAACATGCTAGATGCTACCTCTTGGCAGTCCATTTGCGAGGGGTGAAGGAGCCAGAGGCTACCTTCAGAAGGTCTATGGACACTAGGCAAACATGCTAGATGCTACCTTTAGGCAGTCCATTTGCGGTGGATGAAGGAGCCAGAGGCTACCTTCAGAAGGTCTATGGACGCCAGGAAAACATTTGAGATGCTACCTGTTGGCAGTCCATTTGCGGTGGGTGAAGGAGCCAGAGGCTACCTTTAGAAGGTCTATGGACGCTAGGCAAACATGCTAGATGCTACCGTTAGGCAGTCCATTTGCGGTGGGTGAAGGAGCCAGAGGCTACCTTCAGAAGGTCTATGGACGCTAGGCAAACATGCTAGATGCTACCTTTAGGCAGTCCATTTGCGGTGGGTGAAGGAGCCAGAGGCTACCTTCAGAAGGTCTATGGACGCTAGGCAAACATGCTAGATGCTACCTTTAGGCAGTCCATTTGCGGTGGGTGAAGGAGCCAGAGGCTACCTTCAGAAGGTCTATGGACGCTAGGCAAACATGCTAGATTCTACCTTTAGGCAGTCCATTTGCGGTGGGTGAAGGAGCCAGAGGCTACCTTCAGAAGGTCTATGGACACCAGGCAAACATGCGAGATGCTACCTGTTGGCAGTCCATTTGCGGTGGGTGAAGGAGCCAGAGGCTACCTTCAGAAGGTCTATGGATGCTAGGCAAACATGCTAGATGCTACCTCTTGGCAGTCCATTTGCGAGGGGTGAAGGAGCCAGAGGCTACCTTCAGAAGGTCTATGGACGCCAGGCAAACATGCTAGATGCTACCTGTTGGCAGTCCATTTGCGGTGGGTGAAGGAGCCACAGGCTACCTTCAGACGGTCTATGGACACTAGGCAAACATGCTAGATGCTACCTGTTGGCAGTCCATTTGCGGTGAGTGAAGGAGCCAGAGGCTACCTTCAGAAGGTCTATGGACGCCAGGAAAACATTCTAGATGCTACCGCTAGGCAGTCCATTTGTGGTGGGTGAAGGAGCCAGAGGCTACCTTCAGAAGGTCTATGGACGCTAGGCAAACATGCTAGATGCTACCGTTAGGCAGTCCATTTGCGGTGGGTGAAGAAGCCAGAGGCTACCTTCAGAAGGTCTATTGACGCTAGGCAAACATGCTAGATGCTACCTTTCGGCAGTCCATTTGCGGTGGGTGAAGGAGCCAGAGGCTACCTTCAGAACGTCTATGGACGCTAGGCAACCATGCTAGATGCTACCTTTAGGCAGTCCATTTGCGGTGAGTGAAGGAGCCAGAGGCTACCTTCAGAAGGTCTATGGACGCCAGGAAAACATTCTAGATGCTACCGCTAGGCAGTCCATTTGTGGTGGGTGAAGGAGCCAGAGGCTACCTTCAGAAGGTCTATGGACGCTAGGCAAACATGCTAGATGCTACCGTTAGGCAGTCCATTTGCGGTGGGTGAAGGAGCCAGAGGCTACCTTCAGAAGGTCTATGGACGCTAGGCAAACATGCTAGATGCTACCTTTCGGCAGTCCATTTGCGGTGGGTGAAGGAGCCAGAGGCTACCTTCAGAACGTCTATGGACGCTAGGCAACCATTCTAGATGCTACCTTTAGGCAGTCCATTTGCGGTGGGTGAAGGAGCCAGAGGCTACCTTCAGAAGGTCTATGGACGCTAGGCAAACATGCTAGATGCTACCTTTAGGCAGTCCATTTGCGGTGGCTGAAGGAACCAGAGGCTACCTTCAGAAGGTCAATGGACGCCCGGCAAATATGGTAGATGCTACCTGTTGGCAGTCCATTTGCGGTTGGTGAAGGAGCCAGAGGCTACCCTCAAAAGGTCTATGGATGCTAGGCAAACATGCTAGATGCTACCTTTAGGCAGTCCATTTGTGGTGGGTGAAGGAGCCAGAGGCTACCTTCAGAAGGTCTATGGACGCTAGGCAAACATGCTAGATGCTACCTTTAGGCAGTCCATTTGCGGTGGCTGAAGGAACCAGAGGCTACCTTCAGAAGGTCTATGGACGCCAGGCAAACATGCTAGATGCTACCTGTTGGCAGTCCATATGCGGTTGGTGAAGGAGCCAGAGGCTACCCTCAAAAGGTCTATGGACGCTAGGCAAACATGCTAGATGCTACCTCTTAGTAGTCCATTTGCAGTGGGTGAAGGAGCCAGAGGCTATCTTCAGAAGGTCTATGGACGCTAGGCAAACATGCTAGATGCTACCTTTAGGCAGTCCATTTGCTTTGGGTGAAGGAGCAAGTCGCTACCTTTAGGTCAATTCCAGGGGATGAAGGCGCAAGACGCTACCTGCAGGTCAAGTTCAGTAAATGTCTCACATTATGGAGCAGTGATCTACAGAAACAACAGAAAATGTATGTAAGTGATTATTACTAAACATGGAGCTCGGGATACAAATATACATGACACAACATCTACTACCATACAAATCCGGAGACCTTAATTGATTTACTGAAGTCTCTGCTCATTCTAGATTTGGGATTTCCGTAGAGGATCCTAAATCACTAGTTAATTCTATGCACATTTATATAGCAATGGCTATGGACACCTATCATTTCCATATTTTACATCTTACATGCAAGAGACTCATCTATAATTGATTGTGGTTACCCTCTGCCTGTCGGTGTGTTAAGATAAGATGGCAGCAGATACTTCTAATGATTAATACACATTAATACTGAAGAAAAATCATTCATTATATACACATCATTGCCCTGCGCACTACAATGAGAAGAGTAATGGATGTCGTCCTACTACTTACCTGCTCCATTGCAGTAGTGTTGCCTCCACTGATTATACTATACTGGTGGTCAAGCTGCAAGCTACATGGGCGTCTTCATGGGGTCATGGAGGAACTAGGAGATTGGGATGAAGAATTAGGCTGGGAGCAATGGGCCATCCACCACCATTGTCCTTGGACTGTTCTTACTATTGGGATGACCATCTGTTAAAGAGTGTGGCCACCCAGTTCCTGGTGATGACAGGGTGATACTGTGTTGACCATTCTGGACATACAAAGCTGAACTGGTTGAACATTTTTTGGTACTTAGATTTTATGTAGTGTGGTGGTTCAGCATAGTCCATAGTATCTTCCACATTGAGGTCAATGGCTTCTGACCTCAGGATCTCTGGTGGTGCCATCTTCCTAGCTTCCACATCTTCCCAGTTTATATCAGAGAAGAATTGATGTTCCCTGATGTCTCCTTTGACTCCAAGGCGATGGAACTGGTCTTTGCACAACAGTCCTTGTAAAATGCTGACTGTGTCAGGAGGAAGAGACTCTGGGAAGTGTGGTTCATGATAGAGGACAGATTGCTCACAATCTCTTGGTCCTTCTCCAGGGAATGGTAACGTTGCTGTCACCAGCCCATAAAGGGTAACACCAATGGCAAAATAATCCACGGCTCTCCCATGTGGTAAGCCACGGATTATTTCTGGGGCTGCATATCCTGGCGTCCCCCTACAGTCATCTGTAATCCTCTTAGAAACACCTTTCACAGCTAGGCCAAAATCAGTGATTTTGATATGGCCTTCCGTGGTCAGGAGCAGATTTTCTGGCTTTAGATCTCGATGAAGAATCCCTTTGCTGTGGAGGAATTCTGTGCCACAGACCACTTCTGCTATGATGAATCTTACAGTCACTGTATCAAGAGGACAGATTTTTAGGATAAGATCATGCAGGTCCCCTCTAGTGGCCACTTCCATCACATAATAGACAAAGTTAAGAGTGTGGAAGGCGGCCAGCCCATGGATGAGAAATGGGCTGGCATGGGAGAGTTGAAGGATGTGGCGCTCTCCAAAGCTGTAGCCAGCTTGAGTGTAAACCCTTTTATCGAGGACCTTGATGGCGACACGCTCTCTGCGGATCCTATCTGTCGCTAGGTAGACTTGAGCAAAACCTCCTTGACCCAGTGAGCGGTGGAACGTGAAGGACTCCAGTGATAGGGGCACGGTGGCAGCGAATGCTTGGGCAGAGGTGCCGGCTGCTACCACAGAGGTTTCAGCTGTGGTATCCTGGTATCCGCTGCTCGAAGATGACTGTGCAGACCTGCGTAGCTCCTCTCTGGTAGTAGGGTCAATAGAGCTGGGGTCACGGCAGACATCCTGCGCAGATCTACAAGTATCCATCTTCTTTCTGCTAGATTTTATGGTGTGCTGTTTCCCTTCATCATCCTTCTGGTCTTCTGTATGTGACATACTGGCTGTAAAAAAGCATATATATATATATATATCATGTTAGTGGAATGAGACATGGCATATTATCGCGGTAAATAAAACCACATTTACTGGGTGATAATACAATTTAGCAAAAAGATTTGTGTCCAATACATGTCACTATGCATAAATGTATATTTACTGTCAACTAATCGCTGCTTCTTTTAATCAGTGCAGTGTAAACATGGTCTAAACCAATGATGGCAAACCTTTTGGAGACTGAGTGCCCAAACTACAACCAAAATCCACTTATTTACCGTGGATTGCCAACATGGCATTTTAATCAGTAACTTACTGCTTCCTGTACTTCCACATCTTTCAATAGTATCGGCCGCCTGAGGCCACCAATACAGTTGAAAGATGGAGGGCAAATTCAATCTCTCGTTGTAGCTTCTCTGCAGTTCTGTTAACACCTTCTCACTTTTTCCGCAGTTCCAAATAGCCAATGAAGTGTGGCTTAAGTTGCCTCGGAATGCAGGAAGATTTGGTCTTATTTGGTGAACTCTGTCCTGGGAAGATTGTCTGAGTGTTCGCAGCCAACAGATTAACCCCTTCCCGCCGCAGCCCTTTTTCGTTTTTGCGTTTTCAACGCATTTCTGCCGTATTCTTGTGGGCTTGGATTTTACGGATTTCACTGTACGCCCCAAATGACATGTCTACTTTATTCTTTGGGTCGGTACGATTACGGGGATAACAAATTTATATAGGTTTTATAATGTTTTCATACATTTAAACAAATTAAAACCTCCTGTACAAAATTTTTTTGGGGGATTTTGCCATCTTCTGGCACTAATAACTTTTTTATACTTTGGTGTATGGAGCTGTGGGTGGTGCCGTTTTTTTGTGGATTTTGATGACGTTTACAATGTTATAATTTTTAGGACTTTACGACCTTTTGATCACTTTTTAAGGAATTTAAATTTTTTTTTAAAATGGCAAAAAATTGCCATTTTCGACTTTGGGCGCGATTTTCCGCTACGGGGTTAAACGCGGTTAAAAACGTTATCATATTTTGATATATAGGGCATTTTTGGACGCAGCGATACCTAATGGGGCAGATTTTCTTACCCGGTCCATTCGCGATCCACCGGCGCATTCTCTGCTCTGGATTCGGGTCCGGCCGGGATTTATTAAGGCAGTTCCTCCGACGTCCACCAGGTGGCGCTACTGCGCTGAAGTTTCCTGGAACGCACTGGAAGACACCGAGCCGGGCTGAGTGAAGGTAAGTGCAAGCTCCGCAACACAATTTTTTTTTAAATGCGGCGATTTTTCCGAATCCGTCGGGTTTTCGTTCGGCCACGGACCCCGATTTCCGTCGTGTGCATGTCGGTGCCGATGCGCCACAATCCGACCGCGTGCGCCAGAAACCCGTGGCAATTAAGGGGAAATCGCCGCAAATCGGAAATATTCGGGTAACATGTCGGGAAAATGCGAATCGGGCCCTTAGTAAATGACCCCCAATGTGTTTATGATTTTTACTGTTTATTTATATTTATATCAGTTCTATGCGCCCATGCGCCCACGCGCCGCCATCGCAGGAAAACACCTGCAATCGGCTATGGAGAGGGCTCGGCACCGGGACCCAGCATGTGACGTACTAATACGTCACATGTCGGTAAGGGGTTAAATATCCATATAAACTACATACATCGATTGTGCTATGTGCAATTAACACTTCTTTTACATAGAAATGATCCTTAGTAATTTCCTACCTTTGCTGTCGGCCATACTGTCCTCCATGTTGATATGACTGGGTCCAGGGATCTCATTAGAAGGTTCCTCATTGACGATATAGGTTCCTCTGTGTTTGAGACCAGCAATCCACCTCCGTGGTCTCCGGAGCAGGGCTAAAAAGCGGTTTCTTGGTCTACCCATAGCTTTCTCCAGCTTCTTTGACGCCTGTGGTTGCACTTCTGCCTCTATTTCTTCATCCTCTGAGATTTTATTCTCCAGTTGTTCACCATTTTTGCTGTCCTCATCCTGTTTGCTATAGTATTGGATGTGCACTTCATCCAGGCTGTGGAGCTGCTCCTGAATCTGTTTATATTCTTTCAGGATGACTTGCTCCACCATGTTGCCTGTCTGATGATCCATGTTGTTTCTGAATACCTGGCTGACCCTTAGTAATTTTCTACCTTTGCTGTCGGCCATACTGTCCTCCATGTTGATATGACTGGGTCCAGGGATCTCATTAGAAGGTTCCTCATTGACGATATAGGTTCCTCTGTGTCTGAGACCAGCAATCCACCTCCGTGGTCTCCGGAGCAGGGCTAAAAAGCGGTTTCTTGGTCTACCCATAGCTTTCTCCAGCTTCTTTGATGCCTGTGGTTGCACTTCTGCCTCTATTTCTTCATCCTCTGAGATTTTATTCTCCAGTTGTTCACCATTTTTGCTGTCCTCATCCTGTTTGCTGTAGTATTGGATGTACACTTCATCCAGGCTGTGGAGCTGCTCCTGAATCTGGTTATATTCTTTCAGGATTACCTGCTCCACCATGTTGCCTGTCTGATGATCCATGTTGTCTCTGCCCACCTGGCTGCGCGTGCTGCCTTTTATACCTTGGCCAGGGGGCGGGACTGCACTATCTTGCTCCGGATTGGTCAATTTTCAATGGGCGTGGCTATTTTCCTGCCTCCTGATTGGACAGTCAGCTGGAATTGATCTGGCATTATGATGTCATCAGCCATTGTGGGAGATTCTCTGTCATTGTGACATCATCATTCATGTCTTTTACAGTATGGTTACTGCATTTGGATTTATGTATGTGTGTACATACTGTATACACTATGTATCTGTTACATGGTATATTAATATTGTGTATGTCCTGGTTTGGTTCCTTGCACATCACATACATCACCTTCAGAAGAATACATTGAGAGAATTATCCCCAAATTATCTTCCCCCTTTGGCTGTAATTTATCTCACTATGTAGCCACTGATTAAAGCTATAATGAGAAGGGGGGTAACACACCGAAACTTCACCAGTTTTGGAATAAACTCTGCACTTTTATCTGTTTGGATCTGGAGTTCAGCTAGTCAGTAGGCACGTGGGAATTTTATACTGTATATTACAAATGCCATTATCTTTATCAAATATCCAGCAAGCCTAATATGGCGCTCATACTAAACACCACATTCTTTCACTGATGATAGATACTGATGTGTATATGAAGGACAACACCCTAAAGACTAATCTGTATGTAAAACCCACAGATTGCAACATACTATTAAAATATGACAGTCACCATCCACGTAATATGGTGCGTTCTTTACCATTCAGCCAGATGCTGAGGGTCAAACAAATAGTGGATGATAAAGAGGAACAGGAAAAGGGGTTAACAGAGATGGGTAAAAAATGTATCAAAAGGGGTTACCCTAAATCACTAATTACCAAACACATGGAGAAAGTACAGACCTTGGATAGATCTTCATTACTGTCCAACAGGATTACCAATAAGACAACCACCCGCATACCAATGATTTCTACTTATGGCTTCCATAGCCAAAAAATTGCAGCAATTATACGTAAAAAATTGGTGAATCCTAAGTACCTATTACAAACAGATTCAACACTTTCAATCTCCGCCCCTTTTCTCTTACAGAAGAGGACGTAACCTGAGAGATTTATTGGTTAAAACCAATGTAGCAGGTCCCACTAGGGAAAGATTGACCCGTACAGGCAGTGTCCCGTGCATGTCTTGTGACAATTGTTCTCTGATGACAAAGGGAGACACCTTTGTCCATCCAACTACTGGTGTTTCTTTTAAAATTAATTTCTGTTTAACCTGCAGGAGAGACTATGTTATTTATGTGCTCCAGTGTCCATGCAAGCTCTTATACGTGGGTGAGACCACAACTGAATGCAGATTACGTTTAAATAATCATAAATCTAGCATACGTACTAAAAAACTTCATTTACCAGTACCATTCCATTTCTCCGAGGCCGGACATAAGGTAGAGGACCTCAGATTTATGATTATATATAGGATCCCCCCACAGAAAAGAGGTGGGAATAGGGAATTGATGCTGTAACGAAGAGAGGTCCAATGGATACATAAATTAAGGTCTCTACATCCCAATGGTCTCAATAGAGACCTTCCTCTGAATGTATTTCTGTAATTATTAAGATGCCTAACCCTAGTAATATCGCCTTTGATCACTACACACGACCTCCGTTTAGTGACACATTTGTCCTATTATCAATTTGTTTGACTGATGATCTTTGCAACAAACATACAGATTACAACGTATTGAATAGCACTTTATTCCCAGTAACTCTCCTTCTTTATTCTTTACACCCTAGTGCCTCCTCGGGACCGGGAAATGGACAATTCTTGGGACTTTCCTCGATACGGTGAACTCCGGAGCACTGAACTACGCTGGAGGTGTGGCCGCATGAGGAGGAATAATGATTCCGGATGGGACCAGACACGGACCTCTTGGCCTATTGGCAACGAAAGGTCTTGTCAGATGATAATTAGAGATGAGCGAGCACTAAAATGCTCGGGTACTCGTTATTCGAGACGAACTTTTCCCGATGCTCGAATAACGAGCCCCATTGAAGTCAATAGGGGACTCGAGCATTTTTCAAGGGGACCAAGGATCTGCACAGGGAAGCTTGGCCAAGCACCTGGGAACCTCAGAAAAGGATGGAAACACCACGGAAATGGACAGGAAACAGCAGGGGCAGCATGCATGGATGCCTCTGAGGCTGCTTAATCGCACCATTATGCCAAAACTATGGGCAACAGCATGGCAATGACAGAGTGACCGAATGAGGCTAGATAGCATCTAAAACATCCAATAATTGACCCTGACACTATAGGGGACGGCATGCAGAGGCAGCGGCAGCAGTGGCAGGCTAGAGAGTGTGTTGGCAACATACCCCAAATGGACTCAGGCTTAAAACCAATGGGTGGCAGAGAGGAACCAAAGGAGGTGAGCAAGAAGCGCTCAAATAATATCGGTAAATGATAAAAGTTTGCCAGTATATTTTGTGGATTACACAGCAGGGTGGCGACAAAGTTAAGTTTGATGAGGAAGCCATGAAAACAACCCAAAATTCTGCCTGACACAGCTCGTTTGATAAGGGGACCATGTATGGAGGCAGTGAACTAGTAGTAGATTAAAGGTGCTGCAGTTAAAACTATGTTAGTTGGATCTTGGGATGGAGCTGGCGCTCCGCTGCCAGGCGAGCTTTCGCCAATCCAAGCCCCTGTCTCTCGGCTACTCCCCAAACAGCACTTCTAAGAACCTTTTGTATAAGATCAAGTGTAGTAGCGTTCTTATAAGTTTAGGATATGGTGGGTGAGGGGAATGTAAACAGATGCGCAAGAAGCGCTGAAATAATATTGGTAAATGATAAAAGTTTGCCAGTGTATTTTGTGGATTACACAGCAGGGTGGCGACAAAGTTAACAAGTTTGATGTGGAAGCCATGAAAACAACCCAAAATTCTGCCTGACACAGCTCGTTTGATAAGGGGACCATGTATGGAGGCAGCTATATGGACTACTTTTGGAGGCAGCTATGGCGATGACGTGTGGAGGTAGCAATGGAGACAACGTGTGAAGGCAGCTAAAAAGACGACGTGTGGAGGCTGCTATGGAGACAATGTAATTTGGATAGTGCCTGTATGTGGCAGTCCAAAAAAGTTTTCAAACCAGAGGAGCAGGTAGCTGGTCCTCCAGAAAAATTACATAGATTGAGTGCCTGTATGTGGCAGTCCAAAAAAGTTTTCAAACCAGAGGAGCAGGTAGCTGGTCCTCCAAAAAGATTACATAGATTGAGTGCCTGTATGTGGCACTCCCAAAAATTGTTTAAAACAGAGGACAGGGTAGTTGGCCCTCCAGAAAAATTAAATACATAGAGTACTATAGCCAGAGCCAGTTGGCCCTGGCGAAAAAATTGCCAGTTTCCTCTGCTTTAGTGTACAAAGAGGAGGAGAAGGAGGACAATGAGGAGGAGGAGTGCATACATTATTCAGGTTCAGCTTCTTTCACCTGGTGGAGAATGGAAATGCGGAGAAATCCAGGCTTTATTCATCTTGATAAGCGTCAGCCTGTCAGCGCTGTCAGTCGACAGGCGTGTACGCTTATCGGTGATGATGCCACCAGCTGCACTGAAAACCCGCTCAGACAACACGCTAGCGGCAGGGCAGGCAAGAACCTCCAAGGCGTACAGCGCCAGTTCGTGCCACATGTCCAGCTTTGAAACCCAGTAGTTGTAGGGAGCTGTGTGATCATTTAGGACGATGGTATGGTCAGCTACGTACTCCCTCACCATCTTTCTGTAAAGATCAGCCCTACTCTGCCGAGACTGGGGACAGGTGACAGTGTCTTGCTGGGGTGACATAAAACTGGCAAAGGCCTTGTAAAGCGTACCTCTGCCAGTGCTGGACAAGCTGCCTGGTCGCCTACTCTCCCTCGCTACTTGTCCCGCAGAAGTACGCCCTCTGCCGCCAGCGCTGTCAGAAGGGAAATACTGTTTCAGCTTGTGCACCAGGGCCTGCTGGTATTCATGCATTCTCACACTCCTTTCCTCTCCAGGGATGAGAGTGGAAAGATTTTGCTTGTACCGTGGGTCCAGGAGAGTGAATACCCAGTAATCGGTGCTGGAATAAATTCTTTGAACGCGAGGGTCACGGGATAGGCAGCTTAGCATGAAATCTGCCATATGCGCCAGAGTCCCAACGCGCAAGAATTCACTCCCCTCACTGGCCTGACTGTCCATTTCCTCCTCCTCCAACTCCTCCAACTCCTCTTCTTCTGCCCATACACGCTGAACAGTGAAGGACTGAACAATGGTCCCCTCTTCTGTCTCGCCAACATTCTCCTCCTCTTCCTCCTCATCCTCCTCCACCTCCACCGCCTCCGATATGCGCTGAGAAACAGACCTAAGGGTGCTTTGGCTATCAACAAGGGAATCTTCTTCCCCCATCTCTTGTGACGAGCGCAAAGCTTCCGACTTCATGCTGACCAGAGAGTTTTTCAAAAGGCCAAGCAGTGGGATGGTGAGGCTGATGATGGCGGCATCACCACTGACCATCTGTGTTGACTCCTCAAAGTTACTCAGCACCTGACAGATATCAGACATCCACGTCCACTCCTCATTGTAGACTTGAGGAAGCTGACTGACCTGACTACCAGTTCTGGTGGAAGTTGACATCTGGCAGTCTACAATCGCTCTGCGCTGCTGGTAAACTCTGGATAACATGGTCAGTGTTGAATTCCACCTCGTGGGCACGTCGCACAACAGTCGGTGAGCGGGCAGTTGGAGGCGACGCTGCGCTGCCCTGAGAGTGGCAGCATCTGTGCTGGACTTCCTGAAATGCACACAGATGCGGCGCACCTTCGTGAGCAAATCAGACAGATTGGGGTATGTCTTGAGGAAACGCTGGACTATGAGATTTAACACATGGGCCAGGCATGGCACATGTGTCAGTCTGCCGAGTTGCAGAGCTGCCACCAGGTTACGGCCGTTGTCACACAAAACCATGCCTGGCTTCAGGTTCAGCGGTGCCAGCCACAGATCAGTCTGCGCCGTGATGCCCTGTAATAACTCTTGGGCGGTGTGCCTTTTATCGCCTAGGCTCAGCAGTTTGAGCACCGCCTGCTGTCGCTTAGCGATGGCACTGCTGCTGTGCCTAGAGCTACCGACTGATGGCGCCATGCCCACGGATGGTAATTCAGAGGAGGAGGTGGAGGAGGGGTGGGAGGAGGAGGAGGCATATCAGGCCTTTGAGACCTGGACCGAGGTAGGCCCCGCAATCCTCGGCGTCGGCAGTATATGACCAGCCCCAGGGTCAGACTCGGTCCCAGCCTCCACCAAGTTAACCCAATGTGCCGTCAGCGATATATAGTGGCCCTGCCCGGCAGCACTCGTCCACGTGTCCGTGGTCAGGTGGACCTTGTCAGAAACGGCGTTGGTCAGGGCACGGAGGATGTTCTCTGACACGTGCTTGTGCAGGGCTGGGACGGCACATCGGGAAAAGTAGTGGTGGCTGGGGACCGAATACCGAGGGGCGGCCGCCGCCATGAGGTTTCGAAAGGCCTCGGTCTCTACCAGCCTATAGGGCAGCATCTCCAGGCTAAGCAACTTGGAGATGTGGACGTTGAGGGCTTGGGCGTGTGGGTGGGTTGCGCTATACCTCCTTTTGCGCTCCAGCGTCTGGGGTATGGAGAGCTGAACGCTGGTGGATGCTGTGGAGGATCGTGGAGGCGAAGATGGGGTTTTCGCACGGGAGGTGTTTGGGCCGGGGTCCTGGGCAGGGGGCTGACTAGCAGATGACACAGGGGAAGGAGCAGTGGTGTGCCCGGCCGGAGGTGAACGGGCTTGGTGCCATTGAGTGGGGTGTTTAGCATTCAGATGCCTGCGCATACTGGTGGTAGTTAAGCTAGTAGTGGTGGAACCCCTGCTGATCCTGGTTTGGCAAAGGTTGCACACCACAGTCCGTCGGTCATCCGGTGTTTCTTTAAAGAACCTCCAGACTTCTGAAAATCTAGCCCTCGCCACGGGAGCTTGACTACGGGCAACATTTGGCGCTGATGCACCAGCTCTGGCCCTGCCTCTCCATCTGGCCCCACCACTGCCTCTTCCAACCTGTTCTGCTATAGGACTCGCCTCCGTCTCAGAAGCACTGTGTTCACCCGGCCTATCAACCCAGCTTGGGTCTGTCAACTCATCATCCTCCGATCCCTCAGTCTGCTCCCCCATCCGACTTCCTGCCCTGACAACAACTTCACCACTGTCTGACAACCGTGTCTCCTCATCGTCCGACACCTCTTTACACACTTCTTCCACTACGTGAATAATGTCATCATCACCCACAGACTGCGACTGGTGGAAAACCTGGGCATCGGAAAATAGCTCAGCAGCAGCAGGACAAGTGGTTTGTGACTGTGGGAAGGGTCCAGAAAACAGTTCCTCAGAGTATGCCGGTTCAAATGCCAAATTTTGGTGGGAGGGGGCAGACTGGGGGGAAGGAGGCTGAGGTGGAGGAGCTGGAGGAGTGCCGATTTCGGTGACATGGGTGGACTGCGTGGAAGACTGACTGGTGGACAAATGGCTAGAAGCATTGTCCGCAATCCACGACATCACCTCTTCGCACTGTTCTGGCCTCAACAGTGCTCTACCACGAGTCCCAGTAACTTGAAACATGATGAACCTAGGGAGTGTACCTCTGCGGCGTTCCCCTGCTCCCCCATCAGCAGGTGGTGTCTCACCCCGCCCAGGACCACGGCCTCTGACCCCTGCAGTAGTTGGACGCCGACGTCCACGCCCTCGTCCTCTACCCCTATCCCTCGGGTTAAACATTTTCCAAATTAAAGTGTAAACTTGAAAAAAAAAATTTTTGTGTTTATTTTTTTTTATTTTTTTATTTTTTTTTAACAAAACGATGCTATCCTATTGCTATGGCTAGTTTCTAACCTACACTGACAGCACACAACTGGATTTTGTGCTTTGCAAGATGAGTTTGAGCTATAAAATGAAATAAAGGTAAAAAAAAAAAAAAAAATCAGCAGACTCTGCCTAATTCTACTCAAACCCCTAATAAATTGTCCCACTTCGGTGTTGGAGGTGGATATGCGTGTCACTAAGAGCTAAACACAACGGTCGCAGGTCTCCCAGCAAATTCCTCACAGTATGGTACTAGCTGCACTACTAGTGCCAGCAAGCCCAGCCACAAGCAAACAAAAAAAAGGGAAATATAACGCTATTGTAGGCCTAAGTAAGCCGTTGGGGTTCTCCTATGGCTATTTTGTAGCCTACAATGAGAGCACACTGCTTTGCAAGAGGAGTTTGAGCTATAAAATGAAATACAGCTAAAAAAAAAAAAAAATCAGCAGACTCTGCCTAATTCTACTCAAACCCCTAATAAATTGTCCCACTTCGGTGTTTGAGGTGGATATGCGTGTCACTAAGAGCTAAACACAACGGTCGCAGGTCTCCCAGCAAATTCCTCACAGTATGGTACTAGCTGCACTACTAGTGCCAGCAAGCCCAGCCACAAGCAAACAAAAAAGAGTAAAATAAAACGTTATTGTAGCCCTAAGAAGGGCTGTTGGGTTCTTGTAGAATCACTCCTGCCTAACACTATTCTAATAGAACACCCTAACGCTTTCCCTAACCAGCAGCAGCTCTCTCCCTAGCGGCATCCAGACACAGAATGATCCGAGCAGCGCAGGCAGGGGCTAGTCTATTCCAGGGTCACCTGATCTGGCCAGCCAACCACTGCTATCGAAGTGTAAGGGTACCACGTCATGCTGGGTGGAGTGCAGAGTCTCTTGGCTTGTGATTGGCTCTGTTTCTGGCCGCCAAAAAGCAAAACGGCGGGAGATGCCATTTTCTCGAGCGGGCGAAGTATTCGTCCGAGCAACGAGCAGTTTCAAGTACGCTAATGCTCGAACGAGCATCAAGCTCGGACGAGTATGTTCGCTCATCTCTAATGATAATGCCTCCTCACTGATGGACCGCTCTTCTGCGTTCTCCGTTGAGTCCCGTGTGGATCGTCTCTGTCCCTCCTTTGACACCCGGGGCGGATACTTTCTAGTTGGGGCAGACATTCCACTATCCAGGATGGCGACATTGGATACTGGGACTAATATGCGCATGTCCACACATAAAAAAATCGCTATTAGATGTCCGATTGGAGATCGGTATTAATATGTATTTTTTGACATATGTCTCTTATAACAATAAGAATTTATATGTGTATGTTTGATTTGGTTTTTAAATCTTGCACTTATATAGTAGAATCACAGGACTTTGGGGCTGGGATTGATTCCCACGCATACCAATAAGCCCTAGGTGGAGTTACGATCACCATGGAGACACGTAGGTCTTCTCACGTTGAAGGCATGTGAGTCTCCCTTAGTAGTTTCCATATACTTACCTGAATTGGTGTTTTTGTATACTTGCATATTATGGATGGTCATTTAATGATATATCGCTATGTGTAGGCATGTTTTAACACTTGTTTTTAATAGAATGTTTATATTCACGGAACTTTATATTTACGGAAGTACTGATGACGTCACTTATGTACACATGTTGTGGTGATTAGTTCACCCTCTATATAAACCACTCAATTTTTTACACTGGATGCTTGAAAATGCCTTTATTGATAAGGTGAAACGTTGCATGTTTTTCACGGTGGAATAAAGCTAATATTTTTTCACGATATGGAGTGCTTCTTCATCACCAACTTTACTAATACGGTGGGTTGTGTCTGAACCCGTTTGGAAGATTTTTGCACCTGGTTTTTATTTCCTTTCGGTGCTGCTCCACATGAGGATTCTTGTCTGACATTCTTTCACTATATTTACACCAAACAACTTACCATATTTTTCGGACTATAAGGCGCACAAAATATCCTTTGATTTTCTCATAAATCAAAGGTGCGCCTTATAGTCCAGTGTGCCTTATATATGAACCGTACTTACAGACAATAGCTGCCTTGAACTGTGCACATGTTTGCCAACTGCTGGTCATTCATCCTTTTAATCAGGTGCACCTTATAATCTGGTGCGCCTTAAATATGAACCTAGACGTTTTAGCAGGCATTTATTGATGGTGCGCCATATACTCTTGCCTCCATAGTGAAAGCAGACATATAAAGCCTGTGTCAGGGGTTTCCATTGCACACTACAATTTTTTTCATGGAAACTAACAACGAAGTGAATTGAAAGTCTCCGTTCACCTTATGTTCCCTGTTGACTTCAATGTAGAGAGGTTGCTTTCCATCATAGTAGTGGAAAAAAATAAACTTTCTGCTTTTTTTGGGAGTTTTATGCTATTTACTGCAATTTTCTAAGAACGCCTTCACATATCTTGCAGAAGTTATGAAATCTACCACTAGATTGCATGCAGTATGAACCAAACATACCTTGAGAATGCTATAGCGACACTGATGTAGAAACATATCTTATTTAATCCCTGAACTCAGGGTTTCTTAAAAACCCAAACAAGGAAAGCCGCAAAGACCATCAATAAAAATTCATAATATACTTTATTGAAGTGATAATACATACAATTCAAAGTTATATACCATAAAATAGGGAATGAAAAAAGGGGAAAACAAGTGGTCTCTGATGGAAATTGGGGCAACCATGGAATACACAAGTGCCCTCAGAAAGCCCAGGAACCAAAAATGAATAAGAAACAATTCAGACTCAAAGGTCTGATCGATAATTAGTAATGCAGACAGGAGTATAAAAAGGATTGCTATCCTCAGTCAATCCTATATGGAGTGGAGACCGGAGGTGCCTTCCGGCTCCCACAATACACATAAATGGTTAATGTTTACCCAAAAGCATGATAGTAGGTTCAATGGGGAATCCTGAGGGGGCCAATAAACTACACCCCTCCTCTTACTCTAATTATGCACTACTTGAGAAAACGCTGTTTTCCCTGTGTTGTCCCTGTTCCCTGTGTTGTCCCTGACAGGCAGAAGTAATCAATCGCTGAGCCTTCCCCTAGCTGTTGTATATGAGTCATCCAGCTCAGATTGATTAGCCCTGTCTGGACAGTTCAGGAAGCTCCATGTAATGTGTTTATGAACGGCAGCCAGCATGAACCCAGCTTTCCCAAGGTCCTTAATTTTATAATTGTTTTCTGAGCAAAACCACTTGGATCAAATATTAAATAAGATATGACAAAAATACAGCATTTTCAGGGATGAGGGAGGGAGGCCTATAGGAGACCTGATAGTGTTTGTTATGGCTGTTATAGCAGTGCTGAGAATGTCATGTGTAATATGAATCTCATTGATCTCTTATCTGTGATCTCTCTTTCTATTATGTCAAATACTAGTACAAAGTTCAGAAGGTAAATGAAAGTGTATATAAACCATGATGCTGATAATCTAAGCACATTGTCAGCTCATAGCTGGAGATGGGTGAATGGATTTGAACTAAGAGGAATTCAATAAGAATTTTGCTAAAAATCTGATCCATCAAGTTCTTTTTTCCTCATTTTTAGCTAAATGGGCGTCAGCACAATGGGAGTCATTTACTAAGGGCCCGAATTGCGTTTTTCCGTCGGGTTTCCCGAATATTACTGTTTTGCGCCAAATTGTCCCGGGTTTTTGGCGCACGCGATCGGATTGTGGCGCATTGGCGCCGGCATGCATGCAACGGAAATTGGGGGTGTGGCCATCGTAAAACCCGACAGATTCGGAAAAAGCGCGATATTTAAAAAAGAATTTGTGTCGCTTGACATGCACTTACATGGACCAGGAAGAAGAAGGAGCGACACCTGGTGGACATTGGGCGCAGAGAGCCGAATCCTCGTCGGAGAACACACCGTGGGATCGCAACTGGATCGGGTAGGTAAATGTGCCCCAATGAGAACAATCATATGAATAGGCTGTAATTTACTCTATGGATGGTCAGCCTGCTTCAAGAGGAGAATTTAGACAAATCTTGCTGTTTCTTAGTTTTTCCTCTTGCCACTTACTCTATGACCAGGGCCTCTATCCCCACAGAGGGCCCCTGCCACTGCTAGTTATAGTAATCCATGTTGGTAGAACAAAAGAGGCTACCTTCAGAAGGTCTATGGACGCTAGGCAAACATGCTAGATGCTACCACTTGGCAGTCCATTTGCGGTGGGTGAAGGAGCCAGAGGCTACCTTCAGAAGGTCTATGGACGCTAGGCAAACATGCTAGATGCAACCTTTAGGCAGTCCATTTGCGGTGGGTGGAGGAGCCAGAGGCAACCTTCAGAAGGTCTATGGGCGCTAGGCAAACATGTTAGATGCTACCTTTAGGCAGTCCATTTGCGGTGGGTGAAGGAGCCAGAGGCTACCTTCAGAAGGTCTATGGACGCTAGGCAAACATGCTAGATTCTACCTTTAGGCAGTCCATTTGCGGTGGGTGAAGGAGCCAGAGGCTACCTTCAGAAGGTCTATGGACGCTAGGCAAACATGTTAGATGCTACCTTTAGGCAGTCCATTTGCGGTGGGTGAAGGAGCCAGAGGCAACCTTCAGAAGGTCTATGGACGCTAGGCAAGCATGCTAGATGCAACCTTTAGGCAGTCCATTTGCGGTGGGTGAAGGAGCCAGAGGCTACCTTCAGAAGGTCTATGGACGCTAGGCAAACATGTTAGATGCTACCTTTAGGCAGTCCATTTTCGGTGGGTGAAGGAGCCAGAGGCAACCTTCAGAAGGTCTATGGACGCTAGGCAAACATGTTAGATGCTACCTTTAGGCAGTCCATTTGCGGTGGGTGGAGGAGCCAGAGGCTACCTTCAGAAGGTCTATGGACGCTAGGCAAACATGCTAGATGCTACCACTTGGCAGTCCATTTGCGGTGGGTGAAGGAGCCAGAGGCTACTTTCAGAAGGTGTATGGATGCCAGGCAAACATGCGAGATGCTACCTGTTGGCAGTCCATTTGCGGTTGGTGAATGAGCCAAATGCTACCTTCAGAAGGTCTATGGATGCTAGGCAATCATGCTAGATGCTACCGTTAGGCAGTCCATTTGCGTTGGGTGAAGGAGCCAGAGGCTACCTTTAGAAGGTCTATGGACGCCAGGCAAACATGCGAGATGCTACCTGTTGGCAGTCCATTTGCGGTGGGTGAATGAGCCAAAGGCTACCTTCAGAAGGTCTATGGACACTAGGCAATCATGCTAGATGCTACCTGTTGGCAGTCCATTTGCGGTGGGTGAAGGAAGCAGAGGCTATTCTATTCCGATTCCTATTTTTTGCAGCTCCGGGGAGTGTGTGTAAAGCGGAGGCCACCATAACAGAGCGCAGCAGTGGAAACAGTGTCTGAAGGATTTAACCATGTTTCCGCCAGGCCCAGGAAAGACAGTTTCCGAGAAATAAAGAGGTCATGATTATCAGTGACTTTGTTGCATATGGAACGTGCATTCCATAATGCTCTACAGAGAGAGGGTGGAGGAGGTGGTTGAGAGCGGGTCAGGTGGATAGTTTGTAGATTAGAGTAGTCAGAAGAGATGTTGATATCGAGAATTCATTAGTAGGTGGGGAAATATTGGGATAATGGTGGAGATATAAGAATATGGGGGAAGATGATAGTAATTGCTATAAACAGCATTATTTGTGGCCAAGATTAGTGATATGTTACTTACATATAGTATGATGTGTTGAAATCCGGTTAAATCCTGGTTTAATTCTGCTCACTGCGGAAAATGCAAGATGCTACACTACCTGTTTGCAGTCCATTTACGGTGGGTAAAGGTGCCAGAGGCTACCTTCAGAACGTCTCTGCAATTCTCCTCTATGTTGGATATACCCAGATGCTGTATTCATGGAGTTAGGCTGGAGAATTCTTGTTTCTCACATGACACTATCCAGCCAACCCCACATTTAACTTCTTTATTTAAAGAGGATGTAAATGTAATATACCTTGCCCCTATACAATACATTTGTTTTACATGATACCTTTATAATGAACCCCTCAGATGCTGAAAAACAGCTATCTCTCCTAGCCTAAGCTCTATGGACACATATTGCAGTAAATGATCTATATAATGAAAGACAGAAATCATCAATTGTATTTAAAATCATCAAATGAATCTTTTATTTTATGATGGATCTATCTCCTGCCGATGTTGGTGTTGTGCAGGGACAACCTTCATTAATTCTTTGGGACAATTTGGAGAGAAGCCAATTAACCTTTCAGTATATTTTTGGGATGTGGGAGGAAACCGGAGTGCCCGGAGGAAACCCACGCAAACACAGGGAGAATATACTAACTCCATGCAGCGCTGTCCATGAGCTATCTGGACCCAGATGCTGCAAGGCCACAGTGCTAACCACTGAGCCTCTGTGTTGCCCAAGGAGGGATTAGAAGACGTCTTGGTGGAAAAAAACACAGGTCTTTATGACTTCTTCATGTGCTACCTTCTTGACTGGGTCTATGCTCTCGCTAATGCTAGAGCCTGATGGTCACTGATGGAGGTTTTCATGGATGCTAGGCAAACATGCAAGATGATTCCTGATGGCATTCCATTTGCGGTGGGTGAAGGAGCCTGAGGCTACCTTCAGAAGGTCTATGGACGCTAGGCAAACATGCAAGATGCTACCTGTTGGCAGTCCATTTGCGGTGGATGAAGGAGCCAGAGGCTACCTTCGGAAGGTCTATGGACGCTAGGCAAACATGCAAGATGCTACCTGTCGGCAGTCCATTTGCGGTGGGTGAAGGAGCCAGAGGCTACCTTCAGAAGGTCTATGGACGCTAGGCAAACATGCTAGATGCTACCTTTAGGCAGTCCAATTTCGGTGGGTGAAGGAGCCAGAGGCTACCTTCAGAAGGTCTATGGACGCTAGGCAAACATGCTAGATGCTACCGTTATGCAGTCCATTTGCGGTGGGTGAAGGAGCCAGAGGCTACCTTCAGAAGGTCTATGGACGCTAGGCAAACATGCTAGATGCTACCTTTAGGCAGTCCATTTGCGGTGGGTGAAGGAGCCAGAGGCTACCTTCAGAAGGTCTATGGACGCTAGGCAAACATGCTAGATGCTACCTTTAGGCAGTCCATTTGCGGTGGATGAAGGAGCCAGAGGCTACCTTCAGAAGGTCTATGGACGCCAGGAAAACATTCGAGATGCTACCTGTTGGCAGTCCATTTGCGGTGGGTGAAGGAGCCAGAGGCTACCTTCAGAAGGTCTATGGACGCTAGGCAAACATGCTAGATGCTACCGTTAGGCAGTCCATTTGCGGTGGGTGAAGGAGCCAGAGGCTACCTTCAGAAGGTCTATGGACGCTAGGCAAACATGCTAGATGCTACCTTTAGGCAGTCCATTTGCGGTGGGTGAAGGAGCCAGAGGCTACCTTCAGAAGGTCTATGGACGCTAGGCAAACATGCTAGATGCTACCTTTAGGCAGTCCATTTGCGGTGGGTGAAGGAGCCAGAGGCTACCTTCAGAAGGTCTATGGACGCTAGGCAAACATGCTAGATTCTACCTTTAGGCAGTCCATTTGCGGTGGGTGAAGGAGCCAGAGGCTACCTTCAGAAGGTCTATGGACGCTAGGCAAACATGCTAGATGCTACCTTTAGGCAGTCCATTTGCTTTGGGTGAAGGAGCAAGTCGCTACCTTTAGGTCAATTCCAGGGGATGAAGGCGCAAGACGCTACCTGCAGGTCAAGTTCAGTAAATGTCTCACATTATGGAGGATACAGCGAGTCCTTGAACTGGAGCAGTGATCTACAGAAACAACAGAAAATGTATGTAAGTGATTATTACTAAACATGGAGCTCGGGATACAAATATACATGACACAACATCTACTACCATACAAATCCGGAGACCTTAATTGATTTACTGAAGTCTCTGCTCATTCTAGATTTGGGATTTCCATAGAGGATCCTAAATCACTAGTTAATTCTATGCACATTTATATAGCAATGGCTATGGACACCTATCATTTCCGTATTTTACATCTTACATGCAAGAGACTCATCTATAATTGATTGTGGTTACCCTCTGCCTGTCGGTGTGTTAAGATAAGATGGCAGCAGATACTTCTAATGATTAATACACATTAATACTGAAGAAAAATCATTCATTATATACACATCATTGCCCTGCGCACTACAATGAGAAGAGTAATGGATGTCGTCCTACTACTTACCTGCTCCATTGCAGTAGTGTTGCCTCCACTGATTATACTATACTGGTGGTCAAGCTGCAAGCTACATGGGCGTCTTCATGGGGTTATGGAGGAACTAGGAGATTGGGGTGAAGAATTAGGCTGGGAGCAATGGGCCATCCACCACCATTGTCCTTGGACTGTTCTTACTATTGGGATGACCATCTGTTAAAGAGTGTGGCCACCCAGTTCCTGGTGATGACAGGGTGATACTGTGTTGACCATTCTGGACATACAAAGCTGAACTGGTTGAACATTTTTTGGTACTTAGATTTTATGTAGTGTGGTGGTTCAGCATAGTCCATAGTATCTTCCACATTGAGGTCAATGGCTTCTGACCTCAGGATCTCTGGTGGTGCCATCTTCCTAGCTTCCACATCTTCCCAGTTTATATCAGAGAAGAATTGATGTTCCCTGATGTCTCCTTTGACTCCAAGGCGATGGAACTGGTCTTTGCACAACAGTCCTTGTAAAATGCTGACTGTGTCAGGAGGAAGAGACTCTGGGAAGTGTGGTTCATGATAGAGGACAGATTGCTCACAATCTCTTGGTCCTTCTCCAGGGAATGGTAACGTTGCTGTCACCAGCCCATAAAGGGTAACACCAATGGCAAAATAATCCACGGCTCTCCCATGTGGTAAGCCACGGATTATTTCTGGGGCTGCATATCCTGGCGTCCCCCTACAGTCATCTGTAATCCTCTTAGAAACACCTTTCACAGCTAGGCCAAAATCAGTGATTTTGATATGGCCTTCCGTGGTCAGGAGCAGATTTTCTGGCTTTAGATCTCGATGAAGAATCCCTTTGCTGTGGAGGAATTCTGTGCCACAGACCACTTCTGCTATGATGAATCTTACAGTCACTGTATCAAGAGGACAGATTTTTAGGATAAGATCATGCAGGTCCCCTCTAGTGGCCACTTCCATCACATAATAGACAAAGTTAAGAGTGTGGAAGGCGGCCAGCCCATGGATGAGAAATGGGCTGGCATGGGAGAGTTGAAGGATGTGGCGCTCTCCAAAGCTGTAGCCAGCTTGAGTGTAAACCCTTTTATTGAGGACCTTGATGGCGACACGCTCTCTGCGGATCCTATCTGTCGCTAGGTAGACTTGAGCAAAACCTCCTTGACCCAGTGAGCGGTGGAACGTGAAGGACTCCAGTGATAGGGGCACGGTGGCAGCGAATGCTTGGGCAGAGGTGCCGGCTGCTACCACAGAGGTTTCAGCTGTGGTATCCTGGTATCCGCTGCTCGAAGATGACTGTGCAGACCTGCGTAGCTCCTCTCTGGTAGTAGGGTCAATAGAGCTGGGGTCACGGCAGACATCCTGCGCAGATCTACAAGTATCCATCTTCTTTCTGCTAGATTTTATGGTGTGCTGTTTCCCTTCATCATCCTTCTGGTCTTCTGTATGTGACATACTGGCTGTAAAAAAGCATATATATATATATCATGTTAGTGGAATGAGACATGGCATATTATCGCGGTAAATAAAACCACATTTACTGGGTGATAATACAATTTAGCAAAAAGATTTGTGTCCAATACATGTCACTATGCATAAATGTATATTTACTGTCAACTAATCGCTGCTTCTTTTAATCAGTGCAGTGTAAACATGGTCTAAACCAATGATGGCAAACCTTTTGGAGACTGAGTGCCCAAACTACAACCAAAATCCACTTATTTACCGTGGATTGCCAACATGGCATTTTAATCAGTAACTTACTGCTTCCTGTACTTCCACATCTTTCAATAGTATCGGCCGCCTGAGGCCACCAATACAGTTGAAAGATGGAGGGCAAATTCAATCTCTCGTTGTAGCTTCTCTGCAGTTCTGTTAACACCTTCTCACTTTTCCCGCAGTTCCAAATAGCCAATGAAGTGTGGCTTAAGTTGCCTCGGAATGCAGGAAGATTTGGTCTTATTTGGTGAACTCTGTCCTGGGAAGATTGTCTGAGTGTTCGCAGCCAACAGATTAACCCCTTCCCGCCGCAGCCCTTTTTCGTTTTTGCGTTTTCAACGCATTTGTGCCGTATTCTTGTGGGCTTGGATTTTACGGATTTCACTGTACGCCCCAAATGACATGTCTACTTTATTCTTTGGGTCGGTACGATTACGGGGATAACAAATTTATATAGGTTTTATAATGTTTTCATACATTTAAACAAATTAAAACCTCCTGTACAAAATTTTTTTGGGGGATTTTGCCATCTTCTGGCACTAATAACTTTTTTATACTTTGGTGTATGGAGCTGTGGGTGGTGCCGTTTTTTTGTGGATTTTGATGACGTTTACAATGTTATAATTTTTAGGACTTTACGACCTTTTGATCACTTTTTAAGGAATTTAAATTTTTTTTTAAAACGGGGTTAAACGCGGTTAAAAACGTTATCATATTTTGATATATAGGGCATTTTTGGACGCAGCGATACCTAATGGGGCAGATTTTCTTACCCGGTCCATTCGCGATCCACCGGCGCATTCTCTGCGCTGGATTCGGGTCCGGCCGGGATTTATTAAGGCAGTTCCTCCGACGTCCACCAGGTGGCGCTACTGCGCTGAAGTTTCCTGGAACGCACTGGAAGACACCGAGCCGGGCTGAGTGAAGGTAAGTGCAAGCTCCGCAACACAATTTTTTTTTAAATGCGGCGATTTTTCCGAATCCGTCGGGTTTTCGTTCGGCCACGGACCCCGATTTCCGTCGTGTGCATGTCGGTGCCGATGCGCCACAATCCGACCGCGTGCGCCAGAAACCCTTGGCAATTCAGGGGAAATCGCCGCAAATCGGAAATATTCGGGTAACACATCGGGAAAATGCGAATCGGGCCCTTAGTAAATGACCCCCAATGTGTTTATGATTTTTACTGTTTATTTATATTTATATCAGTTCTATGCGCCCATGCGCCCACGCGCCGCCATCGCAGGAAAACACCTGCAATCGGCTATGGAGAGGGCTCGGCACCGGGACCCAGCATGTGACGTACTAATACGTCACATGTCGGTAAGGGGTTAAATATCCATATAAACTACATACATCGATTGTGCTATGTGCAATTAACACTTCTTTTACATAGAAATGATCCTTAGTAATTTCCTACCTTTGCTGTCGGCCATACTGTCCTCCATGTTGATATGACTGGGTCCAGGGATCTCATTAGAAGGTTCCTCATTGACGATATAGGTTCCTCTGTGTTTGAGACCAGCAATCCACCTCCGTGGTCTCCGGAGCAGGGCTAAAAAGCGGTTTCTTGGTCTACCCATAGCTTTCTCCAGCTTCTTTGACGCCTGTGGTTGCACTTCTGCCTCTATTTCTTCATCCTCTGAGATTTTATTCTCCAGTTGTTCACCATTTTTGCTGTCCTCATCCTGTTTGCTATAGTATTGGATGTGCACTTCATCCAGGCTGTGGAGCTGCTCCTGAATCTGTTTATATTCTTTCAGGATGACTTGCTCCACCATGTTGCCTGTCTGATGATCCATGTTGTTTCTGAATACCTGGCTGACCCTTAGTAATTTTCTACCTTTGCTGTCGGCCATACTGTCCTCCATGTTGATATGACTGGGTCCAGGGATCTCATTAGAAGGTTCCTCATTGACGATATAGGTTCCTCTGTGTCTGAGACCAGCAATCCACCTCCGTGGTCTCCGGAGCAGGGCTAAAAAGCGGTTTCTTGGTCTACCCATAGCTTTCTCCAGCTTCTTTGATGCCTGTGGTTGCACTTCTGCCTCTATTTCTTCATCCTCTGAGATTTTATTCTCCAGTTGTTCACCATTTTTGCTGTCCTCATCCTGTTTGCTGTAGTATTGGATGTACACTTCATCCAGGCTGTGGAGCTGCTCCTGAATCTGGTTATATTCTTTCAGGATTACCTGCTCCACCATGTTGCCTGTCTGATGATCCATGTTGTCTCTGCCCACCTGGCTGCGCGTGCTGCCTTTTATACCTTGGCCAGGGGGCAGGACTGCACTATCTTGCTCCGGATTGGTCAATTTTCAATGGGCGTGGCTATTTTCCTGCCTCCTGATTGGACAGTCAGCTGGAATTGATCTGGCATTATGATGTCATCAGCCATTGTGGGAGATTCTCTGTCATTGTGACATCATCATTCATGTCTTTTACAGTATGGTTACTGCATTTGGATTTATGTATGTGTGTACATACTGTATACACTATGTATATGTTACATGGTATATTAATATTGTGTATGTCCTGGTTTGGTTCCTTGCACATCACATACATCACCTTCAGAAGAATACATTGAGAGAATTATCCCCAAATTATCTTCCCCCTTTGGCTGTAATTTATCTCACTATGTAGCCACTGATTAAAGCTATAATGAGAAGGGGGGTAACACACCGAAACTTCACCAGTTTTGGAATAAACTCTGCACTTTTATCTGTTTGGATCTGGAGTTCAGCTAGTCAGTAGGCACGTGGGAATTTTATACTGTATATTACAAATGCCATTATCTTTATCAAATATCCAGCAAGCCTAATATGGCGCTCATACTAAACACCACATTCTTTCACTGATGATAGATACTGATGTGTATATGAAGGACAACACCCTAAAGACTAATCTGTATGTAAAACCCACAGATTGCAACATACTATTAAAATATGACAGTCACCATCCACGTAATATGGTGCGTTCTTTACCATTCAGCCAGATGCTGAGGGTCAAACAAATAGTGGATGATAAAGAGGAACAGGAAAAGGGGTTAACAGAGATGGGTAAAAAATTTATCAAAAGGGGTTACCCTAAATCACTAATTACCAAACACATGGAGAAAGTACAGACCTTGGATAGATCTTCATTACTGTCCAACAGGATTACCAATAAGACAACCACCCGCATACCAATGATTTCTACTTATGGCTTCCATAGCCAAAAAATTGCAGCAATTATACGTAAAAAATTGGTGAATCCTAAGTACCTATTACAAACAGATTCAACACTTTCAATCTCCGCCCCTTTTCTCTTACAGAAGAGGACGTAACCTGAGAGATTTATTGGTTAAAACCAATGTAGCAGGTCCCACTAGGGAAAGATTGACCCGTACAGGCAGTGTCCCGTGCATGTCTTGTGACAATTGTTCTCTGATGACAAAGGGAGACACCTTTGTCCATCCAACTACTGGTGTTTCTTTTAAAATTAATTTCTGTTTAACCTGCAGGAGAGACTATGTTATTTATGTGCTCCAGTGTCCATGCAAGCTCTTATACGTGGGTGAGACCACAACTGAATGCAGATTACGTTTAAATAATCATAAATCTAGCATACGTACTAAAAAACTTCATTTACCAGTACCATTCCATTTCTCCGAGGCCGGACATAAGGTAGAGGACCTCAGATTTATGATTATATATAGGATCCCCCCACAGAAAAGAGGTGGGAATAGGGAATTGATGCTGTAACGAAGAGAGGTCCAATGGATACATAAATTAAGGTCTCTACATCCCAATGGTCTCAATAGAGACCTTCCTCTGAATGTATTTCTGTAATTATTAAGATGCCTAACCCTAGTAATATCGCCTTTGATCACTACACACGACCTCCGTTTAGTGACACATTTGTCCTATTATCAATTTGTTTGACTGATGATCTTTGCAACAAACATACAGATTACAACGTATTGAATAGCACTTTATTCCCAGTAACTCTCCTTCTTTATTCTTTACACCCTAGTGCCTCCTCGGGACCGGGAAATGGACAATTCTTGGGACTTTCCTCGATACGGTGAACTCCGGAGCACTGAACTACGCTGGAGGTGTGGCCGCATGAGGAGGAATAATGATTCCGGATGGGACCAGACACGGACCTCTTGGCCTATTGGCAACGAAAGGTCTTGTCAGATGATAATTAGAGATGAGCGAGCACTAAAATGCTCGGGTACTCGTTATTCGAGACGAACTTTTCCCGATGCTCGAATAACGAGCCCCATTGAAGTCAATGCACAGGGAAGCTTGGCCAAGCACCTGGGAACCTCAGAAAAGGATGGAAACACCACGGAAATGGACAGGAAACAGCAGGGGCAGCATGCATGGATGCCTCTGAGGCTGCTTAATTGCACCATTATGCCAAAACTATGGGCAACAGCATGGCAATGACAGAGTGACCGAATGAGGCTAGATAGCATCTAAAACATCCAATAATTGACCCTGACACTATAGGGGACGGCATGCAGAGGCAGCGGCAGCAGTGGCAGGCTAGAGAGTGTGTTGGCAACATACCCCAAATGGACTCAGGCTTAAAACCAATGGGTGGCAGAGAGGAACCAAAGGAGGTGAGCAAGAAGCGCTCAAATAATATCGGTAAATGATAAAAGTTTGCCAGTATATTTTGTGGATTACACAGCAGGGTGGCGACAAAGTTAAGTTTGATGAGGAAGCCATGAAAACAACCCAAAATTCTGCCTGACACAGCTCGTTTGATAAGGGGACCATGTATGGAGGCAGTGAACTAGTAGTAGATTAAAGGTGCTGCAGTTAAAACTATGTTAGTTGGATCTTGGGATGGAGCTGGCGCTCCGCTGCCAGGCGAGCTTTCGCCAATCCAAGCCCCTGTCTCTCGGCTACTCCCCAAACAGCACTTCTAAGAACCTTTTGTATAAGATCAAGTGTAGTAGCGTTCTTATAAGTTTAGGATATGGTGGGTGAGGGGAATGTAAACAGATGCGCAAGAAGCGCTGAAATAATATTGGTAAATGATAAAAGTTTGCCAGTGTATTTTGTGGATTACACAGCAGGGTGGCGACAAAGTTAACAAGTTTGATGTGGAAGCCATGAAAACAACCCAAAATTCTGCCTGACACAGCTCGTTTGATAAGGGGACCATGTATGGAGGCAGCTATATGGACTACTTTTGGAGGCAGCTATGGCGATGACGTGTGGAGGTAGCAATGGAGACAACGTGTGAAGGCAGCTAAAAAGACGACGTGTGGAGGCTGCTATGGAGACAATGTAATTTGGATAGTGCCTGTATGTGGCAGTTCAAAAAAGTTTTCAAACCAGAGGAGCAGGTAGCTGGTCCTCCAGAAAAATTACATAGATTGAGTGCCTGTATGTGGCAGTCCAAAAAAGTTTTCAAACCAGAGGAGCAGGTAGCTGGTCCTCCAAAAAGATTAAATAAATTGAGTGCCTGTATGTGGCAGTCCAAAAAAGTTTTCAAACCAGAGGAGCAGGTAGCTGGTCCTCCAGAAAAATTACATAGATTGAGTGCCTGTATGTGGCACTCCCAAAAATTGTTTAAAACAGAGGACAGGGTAGTTGGCCCTCCAGAAAAATTAAATACATAGAGTACTATAGCCAGAGCCAGTTGGCCCTGGCAAAAAAATTGCCAGTTTCCTCTGCTTTAGTGTACAAAGAGGAGGAGAAGGAGGACAATGAGGAGGAGGAGTGCATACATTATTCAGGTTCAGCTTCTTTCACCTGGTGGAGAATGGAAATGCAGAGAAATCCAGGCTTTATTCATCTTGATAAGCGTCAGCCTGTCAGCGCTGTCAGTCGACAGGCGTGTACGCTTATCGGTGATGATGCCACCAGCTGCACTGAAAACCCGCTCGGACAACACGCTAGCGGCAGGGCAGGCAAGAACCTCCAAGGCGTACAGCGCCAGTTCGTGCCACATGTCCAGCTTTGAAACCCAGTAGTTGTAGGGAGCTGTGTGATCATTTAGGACGATGGTATGGTCAGCTACGTACTCCCTCACCATCTTTCTGTAAAGATCAGCCCTACTCTGCCGAGACTGGGGACAGGTGACAGTGTCTTGCTGGGGTGACATAAAACTGGCAAAGGCCTTGTAAAGCGTACCCCTGCCAGTGCTGGACAAGCTGCCTGGTCGCCTACTCTCCCTCGCTACTTGTCCCGCAGAAGTACGCCCTCTGCCGCCAGCGCTGTCAGAAGGGAAATACTGTTTCAGCTTGTGCACCAGGGCCTGCTGGTATTCATGCATTCTCACACTCCTTTCCTCTCCAGGGATGAGAGTGGAAAGATTTTGCTTGTACCGTGGGTCCAGGAGAGTGAATACCCAGTAATCGGTGCTGGAATAAATTCTTTGAACGCGAGGGTCACGGGATAGGCAGCTTAGCATGAAATCTGCCATATGCGCCAGAGTCCCAACGCGCAAGAATTCACTCCCCTCACTGGCCTGACTGTCCATTTCCTCCTCCTCCAACTCCTCCAACTCCTCTTCTTCTGCCCATACACGCTGAACAGTGAAGGACTGAACAATGGTCCCCTCTTGTGTCTCGCCAACATTCTCCTCCTCTTCCTCCTCATCCTCCTCCACCTCCACCGCCTCCGATATGCGCTGAGAAACAGATCTAAGGGTGCTTTGGCTATCAACAAGGGAATCTTCTTCCCCCATCTCTTGTGACGAGCGCAAAGCTTCCGACTTCATGCTGACCAGAGAGTTTTTCAACAGGCCAAGCAGTGGGATGGTGAGGCTGATGATGGCGGCATCACCACTGACCATCTGTGTTGACTCCTCAAAGTTACTCAGCACCTGACAGATATCAGACATCCACGTCCACTCCTCATTGTAGACTTGAGGAAGCTGACTGACCTGACTACCAGTTCTGGTGGAAGTTGACATCTGGCAGTCTACAATCGCTCTGCGCTGCTGGTAAACTCTGGATAACATGGTCAGTGTTGAATTCCACCTCGTGGGCACGTCGCACAACAGTCGGTGAGCGGGCAGTTGGAGGCGACGCTGCGCTGCCCTGAGAGTGGCAGCATCTGTGCTGGACTTCCTGAAATGCACACAGATGCGGCGCACCTTCGTGAGCAAATCAGACAGATTGGGGTATGTCTTGAGGAAACGCTGAACTATGAGATTTAACACATGGGCCAGGCATGGCACATGTGTCAGTCTGCCGAGTTGCAGAGCTGCCACCAGGTTATGGCCGTTGTCACACAAAACCATGCCTGGCTTCAGGTTCAGCGGTGCCAGCCACAGATCAGTCTGCGCCGTGATGCCCTGTAATAACTCTTGGGCGGTGTGCCTTTTATCGCCTAGGCTCAGCAGTTTGAGCACCGCCTGCTGTCGCTTAGCGATGGCACTGCTGCTGTGCCTAGAGCTACCGACTGATGGCGCCATGCCCACGGATGGTAATTCAGAGGAGGAGGTGGAGGAGGGGTGGGAGGAGGAGGAGGCATAGTAGGCCTTTGAGACCTGGACCGAGGTAGGCCCCGCAATCCTCGGCGTCGGCAGTATATGACCAGCCCCAGGGTCAGACTCGGTCCCAGCCTCCACCAAGTTAACCCAATGTGCCGTCAGCGATATATAGTGGCCCTGCCCGGCAGCACTCGTCCACGTGTCCGTGGTCAGGTGGACCTTGTCAGAAACGGCGTTGGTCAGGGCACGGAGGATGTTCTCTGACACGTGCTTGTGCAGGGCTGGGACGGCACATCGGGAAAAGTAGTGGTGGCTGGGGACCGAATACCGAGGGGCGGCCGCCGCCATGAGGTTTCGAAAGGCCTCGGTCTCTACCAGCCTATAGGGCAGCATCTCCAGGCTAAGCAACTTGGAGATGTGGACGTTGAGGGCTTGGGCGTGTGGGTGGGTTGCGCTATACCTCCTTTTGCGCTCCAGCGTCTGGGGTATGGAGAGCTGAACGCTGGTGGATGCTGTGGAGGATCGTGGAGGCGAAGATGGGGTTTTCGCACGGGAGGTGTTTGGGCCGGGGTCCTGGGCAGGGGGCTGACTAGCAGATGACACAGGGGAAGGAGCAGTGGTGTGCCCGGCCGGAGGTGAACGGGCTTGGTGCCATTGAGTGGGGTGTTTAGCATTCAGATGCCTGCGCATACTGGTGGTAGTTAAGCTAGTAGTGGTGGAACCCCTGCTGATCCTGGTTTGGCAAAGGTTGCACACCACAGTCCGTCGGTCATCCGGTGTTTCTTTAAAGAACCTCCAGACTTCTGAAAATCTAGCCCTCGCCACGGAAGCTTGACTACGGGCAACATTTGGCACTGATGCACCAGCTCTGGCCCTGCCTCTCCATCTGGCCCCACCACTGCCTCTTCCAACCTGTTCTGCTATAGGACTCGCCTCCGTCTCAGAAGCACTGTGTTCACCCGGCCTATCAACCCAGCTTGGGTCTGTCAACTCATCATCCTCCGATCCCTCAGTCTGCTCCCCCATCCGACTTCCTGCCCTGACAACAACTTCACCACTGTCTGACAACCGTGTCTCCTCATCGTTCGACACCTCTTTACACACTTCTTCCACTACGTGAATAATGTCATCATCACCCACAGACTGCGACTGGTGGAAAACCTGGGCATCGGAAAATAGCTCAGCAGCAGCAGGACAAGTGGTTTGTGACTGTGGGAAGGGTCCAGAAAACAGTTCCTCAGAGTATGCCGGCTCAAATGCCAAATTTTGGTGGGAGGGGGCAGACTGGGGGGAAGGAGGCTGAGGTGGAGGAGCTGGAGGAGTGCCGATTTCGGTGACATGGGTGGACTGCGTGGAAGACTGACTGGTGGACAAATGGCTAGAAGCATTGTCCGCAATCCACGACATCACCTCTTCGCACTGTTCTGGCCTCAACAGTGCTCTACCACGAGTCCCAGTAACTTGAAACATGATGAACCTAGGGAGTGTACCTCTGCGGCGTTCCCCTGCTCCCCCATCAGCAGGTGGTGTCTCACCCCGCCCAGGACCATGGCCTCTGACCCCTGCAGTAGTTGGACGCCGAAGTCCACGCCCTCGTCCTCTACCCCTAGCCCTCGGGTTAAACATTTTCCAAATTAAAGTGTAAACTTGAAAAAAAAAAATTTTTGTGCTTATTTTTTTTTATTTTTTTATTTTTTTTTAACAAAACGATGCTATCCTATTGCTATGGCTAGTTTCTAACCTACACTGACAGCACACAACTGGATTTTGTGCTTTGCAAGATGAGTTTGAGCTATAAAATGAAATAAAGGTAAAAAAAAAAAAATCAGCAGACTCTGCCTAATTCTACTCAAACCCCTAATAAATTGTCCCACTTCGGTGTTGGAGGTGGATATGCGTGTCACTAAGAGCTAAACACAACGGTCGCAGGTCTCCCAGCAAATTCCTCACAGTATGGTACTAGCTGCACTACTAGTGCCAGCAAGCCCAGCCACAAGCAAAGAAAAAAAAGGGAAATATAACGCTATTGTAGGCCTAAGTAAGCCGTTGGGGTTCTCCTATGGCTATTTTGTAGCCTACAATGAGAGCACACTGCTTTGCAAGAGGAGTTTGAGCTATAAAATGAAATACAGCTAAAAAAAAAAAAAAATCAGCAGACTCTGCCTAATTCTACTCAAACCCCTAATAAATTGTTCCACTTCGGTGTTTGAGGTGGATATGCGTGTCACTAAGAGCTAAACACAACGGTCGCAGGTCTCCCAGCAAATTCCTCACAGTATGGTACTAGCTGCACTACTAGTGCCAGCAAGCCCAGCCACAAGCAAACAAAAAAGAGTAAAATAAAACGTTATTGTAGCCCTAAGAAGGGCTGTTGGGTTCTTGTAGAATCACTCCTGCCTAACACTATTCTAATAGAACACCCTAACGCTTTCCCTGACCAGCAGCAGCTCTCTCCTTAGCGGCATCCAGACACAGAATGATCCGAGCAGCGCAGGCAGGGGCTAGTCTATTCCAGGGTCACCTGATCTGGCCAGCCAACCACTGCTATCAAAGTGTAAGGGTACCACGTCATGCTGGGTGGAGTGCAGAGTCTCTTGGCTTGTGATTGGCTCTGTTTTTGGCCGCCAAAAAGCAAAACGGCGGGAGATGCCATTTTCTCGAGCGGGCGAAGTATGTTCGCTCATCTCTAATGATAATGCCTCCTCACTGATGGACCGCTCTTCTGCGTTCTCCGTTGAGTCCCGTGTGGATCGTGTCTGTCCCTCCTTTGACACCCGGGGCGGATACTTTCTAGTTGGGGCAGACATTCCACTATCCAGGATGGCGACATTGGATACTGGGACTAATATGCGCATGTCCACACATAAAAAAATCGCTATTAGATGTCCGATTGGAGATCGGTATTAATATGTATTTTTTGACATATGTCTCTTATAACAATAAGAATTTATATCTGTATGTTTGATTTGGTTTTTAAATTTTGCACTTATATAGTAGAATCACAGGACTTTGGGGCTGGGATTGATTCCCACGCATACCAATACGCCCTAGGTGGAGTCACGATCACCATGGAGACACGTAGGTCTTCTCACGTTGAAGGCATGTGAGTCTCCCTTAGTAGTTTCCATATACTTACCTGAATTGGTGTTTTTGTATACTTGCATATTATGGATGGTCATTTAATGATATATCGCTATGTGTAGGCATGTTTTAACACTTGTTTTTAATAGAATGTTTATATTCACGGAACTTTATATTTACGGAAGTACTGATGACGTCACTTATGTACACATGTTGTGGTGATTAGTTCACCCTCTATATAAACCACTCAATTTTTTACACTGGATGCTTGAAAATGCCTTTATTGATAAGGTGAAACGTTGCATGTTTTTCACGGTGGAATAAAGCTAATATTTTTTCACGATATGGAGTGCTTCTTCATCACCAACTTTACTAATACGGTGGGTTGTGTCTGAACCCGTTTGGAAGATTTTTGCACCTGGTTTTTATTTCCTTTCGGTGCTGCTCCACATGAGGATTCTTGTCTGACATTCTTTCACTATATTTACACCAAACAACTTACCATATTTTTCGGACTATAAGGCGCACAAAATATCCTTTGATTTTCTCATAAATCAAAGGTGCGCCTTATAGTCCAGTGTGCCTTATATATGAACCGTACTTACAGACAATAGCTGCCTTGAACTGTGCACATGTTTGCCAACTGCTGGTCATTCATCCTTTTAATCAGGTGCACCTTATAATCTGGTGCGCCTTAAATATGAACCTAGACGTTTTAGCAGGCATTTATTGATGGTGCGCCATATACTCTTGCCTCCATAGTGAAAGCAGACATATAAAGCCTGTGTCAGGGGTTTCCATTGCACACTACAATTTTTTTCATGGAAACTAACAACGAAGTGAATTGAAAGTCTCCGTTCACCTTATGTTCCCTGTTGACTTCAATGTAGAGAGGTTGCTTTCCATCATAGTAGCGGAAAAAAATAAACTTTCTGCGTTTTTTGGGAGTTTTATGCTATTTACTGCAATTTTCTAAGAACGCCTTCACATATCTTGCAGAAGTTATGAAATCTACCACTAGATTGCATGCAGTATGAACCAAACATACCTTGAGAATGCTATAGCGACACTGATGTAGAAACATATCTTATTTAATCCCTGAACTCAGGGTTTCTTAAAAACCCAAACAATGAGAGCCGCAAAGACCATCAATAAAAATTCATAATATACTTTATTGAAGTGATAATACATACAATTCAAAGTTATATACCATAAAATAGGGAATGAAAAAAGGGGAAAACAAGTGGTCTCTGATGGAAATTGGGGCAACCATGGAATACACAAGTGCTTTCAGAAAGCCCAGGAACCAAAAATGAATAAGAAACAATTCAGACTCAAAGGTCTGATCGATAATTAGTAATGCAGACAGGAGTATAAAAAAGATTGCTATCCTCAGTCAATCCTATATGGAGTGGAGACCGGAGGTGCCTTCCGGCTCCCACAATACACGTAAATGGTTAATGTTTACCCAAAAGCATGATAGTAGGTTCAATGGGGAATCCTGAGGGGGCCAATAAACTACACCCCTCCTCTTACTCTAATTATGCACTACTTGAGAAAACGCTGTTTTCCCTGTGTTGTCCCTGTTCCCTGTGTTGTCCCTGACAGGCAGAAGTAATCAATCGCTGAGCCTTCCCCTAGCTGTTGTATATGAGTCATCCAGCTCAGATTGATTAGCCCTGTCTGGACAGTTCAGGAAGCTCCATGTAATGTGTTTATGAACGGCAGCCAGCATGAACCCAGCTTTCCCAAGGTCCTTAATTTTATAATTGTTTTCTGAGCAAAACCACTTGGATCAAATATTAAATAAGATATGACAAAAATACAGCATTTTCAGGGATGAGGGAGGGAGGCCTATAGGAGACCTGATAGTGTTTGTTATGGCTGTTATAGCAGTGCTGAGAATGTCATGTGTAATATGAATCTCATTGATCTCTTATCTGTGATCTCTCTTTCTATTATGTCAAATACTAGTACAAAGTTCAGAAGGTAAATGAAAGTGTATATAAACCATGATGCTGATAATCTAAGCACATTGTCAGCTCACAGCTGGAGATGGGTGAATGGATTTGAACTAAGAGGAATTCAATAAGAATTTTGCTAAAAATCTGATACATCAAGTTCTTTTTTCCTCATTTTTAGCTAAATGGGCGTCAGCACAATGGGAGTCATTTACTAAGGGCCCGAATTGCGTTTTTCCGTCGGGTTTCCCGAATATTACTGTTTTGCGCCGAATTGTCCCGGGTTTTTGGCGCACGCGATCGGATTGTGGCGCATTGGCGCCGGCATGCATGCAACGGAAATTGGGGGTGTGGCCATCGTAAAACCCGACAGATTCAGAAAAAGCGCGATATTTAAAAAAGAATTTGTGTCGCTTGACATGCACTTACATGGACCAGGAAGAAGAAGGAGCGACACCTGGTGGACATTGGGCGCAGAGAGCCGAATCCTCGTCGGAGAACACACCGCGGGATCGCAACTGGATCGGGTAGGTAAATGTGCCCCAATGAGAACAATCATATGAATAGGCTGTAATTTACTCTATGGATGGTCAGCCTGCTTCAAGAGGAGAATTTGGACAAATCTTGCTGTTTCTTAGTGTTTCCTCTTGCCACTTACTCTATGACCAGGGCCTCTATCCCCACAGAGGGCCCCTGCCACTGCTAGTTATAGTAATCCATGTTGGTAGAACAAAAGAGGCTACCTTCAGAAGGTCTATGGACGCTAGGCAAACATGCTAGATGCTACCACTTGGCAGTCCATTTGCGGTGGGTGAAGGAGCCAGAGGCTACCTTCAGAAGGTCTATGGACGCTAGGCAAACATGCTAGATGCTACCTTTAGGCAGTCCATTTGCGGTGGGTGGAGGAGCCAGAGGCAACCTTCAGAAGGTCTATGGGCGCTAGGCAAACATGTTAGATGCTACCTTTAGGCAGTCCATTTGCGGTGGGTGAAGGAGCCAGAGGCTACCTTCAGAGGGTCTATGGACGCTAGGCAAACATGCTAGATTCTACCTTTAGGCAGTCCATTTGCGGTGGGTGAAGGAGCCAGAGGCTACCTTCAGAAGGTCTATGGACGCTAGGCAAACATGTTAGATGCTACCTTTAGGCAGTCCATTTGCGGTGGGTGAAGGAGCCAGAGGCAACCTTCAGAAGGTCTATGGACGCTAGGCAAACATGCTAGATGCAACCTTTAGGCAGTCCATTTGCGGTGGGTGAAGGAGCCAGAGGCTACCTTCAGAAGGTCTATGGACGCTAGGCAAACATGTTAGATGCTACCTTTAGGCAGTCCATTTTCGGTGGGTGAAGGAGCCAGAGGCAACCTTCAGAAGGTCTATGGACGCTAGGCAAACATGTTAGATGCTACCTTTAGGCAGTCCATTTGCGGTGGGTGGAGGAGCCAGAGGCTACCTTCAGAAGGTCTATGGACGCTAGGCAAACATGCTAGATGCTACCACTTGGCAGTCCATTTGCAGTGGGTGAAGGAGCCAGAGGCTACTTTCAGAAGGTGTATGGATGCCAGGCAAACATGCGAGATGCTACCTGTTGGCAGTCCATTTGCGGTTGGTGAATGAGCCAAATGCTACCTTCAGAAGGTCTATGGATGCTAGGCAATCATGCTAGATGCTACCGTTAGGCAGTCCATTTGCGTTGGGTGAAGGAGCCAGAGGCTACCTTTAGAAGGTCTATGGACGCCAGGCACACATGCGAGATGCTACCTGTTGGCAGTCCATTTGCGGTGGGTGAATGAGCCAAAGGCTACCTTTAGAAGGTCTATGGACACTAGGCAATCATGCTAGATGCTACCTGTTGGCAGTCCATTTGCGGTGGGTGAAGGAAGCAGAGGCTATTCTATTCCGATTCCTATTATTTGCAGCTCCGGGGCGTGTGTGTAAAGCGGAGGCCACCATAACAGAGCGCAGCAGTGGAAACAGTGTCTGAAGGATTTAACCATGTTTCCGCCAGGCCCAGGAAAGACAGTTTCCGAGAAATAAAGAGGTCATGATTATCAGTGACTTTGTTGCATATGGAACGTGCATTCCATAATGCTCTACAGAGAGAGGGTGGAGGAGGTGGTTGAGAGCGGGTCAGGTGGATAGTTTGTAGATTAGAGTAGTCAGAAGAGATGTTGATATCGAGAATTCATTAGTAGGTGGGGAAATATTGGGATAATGGTGGAGATATAAGAATATGGGGGAAGATGATAGTAATTGCTATAAACAGCATTATTTGTGGCCAAGATTAGTGATATGTTACTTACATATAGTATGATGTGTTGAAATCCGGTTAAATCCTGGTTTAATTCTGCTCACTGCGGGAAATGCAAGATGCTACACTACCTGTTTGCAGTCCATTTGCGGTGGGTAAAGGTGCCAGAGGCTACCTTCAGAACGTCTCTGCAATTCTCCTCTATGTTGGATATACCCAGATGCTGTATTCATGGAGTTAGGCTGGAGAATTCTTGTTTCTCACATGACACTATCCAGCCAACCCCACATTTAACTTCTTTATTTAAAGAGGATGTAAATGTAATATACCTTGCCCCTATACAATACATTTGTTTTACATGATACCTTTATAATGAACCCCTCAGATGCTGAAAAACAGCTATATCTCCTAGCCTAAGCTCTATGGACACATATTGCAGTAAATGATCTATATAATGAAAGACAGAAATCATCAATTGTATTTAAAATCATCAAATGAATCTTTTATTTTATGATGGATCTATCTCCTGCCGATGTTGGTGTTGTGCAGGGACAACCATCATTAATTCTTTGGGACAATTTGGAGAGAAGCCAATTAACCTTTCAGTATATTTTTGGGATGTGGGAGGAAACCGGAGTGCCCGGAGGAAACCCACGCAAACACAGGGAGAATATACTAACTCCATGCAGCGCTGTTCATGAGCTATCTGGACCCAGATGCTGCAAGGCCACAGTGCTAACCACTGAGCCTCTGTGTTGCCCAAGGAAGGATTAGAAGACGTCTTGGTGGAAAAAAACACAGGTCTTTATGACTTCTTCATGTGCTACCTTCTTGACTGGGTCTATGCTCTCGCTAATGCTAGAGCCTGATGGTCACTGATGGAGGTTTTCATGGACGCTAGGCAAACATGCAAGATGATTCCTGATGGCATTCCATTTGCGGTGGGTGAAGGAGTCTGAGGCTACCTTCAGAAGGTCTATGGACGCTAGGCAAACATGCAAGATGCTACCTGTTGGCAGTCCATTTGCGGTGGATGAAGGAGCCTGAGGCTACCTTCGGAAGGTCTATGGACGCTGGGCAAACATGCAAGATGCTACCTGTTGGCAGTCCATTTGCGGTGGGTGAAGGAGCCAGAGGCTACCTTCAGAAGGTCTATGGACGCTAGGCAAACATGCTAGATGCTACCTTTAGGCAGTCCAATTTCGGTGGGTGAACGAGCCAGAGGCTACCTTCAGAAGATCTATGGACGCCAGGAAAACATTCGAGATGCTACCTGTTGGCAGTCCATTTGCGGTGGGTGAAGGAGCCAGAGGCTACCTTCAGAAGGTCTATGGACGCTAGGCAAACATGCTAGATGCTACCGTTATGCAGTCCATTTGCGGTGGGTGAAGGAGCCAGAGGCTACCTTCAGAAGGTCTATGGACGCTAGGCAAACATGCTAGATGCTACCTTTAGGCAGTCCATTTGCGGTGGGTGAAGGAGCCAGAGGCTACCTTCAGAAGGTCTATGGACGCTAGGCAAACATGCTAGATGCTACCTTTAGGCAGTCCATTTGCGGTGGATAAAGGAGCCAGAGGCTACCTTCAGAAGGTCTATGGACGCCAGGAAAACATTCGAGATGCTACCTGTTGGCAGTCCATTTGCGGTGGGTGAAGGAGCCAGAGGCTACCTTCAGAAGGTCTATGGACGCTAGGCAAACATGCTAGATGCTACCGTTAGGCAGTCCATTTGCGGTTGGTGAAGGAGCCAGAGGCTACCTTCAGAAGGTCTATGGACGCTAGGCAAACATGCTAGATGCTACCGTTAGGCAGTCCATTTGCGGTTGGTGAAGGAGCCAGAGGCTACCTTCAGAAGGTCTATGGACGCTAGGCAAACATGCTAGATGCTACCTTTAGGCAGTCCATTTGCGGTGGGTGAAGGAGCCAGAGGCTACCTTCAGAAGGTCTATGGACGCTAGGCAAACATGCTAGATGCTACCTTTAGGCAGTCCATTTGCGGTGGGTGAAGGAGCCAGAGGCTACCTTCAGAAGGTCTATGGACGCTAGGCAAACATGCTAGATTCTACCTTTAGGCAGTCCATTTGCGGTGGGTGAAGGAGCCAGAGGCTACCTTCAGAAGGTCTATGGACACCAGGCAAACATGCTAGATGCTACCTTTCGGCAGTCCATTTGCGGTGGGTGAAGGAGCCAGAGGCTACCTTCAGAACGTCTATGGACGCTAGGCAATCATGCTAGATGCTACCGTTAGGCAGTCCATTTGCGTTGGGTGAAGGAGCCAGAGGCTACCTTTAGAAGGTCTATGGACGCCAGGCACACATGCGAGATGCTACCTGTTGGCAGTCCATTTGCGGTGGGTGAATGAGCTAAAGGCTACCTTTAGAAGGTCTATGGACACTAGGCAATCATGCTAGATGCTACCTGTTGGCAGTCCATTTGCGGTGGGTGAAGGAAGCAGAGGCTATTCTATTCCGATTCCTATTTTTTGCAGCTCCGGGGCGTGTGTGTAAAGCGGAGGCCACCATAACAGAGCGCAGCAGTGGAAACAGTGTCTGAAGGATTTAACCATGTTTCCGCCAGGCCCAGGAAAGACAGTTTCCGAGAAATAAAGAGGTCATGATTATCAGTGACTTTGTTGCATATGGAACGTGCATTCCATAATGCTCTACAGAGAGAGGGTGGAGGAGGTGGTTGAGAGCGGGTCAGGTGGATAGTTTGTAGATTAGAGTAGTCAGAAGAGATGTTGATATCGAGAATTCATTAGTAGGTGGGGAAATATTGGGATAATGGTGGAGATATAAGAATATGGGGGAAGATGATAGTAATTGCTATAAACAGCATTATTTGTGGCCAAGATTAGTGATATGTTACTTACATATAGTATGATGTGTTGAAATCCGGTTAAATCCTGGTTTAATTCTGCTCACTGCGGGAAATGCAAGATGCTACACTACCTGTTTGCAGTCCATTTGCGGTGGG
The DNA here is from genome assembly GCF_040894005.1 of Engystomops pustulosus. Taxonomy (NCBI): domain Eukaryota; kingdom Metazoa; phylum Chordata; class Amphibia; order Anura; family Leptodactylidae; genus Engystomops; species Engystomops pustulosus. The sequence continues at coordinate 78,921,897 of NC_092419.1, read as the reverse complement.
TAAAGGTGCCAGAGGCTACCTTCAGAACGTCTCTGCAATTCTCCTCTATGTTGGATATACCCAGATGCTGTATTCATGGAGTTAGGCTGGAGAATTCTTGTTTCTCACATGACACTATCCAGCCAACCCCACATTTAACTTCTTTATTTAAAGAGGATGTAAATGTAATATACCTTGCCCCTATACAATACATTTGTTTTACATGATACCTTTATAATGAACCCCTCAGATGCTGAAAAACAGCTATATCTCCTAGCCTAAGCTCTATGGTCACATATTGCAGTAAATGATCTATATAATGAAAGACAGAAATCATCAATTGTATTTAAAATCATCAAATGAATCTTTTATTTTATGATGGATCTATCTCCTGCCGATGTTGGTGTTGTGCAGGGACAACCATCATTAATTCTTTGGGACAATTTGGAGAGAAGCCAATTAACCTTTCAGTATATTTTTGGGGTGTGGGAGGAAACCGGAGTGCCCGGAGGAAACCCACGCAAACACAGGGAGAATATACTAACTCCATGCAGCGCTGTCCATGAGCTATCTGGACCCAGATGCTGCAAGGCCACAGTGCTAACCACTGAGCCTCTGTGTTGCCCAAGGAAGGATTAGAAGACGTCTTGGTGGAAAAAAACACAGGTCTTTATGACTTCTTCATGTGCTACCTTCTTGACTGGGTCTATGCTCTCGCTAATGCTAGAGCCTGATGGTCACTGATGGAGGTTTTCATGGACGCTAGGCAAACATGCAAGATGATTCCTGATGGCATTCCATTTGCGGTGGGTGAAGGAGTCTGAGGCTACCTTCAGAAGGTCTATGGACGCTAGGCAAACATGCAAGATGCTACCTGTTGGCAGTCCATTTGCGGTGGATGAAGGAGCCTGAGGCTACCTTCGGAAGGTCTATGGACGCTAGGCAAACATGCAAGATGCTACCTGTCGGCAGTCCATTTGCGGTGGGTGAAGGAGCCAGAGGCTACCTTCGGAAGGTCTATGGACGCTAGGCAAACATGCTAGATGCTACCTTTAGGCAGTCCAATTTCGGTGGGTGAACGAGCCAGAGGCTACCTTCAGAAGATCTATGGACGCCAGGAAAACATTCGAGATGCTACCTGTTGGCAGTCCATTTGCGGTGGGTGAAGGAGTCTGAGGCTACCTTCAGAAGGTCTATGGACGCTAGGCAAACATGCAAGATGCTACCTGTTGGCAGTCCATTTGCGGTGGATGAAGGAGCCTGAGGCTACCTTCAGAAGGTCTATGGACGCTAGGCAAACATGCTAGATGCTACCGTTATGCAGTCCATTTGCGGTGGATGAAGGAGCCAGAGGCTACCTTCCGAAGGTCTATGGACGCTAGGCAAACATGCTAGATGCTACCTTTAGGCAGTCCATTTGCGGTGGGTGAAGGAGCCAGAGGCTACCTTCAGAAGGTCTATGGACGCTAGGCAAACATGCTAGATGCTACCTTTAGGCAGTCCATTTGCGGTGGATAAAGGAGCCAGAGGCTACCTTCAGAAGGTCTATGGACGCCAGGAAAACATTCGAGATGCTACCTGTTGGCAGTCCATTTGCGGTGGGTGAAGGAGCCAGAGGCTACCTTCAGAAGGTCTATGGACGCTAGGCAAACATGCTAGATGCTACCGTTAGGCAGTCAATTTGCGGTTGGTGAAGGAGCCAGAGGCTACCTTCAGAAGGTCTATGGACGCTAGGCAAACATGCTAGATGCTACCGTTAGGCAGTCCATTTGCGGTTGGTGAAGGAGCCAGAGGCTACCTTCAGAAGGTCTATGGACGCTAGGCAAACATGCTAAATGCTACCTTTAGGCAGTCCATTTGCGGTGGGTGAAGGAGCCAGAGGCTACCTTCAGAAGGTCTATGGACGCTAGGCAAACATGCTAGATGCTACCTTTAGGCAGTCCATTTGCGGTGGGTGAAGGAGCCAGAGGCTACCTTCAGAAGGTCTATGGACGCTAGGCAAACATGCTAGATTCTACCTTTAGGCAGTCCATTTGCGGTGGGTGAAGGAGCCAGAGGCTACCTTCAGAAGGTCTATGGACACCAGGCAAACATGCTAGATGCTACCTTTCGGCAGTCCATTTGCGGTGGGTGAAGGAGCCAGAGGCTACCTTCAGAACGTCTATGGACGCTAGGCAACCATGCTAGATGCTACCTTTAGGCAGTCCATTTGCGGTGGGTGAAGGAGCCAGAGGCTACCTTCAGAAGGTCTATGGACGCTAGGCAACCATGCTAGATGCTACCTTTAGGCAGTCCATTTGCGGTGGGTGAAGGAGCCAGAGGCTACCTTCAGAAGGTCTATGGACGCTAGGCAAACATGCTAGATGCTACCGTTAGGCAGTCCATTTGCGGTGGTTGAAGGAGCCAGAGGCCACCTTCAGACGGTCTATGGACGCTAGGCAAACATGCTAGATGCTACCTCTTGGTAGTCCATTTGCAGTGGGTGAAGGAGCCAGAGGCTACCTTCAGAAGGTCTATGGACGCTAGGCAAACATGCTAGATGCTACCGTTAGGCAGTCCATTTGCGGTGGGTGAAGGAGCCAGAGGCTACCTTCAGAAGGTCTATGGACGCTAGGCAAGCATGCTAGATGCTACCTTTAGGCAGTCCATTTGCGGTGGGTGAAGGAGCCAGAGGCTACCTTCAGAACGTCTATGGATGCTAGGCAAACATGCTAGATTCTACCTTTAGGCAGTCCATTTGCGGTGGGTGAAGGAGCCAGAGGCTACCTTCAGAAGGTCTATGGACGCTAGGCAAACATGCTAGATGCTACCTTTAGGCAGTCCATTTGCGGTGGCTGAAGGAACCAGAGGCTACCTTCAGAAGGTCTATGGACGCCAGGCAAACATGCTAGATGCTACCTGTTGGCAGTCCATTTGCGGTTGGTGAAGGAGCCAGAGGCTACCCTCAAAAGGTCTATGGACGCTAGGCAAACATGCTAGATGCTACCTCTTAGTAGTCCATTTGCAGTGGGTGAAGGAGCCAGAGGCTATCTTCAGAAGGTCTATGGACGCTAGGCAAACATGCTAGATGCTACCTTTAGGCAGTCCATTTGCTTTGGGTGAAGGAGCAAGTCGCTACCCTTTAGGTCAATTCCAGGGGATGAAGGCGCAAGACGCTACCTGCAGGTCAAGTTCAGTAAATGTCTCACATTATGGAGGATACAGCGAGTCCTTGAACTGGAGCAGTGATCTACAGAAACAACAGAAAATGTATGTAAGTGATTATTACTAAACATGGAGCTCGGGATACAAATATACATGACACAACATCTACTACCATACAAATCCGGAGACCTTAATTGATTTACTGAAGTCTCTGCTCATTCTAGATTTGGGATTTCCGTAGAGGATCCTAAATCACTAGTTAATTCTATGCACATTTATATAGCAATGGCTATGGACACCTATCATTTCCATATTTTACATCTTACATGCAAGAGACTCATCTATAATTGATTGTGGTTACCCTCTGCCTGTCGGTGTGTTAAGATAAGATGGCAGCAGATACTTCTAATGATTAATACACATTAATACTGAAGAAAAATCATTCATTATATACACATCATTGCCCTGCGCACTACAATGAGAAGAGTAATGGATGTCGTCCTACTACTTACCTGCTCCATTGCAGTAGTGTTGCCTCCACTGATTATACTATACTGGTGGTCAAGCTGCAAGCTACATGGGCGTCTTCATGGGGTTATGGAGGAACTAGGAGATTGGGATGAAGAATTAGGCTGGGAGCAATGGGCCATCCACCACCATTGTCCTTGGACTGTTCTTACTATTGGGATGACCATCTGTTAAAGAGTGTGGCCACCCAGTTCCTGGTGATGACAGGGTGATACTGTGTTGACCATTCTGGACATACAAAGCTGAACTGGTTGAACATTTTTTGGTACTTAGATTTTATGTAGTGTGGTGGTTCAGCATAGTCCATAGTATCTTCCACATTGAGGTCAATGGCTTCTGACCTCAGGATCTCTGGTGGTGCCATCTTCCTAGCTTCCACATCTTCCCAGTTTATATCAGAGAAGAATTGATGTTCCCTGATGTCTCCTTTGACTCCAAGGCGATGGAACTGGTCTTTGCACAACAGTCCTTGTAAAATGCTGACTGTGTCAGGAGGAAGAGACTCTGGGAAGTGTGGTTCATGATAGAGGACAGATTGCTCACAATCTCTTGGTCCTTCTCCAGGGAATGGTAACGTTGCTGTCACCAGCCCATAAAGGGTAACACCAATGGCAAAATAATCCACGGCTCTCCCATGTGGTAAGCCACGGATTATTTCTGGGGCTGCATATCCTGGCGTCCCCCTACAGTCATCTGTAATCCTCTTAGAAACACCTTTCACAGCTAGGCCAAAATCAGTGATTTTGATATGGCCTTCCGTGGTCAGGAGCAGATTTTCTGGCTTTAGATCTCGATGAAGAATCCCTTTGCTGTGGAGGAATTCTGTGCCACAGACCACTTCTGCTATGATGAATCTTACAGTCACTGTATCAAGAGGACAGATTTTTAGGATAAGATCATGCAGGTCCCCTCTAGTGGCCACTTCCATCACATAATAGACAAAGTTAAGAGTGTGGAATGCGGCCAGCCCATGGATGAGAAATGGGCTGGCATGGGAGAGTTGAAGGATGTGGCGCTCTCCAAAGCTGTAGCCAGCTTGAGTGTAAACCCTTTTATCGAGGACCTTGATGGCGACACGCTCTCTGCGGATCCTATCTGTCGCTAGGTAGACTTGAGCAAAACCTCCTTGACCCAGTGAGCGGTGGAACGTGAAGGACTCCAGTGATAGGGGCACGGTGGCAGCGAATGCTTGGGCAGAGGTGCCGGCTGCTACCACAGAGGTTTCAGCTGTGGTATCCTGGTATCCGCTGCTCGAAGATGACTGTGCAGACCTGCGTAGCTCCTCTCTGGTAGTAGGGTCAATAGAGCTGGGGTCACGGCAGACATCCTGCGCAGATCTACAAGTATCCATCTTCTTTCTGCTAGATTTTATGGTGTGCTGTTTCCCTTCATCATCCTTCTGGTCTTCTGTATGTGACATACTGGCTGTAAAAAAGCATATATATATATATATATCATGTTAGTGGAATGAGACATGGCATATTATCGCGGTAAATAAAACCACATTTACTGGGTGATAATACAATTTAGCAAAAAGATTTGTGTCCAATACATGTCACTATGCATAAATGTATATTTACTGTCAACTAATCGCTGCTTCTTTTAATCAGTGCAGTGTAAACATGGTCTAAACCAATGATGGCAAACCTTTTGGAGACTGAGTGCCCAAACTACAACCAAAATCCACTTATTTACCGTGGATTGCCAACATGGCATTTTAATCAGTAACTTACTGCTTCCTGTACTTCCACATCTTTCAATAGTATCGGCCGCCTGAGGCCACCAATACAGTTGAAAGATGGAGGGCAAATTCAATCTCTCGTTGTAGCTTCTCTGCAGTTCTGTTAACACCTTCTCACTTTTACCGCAGTTCCAAATAGCCAATGAAGTGTGGCTTAAGTTGCCTCGGAATGCAGGAAGATTTGGTCTTATTTGGTGAACTCTGTCCTGGGACGATTGTCTGAGTGTTCGCAGCCAACAGATTAACCCCTTCCCGCCGCAGCCCTTTTTTGTTTTTGCGTTTTCAACGCATTTGTGCCGTATTCTTGTGGGCTTGGATTTTACGGATTTCACTGTACGCCCCAAATGACATGTCTACTTTATTCTTTGGGTCGGTACGATTACGGGGATAACAAATTTATATAGGTTTTATAATGTTTTCATACATTTAAACAAATTAAAACCTCCTGTACAAAATTTTTTTGGGGGATTTTGCCATCTTCTGGCACTAATAACTTTTTTATACTTTGGTGTATGGAGCTATGGAGCTGTGGGTGGTGCCGTTTTTTTGTGGATTTTGATGACGTTTACAATGTTATAATTTTTAAGGACTTTACGACCTTTTGATCACTTTTTAAGGAATTTAAATTTTTTTTTAAAATGGCAAAAAATTGCCATTTTCGACTTTGGGCGCGAGTTTCCGCTACGGGGTTAAACGCGGTTAAAAACGTTATCATATTTTGATATATAGGGCATTTTTGGACGCAGCGATACCTAATGGGGCAGATTTTCTTACCCGGTCCATTCGCGATCCACCGGCGCATTCTCTGCGCTGGATTCGGGTCCGTCCGGGATTTATTAAGGCAGTTCCTCCGACGTCCACCAGGTGGCGCTACTGCGCTGAAGTTTCCTGGAACGCACTGGAAGACACCGAGCCGGGCTGAGTGAAGGTAAGTGCAAGCTCCGCAACACAATTTTTTTTTAAATGCGGCGATTTTTCCGAATCCGTCGGGTTTTCGTTCGGCCACGGACCCCGATTTCCGTCGTGTGCATGTCGGTGCCGATGCGCCACAATCCGACCGCGTGCGCCAGAAACCCGTGGCAATTCAGGGGAAATCGCCGCAAATCGGAAATATTCGGGTAACACGTCGGGAAAATGCGAATCGGGCCCTTAGTAAATGACCCCCAATGTGTTTATGATTTTTACTGTTTATTTATATTTATATCAGTTCTATGCGCCTATGCGCCCACGCGCCGCCATCGCAGGAAAACACCTGCAATCGGCTATGGAGAGGGCTCGGCACCGGGACCCAGCATGTGACGTACTAATATGTCACATGTCGGTAAGGGGTTAAATATCCATATAAACTACATACATCGATTGTGCTATGTGCAATTAACACTTCTTTTACATAGAAATGATCCTTAGTAATTTCCTACCTTTGCTGTCGGCCATACTGTCCTCCATGTTGATATGACTGGGTCCAGGGATCTCATTAGAAGGTTCCTCATTGACGATATAGGTTCCTCTGTGTTTGAGACCAGCAATCCACCTCCGTGGTCTCCGGAGCAGGGCTAAAAAGCGGTTTCTTGGTCTACCCATAGCTTTCTCCAGCTTCTTTGACGCCTGTGGTTGCACTTCTGCCTCTATTTCTTCATCCTCTGAGATTTTATTCTCCAGTTGTTCACCATTTTTGCTGTCCTCATCCTGTTTGCTGTAGTATTGGATGTGCACTTCATCCAGGCTGTGGAGCTGCTCCTGAATCTGTTTATATTCTTTCAGGATGACTTGCTCCACCATGTTGCCTGTCTGATGATCCATGTTGTTTCTGAATACCTGGCTGACCCTTAGTAATTTTCTACCTTTGCTGTCGGCCAAACTGTCCTCCATGTTGATATGACTGGGTCCAGGGATCTCATTAGAAGGTTCCTCATTGACGATATAGGTTCCTCTGTGTCTGAGACCAGCAATCCACCTCCGTGGTCTCCGGAGCAGGGCTAAAAAGCGGTTTCTTGGTCTACCCATAGCTTTCTCCAGCTTCTTTGATGCCTGTGGTTGCACTTCTGCCTCTATTTCTTCATCCTCTGAGATTTTATTCTCCAGTTGTTCACCATTTTTGCTGTCCTCATCCTGTTTGCTGTAGTATTGGATGTACACTTCATCCAGGCTGTGGAGCTGCTCCTGAATCTGGTTATATTCTTTCAGGATTACCTGCTCCACCATGTTGCCTGTCTGATGATCCATGTTGTCTCTGCCCACCTGGCTGCGCGTGCTGCCTTTTATACCTTGGCCAGGGGGCGGGACTGCACTATCTTGCTCCGGATTGGTCAATTTTCAATGGGCGTGGCTATTTTCCTGCCTCCTGATTGGACAGTCAGCTGGAATTGATCTGGCATTATGATGTCATCAGCCATTGTGGGAGATTCTCTGTCATTGTGACATCATCATTCATGTCTTTTACAGTATGGTTACTGCATTTGGATTTATGTATGTGTGTACATACTGTATACACTATGTATATGTTACATGGTATATTAATATTGTGTATGTCCTGGTTTGGTTCCTTGCACATCACATACATCACCTTCAGAAGAATACATTGAGAGAATTATCCCCAAATTATCTTCCCCCTTTGGCTGTAATTTATCTCACTAAGTAGCCACTGATTAACCCCTTCCCGACGCGCGCCGTACTAGTACGGCGCGCGCCGGGTCCCGGTGCATGGAGAGGGCTCGCGGGCCGAGCCCTCTCCATAGCCGGTAAGTCTTTGCTGCATATTGCAGCAAAGGCTTACCGGTAACACCCGCGATCGGTGCTAGCACCGATCGCGGGTGTTTTCTCCGCGATCGCCGCCGGCAATGCTGCCGGCGGCTTCAAAGAGATGGCGCCGCATGACATCACGGGGAGCGGCGATCCGTCGCCATGGTAACCTCGGATGTTCCGAACACCCGAGGCTACTTCGTTTTAACCCATGCATTACAATGTGCTAATTGCACATTGTAATGCATGGGGAGTAAAATCCACATATACTGCCATACTGTAGTATGGCAGTATATGATAGGATCGATCAGACTACCTAGGGTTAGAGTACCCTAGGGAGTCTGAAAAATAGTAAAAGTAAAAATAAAAAAAAGTTAAAAAAAAAAAATATATAATAAAAAAACCTAAAAATTCAAATCACCCCCCTTTCCCTAGAACTGATATAAAAATAAATAAACAGTAAAAATCATAAACACATTAGGTATCGCCGCGTCCGAAAATGCCCGATCTATCAAAATATGATAATGATTTTTCACTATGTTTAACCCCGTAACGGAAAATAGCGTCCAAAGTCGAAAATGGAATTTTTTTTGCCATTTTGAAAAATATAAAAAAATTTATAAAAAGTGATCAAAAGGTCGCACAGTCCCAAAAATTATAGTAATGAAAACGGCATCAAAATTCGCAAAAAATGACACTATCCACAGCTCCGTACACCAAAGTATGAAAAAGTTATTGGCCCCAGAAGATGGCAAAATAAAAAAAAAATATTTTGTACAGGAGGTTTTAATTTTTTTAAATGTATGAAAACATTATAAAACCTATACAAATTTGGTATCCACGTGATCTAACCGACCCATAGAATAAAGTAAACATGTCATTTGGGACGCAGAGTGAAAGCTGTAAAATCCAAGCCCACAAGAAAACGTCACAAATGCGTTTTTTCACCATTTTCACTGCATTTGGAATTTTTTTCCCGCTTCCCAGTACACGCCATAGAATATTAAATACTGTCACTATGAAGTGCGATTTGTTACGCAGAAAATAAGCCATAACACAGCTCTTTATGTGGAAAAATAAAAAAGTTATAGATTTTTGAAAGTGGTGAGTGAAAAATGGAAGTGAAAAAACTAAAAAAGGCCAAGTCGTTAAGGGGTTAAAGCTATAATGGGAAGGGGGGTAACACACCGAAACTTCACCAGTTTTGGAATAAACTCTGCACTTTTATCTGTTTGGATCTGGAGTTCAGCTAGTCAGTAGGCACGTGGGAATTTTATACTGTATATTACAAATGCCATTATCTTTATCAAATATCCAGCAAGCATAATATGGCGCTCATACTAAACACCACATTCTTTCACTGATGATAGATACTGATGTGTATATGAAGGACAACACCCTAAAGACTAATCTGTATGTAAAACCCACAGATTGCAACATACTATTAAAATATGACAGTCACCATCCACGTAATATGGTGCGTTCTTTACCATTCAGCCAGATGCTGAGGGTCAAACAAATAGTGGATGATAAAGAGGAACAGGAAAAGGGGTTAACAGAGATGGGTAAAAAATTTATCAAAAGGGGTTACCCTAAATCACTAATTACCAAACACATGGAGAAAGTACAGACCTTGGATAGATATTCATTACTGTCCAACAGGATTACCAATAAGACAACCACCCGCATACCAATGATTTCTACTTATGGCTTCCATAGCCAAAAAATTGCAGCAATTATACGTAAAAAATTGGTGAATCCTAAGTACCTATTACAAACAGATTCAACACTTTCAATCTCCGCCCCTTTTCTCTTACAGAAGAGGACGTAACCTGAGAGATTTATTGGTTAAAACCAATGTAGCAGGTCCCACTAGGGAAAGATTGACCCGTACAGGCAGTGTCCCGTGCATGTCTTGTGACAATTGTTCTCTGATGACAAAGGGAGACACCTTTGTCCATCCAACTACTGGTGTTTCTTTTAAAATTAATTTCTGTTTAACCTGCAGGAGAGACTATGTTATTTATGTGCTCCAGTGTCCATGCAAGCTCTTATACGTGGGTGAGACCACAACTGAATGCAGATTACGTTTAAATAATCATAAATCTAGCATACGTACTAAAAAACTTCATTTACCAGTACCATTCCATTTCTCCGAGGCCGGACATAAGGTAGAGGACCTCAGATTTATGATTATATATAGGATCCCCCCACAGAAAAGAGGTGGGAATAGGGAATTGATGCTGTAACGAAGAGAGGTCCAATGGATACATAAATTAAGGTCTCTACATCCCAATGGTCTCAATAGAGACCTTCCTCTGAATGTATTTCTGTAATTATTAAGATGCCTAACCCTAGTAATATCGCCTTTGATCACTACACACGACCTCTGTTTAGTGACACATTTGTCCTATTATCAATTTGTTTGACTGATGATCTTTGCAACAAACATACAGATTACAACGTATTGAATAGCACTTTATTCCCAGTAATTCTCCTTCTTTATTCTTTACACCCTAGTGCCTCCTCGGGACCGGGAAATGGACAATTCTTGGGACTTTCCTCGATACGGTGAACTCCGGAGCACTGAACTACGCTGGAGGTGTGGCCGCATGAGGAGGAATAATGATTCCGGATGGGACCAGACACGGACCTCTTGGCCTATTGGCAACGAAAGGTCTTGTCAGATGATAATTAGAGATGAGCGAGCACTAAAATGCTCGGGTACTCGTTATTCGAGACGAACTTTTCCCGATGCTCGAATAACGAGCCCCATTGAAGTCAATGGGAGACTCGAGCATTTTTCAAGGGGACCAAGGATCTGCACAGGGAAGCTTGGCCAAGCACCTGGGAACCTCAGAAAAGGATGGAAACACCACGGAAATGGACAGGAAACAGCAGGGGCAGCATGCATGGATGCCTCTGAGGCTGCTTAATCGCACCATTATGCCAAAACTATGGGCAACAGCATGGCAATGACAAAGTGACCGAATGAGGCTAGATAGCATCTAAAACATCCAATAATTGACCCTGACACTATAGGGGACGGCATGCAGAGGCAGCGGCAGCAGTGGCAGGCTAGAGAGTGTGTTGGCAACATACCCCAAATGGACTCAGGCTTAAAACCAATGGGTGGCAGAGAGGAACCAAAGGAGGTGAGCAAGAAGCGCTCAAATAATATCGGTAAATGATAAAAGTTTGCCAGTATATTTTGTGGATTACACAGCAGGGTGGCGAGAAAGTTAACAAGTTTGATGAGGAAGCCATGAAAACAACCCAAAATTCTGGCTGACACAGCTCGTTTGATAAGGGGACCATGTATGGAGGCAGTGAACTAGTAGTAGATTAAAGGTGCTGCAGTTAAAACTATGTTAGTTGGATCTTGGGATGGAGCTGGCGCTCTGCTGCCAGGCGAGCTTTCGCCAATCCAAGCCCCTGTCTCTCGGCTACTCCCCAAACAGCACTTCTAAGAACCTTTTGTATAAGATCAAGTGTAGTAGCGTTCTTATAAGTTTAGGATATGGTGGGTGAGGGGAATGTAAACAGATGCGCAAGAAGCGCTGAAATAATATTGGTAAATGATAAAAGTTTGCCAGCGTATTTTGTGGATTACACAGCAGGGGGGCGACAAAGTTAACAAGTTTGATGTGGAAGCCATGAAAACAACCCAAAATTCTGCCTGACACAGCTCGTTTGATAAGGGGACCATGTATGGAGGCAGCTATATGGACTACTTTTGGAGGCAGCTATGGCGATGACGTGTGGAGGTAGCAATGCAGACAACGTGTGAAGGCAGCTAAAAAGACGACGTGTGGAGGCTGCTATGGAGACAATGTAATTTGGATAGTGCCTGTATGTGGCAGTTCAAAAAAGTTTTCAAACCAGAGGAGCAGGTAGCTGGTCCTCCAGAAAAATTACATAGATTGAGTGCCTGTATGTGGCAGTCCAAAAAAGTTTTCAAACCAGAGGAGCAGGTAGCTGGTCCTCCAAAAAGATTAAATAAATTGAGTGCCTGTATGTGGCAGTCCAAAAAAGTTTTCAAACCAGAGGAGCAGGTAGCTGGTCCTCCAGAAAAATTACATAGATTGAGTGCCTGTATGTGGCACTCCCAAAAATTGTTTAAAACAGAGGACAGGGTAGTTGGCCCTCCAGAAAAATTAAATACATAGAGTACTATAGCCAGAGCCAGTTGGCCCTGGCAAAAAAAATGCCAGTTTCCTCTGCTTTAGTGTACAAAGAGGAGGAGAAGGAGGACAATGAGGAGGAGGAGTGCATACATTATTCAGGTTCAGCTTCTTTCACCTGGTGGAGAATGGAAATGCGGAGAAATCCAGGCTTTATTCATCTTGATAAGCGTCAGCCTGTCAGCGCTGTCAGTCGACAGGCGTGTACGCTTATCGGTGATGATGCCACCAGCTGCACTGAAAACCCGCTCGGACAACACGCTAGCGGCAGGGCAGGCAAGAACCTCCAAGGCGTACAGCGCCAGTTCGTGCCACATGTCCAGCTTTGAAACCCAGTAGTTGTAGGGAGCTGTGTGATCATTTAGGACGATGGTATGGTCAGCAACGTACTCCCTCACCATCTTTCTGTAAAGATCAGCCCTACTCTGCCGAGACTGGGGACAGGTGACAGTGTCTTGCTGGGGTGACATAAAACTGGCAAAGGCCTTGTAAAGCGTACCCCTGCCAGTGCTGGACAAGCTGCCTGGTCGCCTACTCTCCCTCGCTACTTGTCCTGCAGAAGTACGCCCTCTGTCGCCAGCGCTGTCAGAAGGGAAATACTGTTTCAGCTTGTGCACCAGGGCCTGCTGGTATTCATGCATTCTCACACTCCTTTCCTCTCCAGGGATGAGAGTGGAAAGATTTTGCTTGTACCGTGGGTCCAGGAGAGTGAATACCCAGTAATCGGTGCTGGAATAAATTCTTTGAACGCGAGGGTCACGGGATAGGCAGCTTAGCATGAAATCTGTCATATGCGCCAGAGTCCCAACGCGCAAGAATTCACTCCCCTCACTGGCCTGACTGTCCATTTCCTCCTCCTCCAACTCCTCCAACTCCTCTTCTTCTGCCCATACACGCTGAACAGTGAAGGACTGAACAATGGTCCCCTCTTCTGTCTCGCCAACATTCTCCTCCTCTTCCTCCTCATCCTCCTCCACCGCCTCCGATATGCGCTGAGAAACAGACCTAAGGGTGCTTTGGCTATCAACAAGGGAATCTTCTTCCCCCATCTCTTGTGACGAGCGCAAAGCTTCCGACTTCATGCTGACCAGAGAGTTTTTCAACAGGCCAAGCAGTGGGATGGTGAGGCTGATGATGGCGGCATCACCACTGACCATCTGTGTTGACTCCTCAAAGTTACTCAGCACCTGACAGATATCAGACATCCACGTCCACTCCTCATTGTAGACTTGAGGAAGCTGACTGACCTGACTACCAGTTCTGGTGGAAGTTGACATCTGGCAGTCTACAATCGCTCTGCGCTGCTGGTAAACTCTGGATAACATGGTCAGTGTTGAATTCCACCTCGTGAGCACATCGCACAACAGTCGGTGAGCGGGCAGTTGGAGGCGGCGCTGCGCTGCCCTGAGAGTGGCAGCATCTGTGCTGGACTTCCTGAAATGCACACAGATGCAGCGCACCTTCGTGAGCAAATCAGACAGATTGGGGTATGTCTTGAGGAAACGCTGAACTATGAGATTTAACACATGGGCCAGGCATGGCACATGTGTCAGTCTGCCGAGTTGCAGAGCTGCCACCAGGTTACGGCCGTTGTCACACACAACCATGCCTGGCTTCAGGTTCAGCGGTGCCAGCCACAGATCAGTCTGCGCCGTGATGCCCTGTAATAACTCTTGGGCGGTGTGCCTTTTATCGCCTAGGCTCAGCAGTTTGAGCACCGCCTGCTGTCGCTTAGCGATGGCACTGCTGCTGTGCCCAGAGCTACCGACTGATGGCGCCATGCCCACGGATGGTAATTCAGAGGAGGAGGTGGAGGAGGGGTGGGAGGAGGAGGAGGCATAGTAGGCCTTTGAGACCTGGACCGAGGTAGGCCCCGCAATCCTCGGCGTCGGCAGTATATGACCAGCCCCAGGGTCAGACTCGGTCCCAGCCTCCACCAAGTTAACCCAATGTGCCGTCAGCGATATATAGTGGCCCTGCCCGGCAGCACTCGTCCACGTGTCCGTGGTCAGGTGGACCTTGTCAGAAACGGCGTTGGTCAGGGCACGGAGGATGTTCTCTGACACGTGCTTGTGCAGGGCTGGGACGGCACATCGGGAAAAGTAGTGGTGGCTGGGGACCGAATACCGAGGGGCGGCCGCCGCCATGAGGTTTCGAAAGGCCTCGGTCTCTACCAGCCTATAGGGCAGCATCTCCAGGCTAAGCAACTTGGAGATGTGGACGTTGAGGGCTTGGGCGTGTGGGTGGGTTGCGCTATACCTCCTTCAGCGCCTGGGGTATGGAGAGCTGAACGCTGGTGGATGCTGTGGAGGATCGTGGAGGCGAAGATGGGGTTTTCGCACGGGAGGTGTTTGGGCCGGGGTCCTGGGCAGGGGGCTGACTAGCAGATGACACAGGGGAAGGAGCAGTGGTGTGCCCGGCCGGAGGTGAACGGGCTTGGTGCCATTGAGTGGGGTGTTTAGCATTCAGATGCCTGTGCATACTGGTGGTAGTTAAGCTGGTAGTGGTGGAACCCCTGCTGATCCTGATTTGGCAAAGGTTGCACACCACAGTCCGTCGGTCATCCGGTGTTTCTTTAAAGAACCACCAGACTTCTGAAAATCTAGCCCTCGCCACGGGAGCTTGACTACGGGCAACATTTGGCGCTGATGCACCAGCTCTGGCCCTGCCTCTCCGTCTGGCCCCACCACTGCCTCTTCCAACCTGTTCTGCTATAGGACTCGCCTCCGTCTCAGAAGCACTGTGTTCACCTGGCCTATCAACCCAGCTTGGGTCTGTCACCTCATCATCCTCCGATCCCTCAGTCTGCTCCCCCCTCGGACTTCCTGCCCTGACAACAACTTCACCACTGTCTGACAACCGTGTCTCCTCATCGTCCGACACCTCTTTACACACTTCTTCCACTACGTGAATAATGTCATCATCACCCACAGACTGCGACTGGTGGAAAACCTGGGCATCGGAAAATAGCTCAGCAGCAGCAGGACAAGTGGTTTGTGACTGTGGGAAGGGTCCAGAAAACAGTTCCTCAGAGTATGCCGGCTCAAATGCCAAATTTTGGTGGGAGGGGGCAGACTGGAGGGAAGGAGGCTGAGGTGGAGGAGCTGGAGGAGTGCCGATTTCGGTGACATGGGTGGACTGCGTGGAAGACTGACCGGTGGACAAATGGCTAGAAGCATTGTCCGCAATCCACGACATCACCTCTTCGCACTGTTCTGGCCTCAACAGTGCTCTACCACGAGTCCCAGTAACTTGAGACATGATGAACCTAGGGAGTGTACCTCTGCGGCGTTCCCTTGCTCCCCCATCAGCAGGTGGTGTCTCACCCCACCCAGGACCACGGCCTCTGACCCCTGCAGTAGTTGGACGCCGACGTCCACGCCCTCGTCCTCTACCCCTAGCCCTCGGGTTAAACATTTTCCAAATTAAAGTGTAAACTTGAAAAAAAAAAATTTTGTGTTTATTTTTTTATAGTTTTTTATTTTTTTTAACAAAACGATGCTATCCTATTGCTATGGCTAGTTTCTAACCTACACTGACAGCACACAACTGGATTTTGTGCTTTGCAAGATGAGTTTGAGCTATAAAATGAAATAAAGGTAAAAAAAAAAAAATCAGCAGACTCTGCCTAATTCTAATCAAACCCCTAATAAATTGTCCCACTTCGGTGTTGGAGGTGGATATGCGTGTCACTAAGAGCTAAACACAACGGTCGCAGGTCTCCCAGCAAATTCCTCACAGTATGGTACTAGCTGCACTACTAGTGCCAGCAAGCCCAGCCACAAGCAAACAAAAAAAAGGGAAATATAACGCTATTGTAGGCCTAAGTAAGCCGTTGGGGTTCTCCTATGGCTATTTTGTAGCCTACAATGAGAGCACACTGCTTTGCAAGAGGAGTTTGAGCTATAAAATGAAATACAGCTAAAAAAAAAAAAATCAGCAGACTCTGCCTAATTCTACTCAAACCCCTAATAAATTGTCCCACTTCGGTGTTGGAGGTGGATATGCGTGTCACTAAGAGCTAAACACAACGGTCGCAGGTCTCCCAGCAAATTCCTCACAGTATGGTACTAGCTGCACTACTAGTGCCAGCAAGCCCAGCCACAAGCAAACAAAAAAGAGTGAAATAAAACGTTATTGTAGCCCTAAGAAGGGCTGTTGGGTTCTTGTAGAATCACTCCTGCCTAACACTATTCTAATAGAACACCCTAACGCTTTCCCTGACCAGCAGCAGCTCTCTCCCTAGCGGCATCCAGACACAGAATGATCCGTGCAGCGCAGCCAGGGGCTAGTCTATTCCAGGGTCACCTGATCTGGCCAGCCAACCACTGCTATCGACATGTAAGGGTACCACGTCATGCTGGGTGGAGTGCAGAGTCTCTTGGCTTGTGATTGGCTCTGTTTCTGGCCGCCAAAAAGCAAAACGGCGGGAGATGCCATTTTCTCGAGCGGGCGAAGTATTCGTCCGAGCAACGAGCAGTTTCGAGTACGCTAATGCTCGAACGAGCATCAAGCTCGGACGAGTATGTTCGCTCATCTCTAATGATAATGCCTCCTCACTGATGGACCGCTCTTCTGCGTTCTCCGTTGAGTCCCGTGTGGATCGTCTCTGTCCCTCCTTTGACACCCGGGGCGGATACTTTCTAGTTGGGGCAGACATTCCACTATCCAGGATGGCGACATTGGATACTGGGACTAATATGCGCATGTCCACACATAAAAAAATCGCTATTAGATGTCCGATTGGAGATCGGTATTAATATGTATTTTTTGACATATGTCTCTTATAACAATAAGAATTTATATCTGTATGTTTGATTTGGTTTTAAAATTTTGCACTTATATAGTAGAATCACAGGACTTTGGGGCTGGGATTGATTCCCACGCATACCAATAAGCCCTAGGTGGAGTCACGATCACCATGGAGACACGTAGGTCTTCTCACGTTGAAGGCATGTGAGTCTCCCTTAGTAGTTTCCATATACTTACCTGAATTGGTGTTTTTGTATACTTGCATATTATGGATGGTCATTTAATGATATATCGCTATGTGTAGGCATGTTTTAACACTTGTTTTTAATAGAATGTTTATATTCACGGAACTTTATATTTACGGAAGTACTGATGACGTCACTTATGTACACATGTTGTGGTGATTAGTTCACCCTCTATATAAACCACTCAATTTTTTACACTGGATGCTTGAAAATGCCTTTATTGATAAGGTGAAACGTTGCATGTTTTTCACGGTGGAATAAAGCTAATAATTTTTAACGATACGGAGTGCTTCTTCATCACCAACTTTACTAATACGGTGGGTTGTGTCTGAACCCGTTTGGAAGATTTTTGCACCCGGTTTTTATTTCCTTTCGGTGCTGCTCCACATGAGGATTCTTGTCTGACATTCTTTCACTATATTTACACCAAACAACTTACCATATTTTTCGGACTATAAGGCGCACAAAATATCCTTTGATTTTCTCATAAATCAAAGGTGCGCCTTATAGTCCAGTGTGCCTTATATATGAACCGTACTTACAGACAATAGCTGCCTTGAACTGTGCACATGTTTGCCAACTGCTGGTCATTCATCCTTTTAATCAGGTGCACCTTATAATCTGGTGCGCCTTAAATATGAACCTAGACGTTTTAGCAGGCATTTATTGATGGTGCGCCATATACTCTTGCCTCCATAGTGAAAGCAGACATATAAAGCCTGTGTCAGGGGTTTCCATTGCACACTACAATTTTTTTCATGGAAACTAACAACAAAGTGAATTGAAAGTCTCCGTTCACCTTATGTTCCCTGTTGACTTCAATGTAGAGAGGTTGCTTTCCATCATAGTAGCGGGAAAAAATAAACTTTCTGCTTTTTTTGGGAGTTTTATGCTATTTACTGCAATTTTCTAAGAACGCCTTCACATATCTTGCAGAAGTTATGAAATCTACCACTAGATTGCATGCAGTATGAACCAAACATACCTTGAGAATGCTATAGCGACACTGATGTAGAAACATATCTTATTTAATCCCTGAACTCAGGGTTTCTTAAAAACCCAAACAAGGAGAGCCGCAAAGACCATCAATAAAAATTCATAATATACTTTATTGAAGTGATAATACATACAATTCAAAGTTATATACCATAAAATAGGGAATAAAAAAAGGGGAAAACAAGTGGTCTCTGATGGAAATTGGGGCAACCATGGAATACAGAAGTGCCCTCAGAAAGCCCAGGAACCAAAAATGAATAAGAAACAATTCAGACTCAAAGGTCTGATCGATAATTAGTAATGCAGACAGGAGTATAAAAAGGATTGCTATCCTCAGTCAATCCTATATGGAGTGGAGACCGGAGGTGCCTTCCGGCTCCCACAATACACATAAATGGTTAATGTTTACCCAAAAGCATGATAGTAGGTTCAATGGGGAATCCTGAGGGGGCCAATAAACTACACCCCTCCTCTTACTCTAATTATGCACTACTTGAGAAAACGCTGTTTTCCCTGTGTTGTCCCTGTTCCCTGTGTTGTCCCTGACAGGCAGAAGTAATCAATCGCTGAGCCTTCCCCTAGCTGTTGTATATGAGTCATCCAGCTCAGATTGATTAGCCCTGTCTGGACAGTTCAGGAAGCTCCATGTAATGTGTTTATGAACGGCAGCCAGCATGAACCCAGCTTTCCCAAGGTCCTTAATTTTATAATTGTTTTCTGAGCAAAACCACTTGGATCAAATATTAAATAAGATATGACAAAAATACAGCATTTTCAGGGATGAGGGAGGGAGGCATATAGGAGACCTGATAGTGTTTGTTATGGCTGTTATACAAGTGCTGAGAATGTCATGTGTAATATGAATCTCATTGATCTCTTATCTCTGATCTCTCTTTCTATTATGTCAAATACTAGTACAAAGTTCAGAAGGTAAATGAAAGTGTATATAAACCATGATGCTGATAATCTAAGCACATTGTCAGCTCACAGCTGGAGATTGGTGAATGGATTTGAACTAAGGGGAATTCAATAAGAATTTTGCTAAAAATCTGATCCATCAAGTTCTTTTTTCCTCATTTTTAGCTAAATGGGCGTCAGCACAATGGGGGTCATTTACTAAGGGCCCGAATTGCGTTTTTCCGTCGGGTTTCCCGAATATTACTGTTTTGCGCCGAATTGTCCCGGGTTTTTGGTGCACGCGATCGGATTGTGGCGCATTGGCGCCGGCATGCATGCAACGGAAATTGGGGGTGTGGCCATCGTAAAACCCGACAGATTCGGAAAAAGCGCGATTTTTAAAAAAGAATTTGTGTCGCTTGACATGCACTTACATGGACCAGGAAGAAGAAGGAGCGACACCTGGTGGACATTGGGCGCAGAGAGCCGAATCCTCGTCAGAGAACACACCGCGGGATCGCAACTGGATCGGGTAGGTAAATGTGCCCCAATGAGAACAATCATATGAATAGGCTGTAATTTACTCTATGGATGGTCAGCCTGCTTCAAGAGGAGAATTTGGACAAATCTTGCTGTTTCTTAGTTTTTCCTCTTGCCACTTACTCTATGACCAGGGCCTCTATCCCCACAGAGGGCCCCTGCCACTGCTAGTTATAGTAATCCATGTTGGTAGAACAAAAGAGGCTACCTTCAGAAGGTCTATGGACGCTAGGCAAACATGCTAGATGCTACCACTTGGCAGTCCATTTGCGGTGGGTGAAGGAGCCAGAGGCTACCTTCAGAAGGTCTATGGAAGCTAGGCAAACATGCTAGATGCAACCTTTAGGCAGTCCATTTGCGGTGGGTGGAGGAGCCAGAGGCAACCTTCAGAAGGTCTATGGGCGCTAGGCAAACATGTTAGATGCTACCTTTAGGCAGTCCATTTGCGGTGGGTGAAGGAGCCAGAGGCTACCTTCAGAAGGTCTATGGACGCTAGGCAAACATGTTAGATGCTACCTTTAGGCAGTCCATTTGCGGTGGGTGAAGGAGCCAGAGGCAACCTTCAGAAGGTCTATGGACGCTAGGCAAACATGTTAGATGCTACCTTTAGGCAGTCCATTTGCGGTGGGTGGAGGAGCCAGAGGCTACCTTCAGAAGGTCTATGGACGCTAGGCAAACATGCTAGATGCTACCACTTGGCAGTCCATTTGCGGTGGGTGAAGGAGCCAGAGGCTACTTTCAGAAGGTGTATGGACGCCAGGCAAACATGCGAGATGCTACCTGTTGGCAGTCCATTTGCGGTTGGTGAATGAGCCAAAGGCTACCTTCAGAAGGTCTATGGATGCTAGGCAATCATGCTAGATGCTACCGTTAGGCAGTCCATTTGCGTTGGGTGAAGGAACCAGAGGCTACCTTTAGAAGGTCTATGGACGCCAGGCAAACATGCGAGATGCTACCTGTTGGCAGTCCATTTGCGGTGGGTGAATGAGCCAAAGGCTACCTTCAGAAAGTCTATGGACACTAGGCAAACATGCTAGATGCTACCTGTTGGCAGTCCATTTGCGGTGGGTGAAGGAAGCAGAGGCTATTCTATTCCGATTCCTATTTATTGCAACTCCGGGGAGTGTGTAAAGCGGAGGCCACCATAACAGAGCGCAGCAGTGGAAACAGTGTCTGAAGGATTTAACCATGTTTCCGCCAGGCCCAGGAAAGACAGTTTCCGAGAAATAAAGAGGTCATGATTATCAGTGACTTTGTTGCATATGGAACATGCATTCCATAATGCTCTAGAGAGAGAGGGTGGAGGAGGTGGTGGAGAGCGGGTCAGGTGGATAGTTTGTAGATTAGAGTAGTCAGAAGAGATGTTGATATCGAGAATTCATTAGTAGGTGGGGAAATATTTGGATAATGGTGGAGATATAAGAATATGGGGGAAGATGATAGTAATTGCTATAAACAGCATTATTTGTGGCCAAGATTAGTGATATGTTACTTACATATAGTATGATGTGTTGAAATCCGGTTAAATCCTGGTTTAATTCTGCTCATTGCGGGAAATGCAAGATGCTACACTACCTGTTTGCAGTCCATTTGCGGTGGGTAAAGGTGCCAGAGGCTACCTTCAGAACGTCTCTGCAATTCTCCTCTATGTTGGATATACCCAGATGCTGTATTCATGGAGTTAGGCTGGAGAATTCTTGTTTCTCACATGACACTATCCAGCCAACCCCACATTTAACTTCTTTATTTAAAGAGGATGTAAATGTAATATACCTTGCTCCTATACAATACATTTGTTTTACATGATACCTTTATAATGAACCCCTCAGATGCTGAAAAACAGCTATCTCTCCTAGCCTAAGCTCTATGGACACATATTGCAGTAAATGATCTATATAATGAAAGACAGAAATCATCAATTGTATTTAAAATCATCAAATGAATCTTTTATTTTATGATGGATCTATCTCCTGCCGATGTTGGTGTTGTGCAGGGACAACCATCATTAATTCTTTGGGACAATTTGGAGAGAAGCCAATTAACCTTTCAGTATATTTTTGGGATGTGGGAGGAAACCGGAGTGCCCGGAGGAAACCCACGCAAACACAGGGAGAATATACTAACTCCATGCAGCGCTGTCCATGAGCTATCTGGACCCAGATGCTGCAAGGCCACAGTGCTAACCACTGAGCCTCTGTGTTGCCCAAGGAAGGATTAGAAGACGTCTTGGTGGAAAAAAACACAGGTCTTTATGACTTCTTCATGTGCTACCTTCTTGACTGGGTCTATGCTCTCGCTAATGCTAGAGCCTGATGGTCACTGATGGAGGTTTTCATGGATGCTAGGCAAACATGCAAGATGATTCCTGATGGCATTCCATTTGCGGTGGGTGAAGGAGCCTGAGGCTACCTTCAGAAGGTCTATGGACGCTAGGCAAACATGCAAGATGCTACCTGTTGGCAGTCCATTTCTGGTGGGTGAAGGAGCCAGAGGCTACCTTAAGAAGGTCTATGGACGCTAGGCAAACATGCTAGATGCTACCTTTAGGCAGTCCATTTGCGGTGGATGAAGGAGCCAGAGGCTACCTTCAGAAGGTCTATGGACGCTAGGCAAACATGCAAGATGCTACCTGTTGGCAGTCCATTTCTGGTGGGTGAAGGAGCCAGAGGCTACCTTAAGAAGGTCTATGGACGCTAGGCACACATGCTAGATGCTACCTTTAGGCAGTCCAATTGCGGAGGGTGAACGAGCCAGAGGCTATCTTCAGAAGGTCTATGGACGCTAGGAAAACATTCGAGATGCTACCTGTTGGCAGTCCATTTGCGGTGGGTGAAGGAGCCAGAGGCTACCTTCAGAAGGTCTATGGATGCTAGGCAAACATGCTAGATGCTACCGTTAGGCAGTCCATTTGTGGTGGGTGAAGGAGCCAGAGGCTACCTTCAGAAGGACTATGGACGCTCGGCAAACATGCTAGATGCTACCTGTTGGCAGTCCATTTGCGGTGGGTGAAGGAGCCAGAGGCTACCTTCAGAAGGTCTATGGACGCTAGGCAAACATGTTAGATGCTACCTTTAGGCAGTCCATTTGCGGTGGGTGAAGGAGCCAAAGGCTATCTTCAGAAGGTCTATGGACGCCAGGAAAACATTCGAGATGCCATCTGTAGGCAGTCCATTTGCGGTGGGTGAAGGAGCCAGAGGCTACCTTCAGAAGGTCTATGGACGCTAGGCAAACATGCTAGATGCTACCGTTAGGCAATCCATTTGCGGTGGGTGAAGGAGCCAGAGGCTACCTTCAGAAGGTCTATGGACGCTAGGCAAACATGCTAGATGCTACCTTTAGGCAGTCCATTTGCGGTGGGTGAAGGAGCCAGAGGCTACCTTCAGAAGGTCTATGGACGCTAGGCAAACATGCTAGATGCTACCTTTAGGCAGTCCATTTGCGGTGGATGAAGGAGCCAGAGGCTACCTTCAGAAGGTCTATGGACGCTAGGCAAACATGCAAGATGCTACCTGTTGGCAGTCCATTTGCGGTGGGTGAAGGAGCCAGAGGCTACCTTCAGAAGGTCTATGGACGCTAGGCAAACATGCTAGATGCTACCTTTAGGCAGTCCAATTGCGGTGGGTGAACGAGCCAGAGGCTACCTTCAGAAGGTCTATGGACGCCAGGAAAACATTCGAGATGCTACCTGTTGGCAGTCCATTTGCGGTGGGTGAAGGAGACAGAGGCTACCTTCAGAAGGTCTATGGATGCTAGGCAAACATGCTAGATGCTACCGTTAGGCAGTCCATTTGTGGTGGGTGAAGGAGCCAGAGGCTACCTTCAGAAGGACTATGAACGCTCGGCAAACATGCTACATGCTACCTGTTGGCAGTCCATTTGCGGTGGGTGAAGGAGCCAGAGGCTACCTTCAGAAGGTCTATGGACGCTAGGCAAACATGATAGATGCTACCTTTAGGCAGTCCATTTGCGGTGGGTGAAGGAGCCAAAGGCTACCTTCAGAAGGTCTATGGACGCCAGGAAAACATTCGAGATGCTACCTGTTGGCAGTCCATTTGCGGTGGGTAAAGGAGCCAGAGGCTACCTTCAGAAGGTCTATGGACGCTAGGCAAACATGCTAGATGCTACCGTTAGGCAGTCCATTTGCGGTGGGTGAAGGAGCCAGAGGCTACCTTCAGAAGGTCTATGGACACCAGGAAAACATTCGAGATGCTACCTGTTGGCAGTCCATTTGCAGTGGGTGAAGGAGCCAGAGGCTACCTTCAGAAGGTCTATGGATGCTAGGCAAACATGCTAGATGCTACCGTTAGGCAGTCCATTTGCGGTGGGTGAAGGAGCCAGAGGCTACCTTCAGAAGGTCTATGGACGCTAGGCAAACATGCTAGATGCTACCTTTAGGCAGTCCATTTGCGGTGGGTGAAGGAGCCAGAGGCTACCTTCAGAAGGTCTATGGACGCTAGGCAAACATGCTAGATGCTACCTTTAGGCAGTCCATTTGCGGTGGGTGAAGGAGCCAGAGGCTACCTTCAGAAGGTCTATGGACGCTAGGAAAAAATGCGAGATTCTACCTTTAGGCAGTCCATTTGCGGTGGGTGAAGGAGCCAGAGGCTACCTTCAGAAGGTCTATGGACACCAGGCAAACATGCGAGATGCTACCTGTTGTCAGTCCATTTGCGGAGGGTGATGGAGCCAGAGGCTACCTTCAGAAGGTCTATGGATGCTAGGCAAACATGCTAGATGCTACCTGTTGGCAGTCCATTTGCGGTGGGTGAAGGAGCCAGAGGCTACCATCAGAAGGTCTATGGACGCTAGGCAAACATGCTAGATGCTACCTCTTGGAAGTCCATTTGCGAGGGGTGAAGGAGCCAGAGGCTACCTTCAGAAGGTCTATGGACGCCAGGCAAACATGCTAGATGCTACCTGTTGGCAGTCCATTTGCGGTGGGTGAAGGAGCCACAGGCTACCTTCAGAAGGTCTATGGACACTAGGCAAACATGCTAGATGCTACCTGTTGGCAGTCCATTTGCGGTGAGTGAAGGAGCCAGAGGCTACCTTCAGAAGGTCTATGGACGCCAGGAAAACATTCTAGATGCTACCGCTAGGCAGTCCATTTGTGGTGGGTGAAGGAGCCAGAGGCTACCATCAGAAGGTCTATGGACGCTAGGCAAACATGCTAGATGCTACCGTTAGGCAGTCCATTTGCGGTGGGTGAAGGAGCCAGAGGCCACCTTCAGAAGGTCTATGGACGCTAGGCAAACATGCTAGATGTTACCTTTCGGCAGTCCATTTGCGGTGGGTGAAGGAGCCAGAGGCTACCTTCAGAACGTCTATGGACGCTAGGCAACCATGCTAGATGCTACCTTTAGGCAGTCCATTTGCGGTGGGTGAAGGAGCCAGAGGCTACCTTCAGAAGGTCTATGGATGCTAGGCAAACATGCTAGATGCTACCTTTAGGCAGTCTATTTGCAGTGGCTGAAGGAACCAGAGGCTACCTTCAGAAGGTCTATGGACGCCAGGCAAACATGCTAGATGCTACCTGTTGGCAGTCCATTTGTGGTTGGTGAAGGAGCCAGAGGCTACCCTCAAAAGGTCTATGGACGCTAGGCAAACATGCTAGATGCTACCTCTTGGTAGTCCATTTGCAGTGGGTGAAGGAGCCAGAGGCTACCTTCAGAAGGTCTATGGACGCTAGGCAAACATGCTAGATGCTACCTTTAGGCAGTCCATTTGCGGTGGGTGAAGGAGCCAGAGGCTACCTTCAGAAGGTCTATGGATGCTAGGCAAACATGCTAGATGCTACCTTTAGGCAGTCCATTTGCGGTGGCTGAAGGAACCAGAGGCTACCTTCAGAAGGTCTATGGACGCCAGGCAAACATGCTAGATGCTACCTGTTGGCAGTCCATTTGTGGTTGGTGAAGGAGCCAGAGGCTACCCTCAAAAGGTCTATGGACGCTAGGCAAACATGCTAGATGCTACCTCTTGGTAGTCCATTTGCAGTGGGTGAAGGAGCCAGAGGCTACCTTCAGAAGGTCTATGGACACTAGGCAAACATGCTAGATGCTACCTGTTGGCAGTCCATTTGCGGTGAGTGAAGGAGCCAGAGGCTACCTTCAGAAGGTCTATGGACGCCAGGAAAACATTCTAGATGCTACCGCTAGGCAGTCCATTTGTGGTGGGTGAAGGAGCCAGAGGCTACCATCAGAAGGTCTATGGACGCTAGGCAAACATGCTAGATGCTACCGTTAGGCAGTCCATTTGCGGTGGGTGAAGGAGCCAGAGGCCACCTTCAGAAGGTCTATGGACGCTAGGCAAACATGCTAGATGTTACCTTTCGGCAGTCCATTTGCGGTGGGTGAAGGAGCCAGAGGCTACCTTCAGAACGTCTATGGACGCTAGGCAACCATGCTAGATGCTACCTTTAGGCAGTCCATTTGCGGTGGGTGAAGGAGCCAGAGGCTACCTTCAGAAGGTCTATGGATGCTAGGCAAACATGCTAGATGCTACCTTTAGGCAGTCCATTTGCGGTGGCTGAAGGAACCAGAGGCTACCTTCAGAAGGTCTATGGACGCCAGGCAAACATGCTAGATGCTACCTGTTGGCAGTCCATTTGTGGTTGGTGAAGGAGCCAGAGGCTACCCTCAAAAGGTCTATGGACGCTAGGCAAACATGCTAGATGCTACCTCTTGGTAGTCCATTTGCAGTGGGTGAAGGAGCCAGAGGCTACCTTCAGAAGGTCTATGGACGCTAGGCAAACATGCTAGATGCTACCGTTAGGCAGTCCATTTGCGGTGGGTGAAGGAGCTAGAGGCTACCTTCAGAAGGTCTATGGACGCTAGGCAAACATGCTAGATGCTACCTTTAGGCAGTCCATTTGCGGTGGGTGAAGGAGCCAGAGGCTACCTTCAGAAGGTCTATGGATGCTAGGCAAACATGCTAGATGCTACCTTTAGGCAGTCCATTTGCGGTGGGTGAAGGAGCCAGAGGCTACCTTCAGAAGGTCTATGGACGCTAGGCAAACATGCTAGATGCTACCTTTAGGCAGTCCATTTGCGGTGGCTGAAGGAACCAGAGGCTACCTTCAGAAGGTCTATGGACGCCAGGCAAACATGCTAGATGCTACCTGTTGGCAGTCCATTTGCGGTTGGTGAAGGAGCCAGAGGCTACCCTCAAAAGGTCTATGGACGCTAGGCAAACATGCTAGATGCTACCTCTTGGTAGTCCATTTGCAGTGGGTGAAGGAGCCAAAGGCTATCTTCAGAAGGTCTATGGACGCTAGGCAAACATGCTAGATGCTACCTGTTGGCAGTCCATTTGTGGTTGGTGAAGGAGCCAGAGGCTACCCTCAAAAGGTCTATGGACGCTAGGCAAACATGCTAGATGCTACCTCTTGGTAGTCCATTTGCAGTGGGTGAAGGAGCCAGAGGCTACCTTCAGAAGGTCTATGGACGCTAGGCAAACATGCTAGATGCTACCGTTAGGCAGTCCATTTGCGGTGGGTGAAGGAGCCAGAGGCTACCTTCAGAAGGTCTATGGACGCTAGGCAAACATGCTAGATGCTACCTTTAGGCAGTCCATTTGCGGTGGGTGAAGGAGCCAGAGGCTACCTTCAGAAGGTCTATGGATGCTAGGCAAACATGCTAGATGCTACCTTTAGGCAGTCCATTTGCGGTGGGTGAAGGAGCCAGAGGCTACCTTCAGAAGGTCTATGGACGCTAGGCAAACATGCTAGATGTTACCTTTAGGCAGTCCATTTGCGGTGGCTGAAGGAACCAGAGGCTACCTTCAGAAGGTCTATGGACGCCAGGCAAACATGCTAGATGCTACCTGTTGGCAGTCCATTTGCGGTTGGTGAAGGAGCCAGAGGCTACCCTCAAAAGGTCTATGGACGCTAGGCAAACATGCTAGATGCTACCTCTTGGTAGTCCATTTGCAGTGGGTGAAGGAGCCAAAGGCTATCTTCAGAAGGTCTATGGACGCTAGGCAAACATGCTAGATGCTACCTTTAGGCAGTCCATTTGCTTTGGGTGAAGGAGCAAGTCGCTACCTTTAGGTCAATTCCAGGGGATGAAGGCGCAAGACGCTACCTGCAGGTCAAGTTCAGTAAATGTCTCACATTATGGAGGATACAGCAAGTCCTTGAACTGGAGCAGTGATCTACAGAAACAACAGAAAATGTATGTAAGTGATTATTACTAAACATGGAGCTCGGGATACAAATATACATGACACAACATCTACTACCATACAAATCCGGAGACCTTAATTGATTTACTGAAGTCTCTGCTCATTCTAGATTTGGGATTTCCGTAGAGGATCCTAAATCACTAGTTAATTCTATGCACATTTATATAGCAATGGCTATGGACACCTATCATTCCATATTTTACATCTTACATGCAAGAGACTCATCTATAATTGATTGTGGTTACCCTCTGCCTGTCGGTGTGTTAAGATAAGATGGCAGCAGATACTTCTAATGATTACTACACATTAATACTGAAGAAAAATCATTCATTATATACACATCATTGCCCTGCGCACTACAATGAGAAGAGTAATGGATGTCGTCCTACTACTTACCTGCTCCATTGCAGTAGTGTTGCCTCCACTGATTATACTATACTGGTGGTCAAGCTGCAAGCTACATGGGCGTCTTCATGGGGTTATGGAGGAACTAGGAGATTGGGATGAAGAATTAGGCTGGGAGCAATGGGCCATCCACCACCATTGTCCTTGGACTGTTCTTACTATTGGGATGACCATCTGTTAAAGAATGTGGCCACCCTGTTCCTGGTGATGACAGGGTGATACTGTGTTGACCATTCTGGACATACAAAGCTGAACTGGTTGAACATTTTTTGGTACTTAGATTTTATGTAGTGTGGTGGTTCAGCATAGTCCATAGTATCTTCCACATTGAGGTCAATGGCTTCTGACCTCAGGATCTCTGGTGGTGCCATCTTCCTAGCTTCCACATCTTCCCAGTTTATATCAGAGAAGAATGCACCCCGATTTCCGTCGTGTGCATGTCGGTGCCGATGCGCCACAATCCGAACGCGTGCGCCAGAAACCCGGGGCAATTCAGGGGAAATCGCCGCAAATCGGAAATATTCGGGTAACACGTCGGGAAAATGCAAATCGGGCCCTTAGTAAATGACCCCCAATGTGTTTATGATTTTTACTGTTTATTTATATTTATATCAGTTCTATGCGCCCATGCGCCCACGCGCCGCCATCGCAGGAAAACACCTGCAATCGGCTATGGAGAGGGCTCGGCACCGGGACCCAGCATGTGACGTACTAATACGTCACATGTCGGTAAGGGGTTAAATATCCATATAAACTACATACATCGATTGTGCTATGTGCAATTAACACTTCTTTTACATAGAAATGATCCTTAGTAATTTCCTACCTTTGCTGTCGGCCATACTGTCCTCCATGTTGATATGACTGGGTCCAGGGATCTCATTAGAAGGTTCCTCATTGACGATATAGGTTCCTCTGTGTTTGAGACCAGCAATCCACCTCCGTGGTCTCCGGAGCAGGGCTAAAAAGCGGTTTCTTGGTCTACCCATAGCTTTCTCCAGCTTCTTTGACGCCTGTGGTTGCACTTCTGCCTCTATTTCTTCATCCTCTGAGATTTTATTCTCCAGTTGTTCACCATTTTTGCTGTCCTCATCCTGTTTGCTATAGTATTGGATGTGCACTTCATCCAGGCTGTGGAGCTGCTCCTGAATCTGTTTATATTCTTTCAGGATGACTTGCTCCACCATGTTGCCTGTCTGATGATCCATGTTGTTTCTGAATACCTGGCTGACCCTTAGTAATTTTCTACCTTTGCTGTCGGCCATACTGTCCTCCATGTTGATATGACTGGGTCCAGGGATCTCATTAGAAGGTTCCTCATTGACGATATAGGTTCCTCTGTGTCTGAGACCAGCAATCCACCTCCGTGGTCTCCGGAGCAGGGCTAAAAAGCGGTTTCTTGGTCTACCCATAGCTTTCTCCAGCTTCTTTGACGCCTGTGGTTGCACTTCTGCCTCTATTTCTTCATCCTCTGAGATTTTATTCTCCAGTTGTTCACCATTTTTGCTGTCCTCATCCTGTTTGCTGTAGTATTGGATGTACACTTCATCCAGGCTGTGGAGCTGCTCCTGAATCTGGTTATATTCTTTCAGGATTACCTGCTCCACCATGTTGCCTGTCTGATGATCCATGTTGTCTCTGCCCACCTGGCTGCGCGTGCTGCCTTTTATACCTTGGCCAGGGGGCGGGACTGCACTATCTTGCTCCGGATTGGTCAATTTTCAATGGGCGTGGCTATTTTCCTGCCTCCTGATTGGACAGTCAGCTGGAATTGATCTGGCATTATGATGTCATCAGCCATTGTGGGAGATTCTCATCATTCATGTCTTTTACAGTATGGTTACTGCATTTGGATTTATGTATGTGTGTACATACTGTATACACTATGTATATGTTACATGGTATATTAATATTGTGTATGTCCTGGTTTGGTTCCTTGCACATCACATACATCACCTTCAGAAGAATACATTGAGAGAATTATCCCCAAATTATCTTCCCCCTTTGGCTGTAATTTATCTCACTATGTAGCCACTGATTAAAGCTATAATGAGAAGGGGGGTAACACACCGAAACTTCACCAGTTTTGGAATAAACTCTGCACTTTTATCTGTTTGGATCTGGAGTTCAGCTAGTCAGTAGGCACGTGGGAATTTTATACTGTATATTACAAATGCCATTATCTTTATCAAATATCCAGCAAGCCTAATATGGCGCTCATACTAAACACCACATTCTTTCACTGATGATAGATACTGATGTGTATATGAAGGACAACACCCTAAAGACTAATCTGTATGTAAAACCCACAGATTGCAACATACTATTAAAATATGACAGTCACCATCCACGTAATATGGTGCGTTCTTTACCATTCAGCCAGATGCTGAGGGTCAAACAAATAGTGGATGATAAAGAGGAACAGGAAAAGGGGTTAACAGAGATGGGTAAAAAATTTATCAAAAAGGGTTACCCTAAATCACTAATTACCAAACACATGGAGAAAGTACAGACCTTGGATAGATCTTCATTACTGTCCAACAGGATTACCAATAAGACAACCACCCGCATACCAATGATTTCTACTTATGGCTTCCATAGCCAAAAAATTGCAGCAATTATACGTAAAAAATTGGTGAATCCTAAGTACCTATTACAAACAGATTCAACACTTTCAATCTCCGCCCCTTTTCTCTTACAGAAGAGGACGTAACCTGAGAGATTTATTGGTTAAAACCAATGTAGCAGGTCCCACTAGGGAAAGATTGACCCGTACAAGCAGTGTCCCGTGCATGTCTTGTGACAATTGTTCTCTGATGACAAAGGGAGACACCTTTGTCCATCCAACTACTGGTGTTTCTATTAAAATGAATTTCTGTTTAACCTGCAGGAGAGACTATGTTATTTATGTGCTCCAGTGTCCATGCAAGCTCTTATACGTGGGTGAGACCACAACTGAATGCAGATTACGTTTAAATAATCATAAATCTAGCATACGTACTAAAAAACTTCATTTACCAGTACCATTCCATTTCTCCAAGGCCGGACATAAGGTAGAGGACCTCAGATTTATGATTATATATAGGATCCCCCCACAGAAAAGAGGTGGGAATAGGGAATTGATGCTGTAACGAAGAGAGGTCCAATGGATACATAAATTAAGGTCTCTACATCCCAATGGTCTCAATAGAGACCTTCCTCTGAATGTATTTCTGTAATTATTAAGATGCCTAACCCTAGTAATATCGCCTTTGATCACTACACATGACCTCCGTTTAGTAACACATTTGTCCTATTATCAATTTGTTTGACTGATGATCTTTGCAACAAACATACAGATTACAACGTATTGAATAGCACTTTATTCCCAGTAACTCTCCTTCTTTATTCTTTACACCCTAGTGCCTCCTCGGGACCGGGAAATGGACAATTCTTGGGACTTTCCTCGATACGGTGAACTCCGGAGCACTGAACTACGCTGGAGGTGTGGCCGCATGAGGAGGAATAATGATTCCGGATGGGACCAGACACGGACCTCTTGGCCTATTGGCAACGAAAGGTCTTGTCAGATGATAATTAGAGATGAGCGAGCACTAAAATGCTCGGGTACTCGTTATTCGAGACGAACTTTTCCCGATGCTCGAGTGCTCGTCTCGAATAACGAGCCCCATTGAAGTCAATGGGAGACTCGAGCATTTTTCAAGGGGACCAAGGATCTGCACAGGGAAGCTTGGCCAAGCACCTGGGAACCTCAGAAAAGGATGGAAACACCACGGAAATGGACAGGAAACAGCAGGGGCAGCATGCATGGATGCCTCTGAGGCTGCTTAATCGCACCATTATGCCAAAACTATGGGCAACAGCATGGCAATGACAGAGTGAGGCTAGATAGCATCTAAAACATCCAATAATTGACCCTGACACTATAGGGGACGGCATGCAGAGGCAGCGGCAGCAGTGGCAGGCTAGAGAGTGTGTTGGCAACATACCCCAAATGGACTCAGGCTTAAAACCAATGGGTGGCAGAGAGGAACCAAAGGAGGTGAGCAAGAAGCGCTCAAATAATATCGGTAAATGATAAAAGTTTGCCAGTATATTTTGTGGATTACACAGCAGGGTGGCGACAAAGTTAACAAGTTTGATGAGGAAGCCATGAAAACAACCCAAAATTCTGCCTGACACAGCTCGTTTGATAAGGGGACCATGTATGGAGGCAGTGAACTAGTAGTAGATTAAAGGTGCTGCAGTTAAAACTATGTTAGTTGGATCTTGGGATGGAGCTGGCGCTCCGCTGCCAGGCGAGCTTTCGCCAATCCAAGCCCCTGTCTCTCGGCTACTCCCCAAACAGCACTTCTAAGAACCTTTTGTATAAGATCAAGTGTAGTAGCGTTCTTATAAGTTTAGGATATGGTGGGTGAGGGGAATGTAAACAGTTGCGCAAGAAGCGCTGAAATAATATTGGTAAATGATAAAAGTTTGCCAGTGTATTTTGTGGATTACACAGCAGGGTGGCGACAAAGTTAACAAGTTTGATGTGGAAGCCATGAAAACAACCCAAAATTCTGCCTGACACAGCTCGTTTGATAAGGGGACCATGTATGGAGGCAGCTATATGGACTACTTTTGGAGGCAGCTATGGCGATGACGTGTGGAGGTAGCAATGGAGACAACGTGTGAAGGCAGCTAAAAAGACGACGTGTGGAGGCTGCTATGGAGACAATGTAATTTGGATAGTGCCTGTATGTGGCAGTCCAAAAAAGTTTTCAAACCAGAGGAGCAGGTAGCTGGTCCTCCAGAAAAATTACATAGATTGAGTGCCTGTATGTGGCAGTCCAAAAAAGTTTTCAAACCAGAGGAGCAGATAGCTGGTCCTCCAAAAAGATTAAATAAATTGAGTGCCTGTATGTGGCAGTCCAAAAAAGTTTTCAAACCAGAGGAGCAGGTAGCTGGTCCTCCAGAAAAATTACATAGATTGAGTGCCTGTATGTGGCACTCCCAAAAATTGTTTAAAACAGAGGACAGGGTAGTTGGCCCTCCAGAAAAATTAAATACATAGAGTACTATAGCCAGAGCCAGTTGGCCCTGGCAAAAAAATTGCCAGTTTCCTCTGCTTTAGTGTACAAAGAGGAGGAGAAGGAGGACAATGAGGAGGAGGAGTGCATACATTATTCAGGTTCAGCTTCTTTCACCTGGTGGAGAATGGAAATGCGGAGAAATCCAGGCTTTATTCATCTTGATAAGCGTCAGCCTGTCAGCGCTGTCAGTCGACAGGCGTGTACGCTTATCGGTGATGATGCCACCAGCTGCACTGAAAACCCGCTCGGACAACACGCTAGCGGCAGGGCAAGCAAGAACCTCCAAGGCGTACAGCGCCAGTTCGTGCCACATGTCCAGCTTTGAAACCCAGTAGTTGTAGGGAGCTGTGTGATCATTTAGGACGATGGTATGGTCAGCTACGTACTCCCTCACCATCTTTCTGTAAAGATCAGCCCTACTCTGCCGAGACTGGGGACAGGTGACAGTGTCTTGCTGGGGTGACATAAAACTGGCAAAGGCCTTGTAAAGCGTACCCCTGCCAGTGCTGGACAAGCTGCCTGGTCGCCTACTCTCCCTCGCTACTTGTCCCGCAGAACTACGTCCTCTGCCGCCATCTCTGTCAGAAGGGAAATACTGTTTCAGCTTGTGCACCAGGGCCTGCTGGTATTCATGCATTCTCACACTCCTTTCCTCTCCAGGGATGAGAGTGGAAAGATTTTGCTTGTACCGTGGGTCCAGGAGAGTGAATACCCAGTAATCGGTGCTGGAATAAATTCTTTGAACGCGAGGGTCACGGGATAGGCAGCTTAGCATGAAATCTGCCATATGCGCCAGAGTCCCAACGCGCAAGAATTCACTCCCCTCACTGGCCTGACTGTCCATTTCCTCCTCCTCCAACTCCTCCAACTCCCCTTCTTCTGCCCATACACGCTGAACAGTGAAGGACTGAACAATGGTCCCCTCTTCTGTCTCGCCAACATTCTCCTCCTCTTCCTCCTCATCCTCCTCCACCTCCACCGCCTCCGATATGCGCTGAGAAACAGACCTAAGGGTGCTTTGGCTATCAACAAGGGAATCTTCTTCCCCCATCTCTTGTGACGAGCGCAAAGCTTTCGACTTCATGCTGACCAGAGAGTTTTTCAACAGGCCAAGCAGTGGGATGGTGAGGCTGATGATGGCGGCATCACCACTGACCATCTGTGTTGACTCCTCAAAGTTACTCAGCACCTGACAGATATCAGACATCCACGTCCACTCCTCATTGTAGACTTGAGGAAGCTGACTGACCTGACTACCAGTTCTGGTGGAAGTTGACATCTGGCAGTCTACAATCGCTCTGCGCTGCTGGTAAACTCTGGATAACATGGTCAGTGTTGAATTCCACCTCGTGGGCACGTCGCACAACAGTCGGTGAGCGGGCAGTTGGAGGCGGCGCTGCGCTGCCCTGAGAGTGGCAGCATCTGTGCTGGACTTCCTGAAATGCACACAGATGCGGCGCACCTTTGTGAGCAAATCAGACAGATTGGGGTATGTCTTGAGGAAACGCTGAACTATGAGATTTAACACATGGGCCAGGCATGGCACATGTGTCAGTCTGACGAGTTGCAGAGCTGCCACCAGGTTACGGCCGTTGTCACACACAACCATGCCTGGCTTCAGGTTCAGCGGTGCCAGCCACAGATCAGTCTGCGCCGTGATGCCCTGTAATAACTCTTGGGCGGTGTGCCTTTTATCGCCTAGGCTCAGCAGTTTGAGCACCGCCTGCTGTCGCTTAGCGATGGCACTGCTGCTGTGCCTAGAGCTACCGACTGATGGCGCCATGCCCACGGATGGTAATTCAGAGGAGGAGGTGGAGGAGGGGTGGGAGGAGGAGGAGGCATAGTAGGCCTTTGAGACCTGGACCGAGGTAGGCCCCGCAATCCTCGGCGTCGGCAGTATATGACCAGCCCCAGGGTCAGACTCGGTCCCAGCCTCCACCAAGTTAACCCAATGTGCCGTCAGCGATATATAGTGGCCCTGCCCGGCAGCACTCGTCCACGTGTCCGTGGTCAGGTGGACCTTGTCAGAAACGGCGTTGGTCAGGGCACGGAGGATGTTCTCTGACACGTGCTTGTGCAGGGCTGGGACGGCACATCGGGAAAAGTAGTGGCGGCTGGGGACCGAATACCGAGGGGCGGCCGCCGCCATGAGGTTTCGAAAGGCCTCGGTCTCTACCAGCCTATAGGGCAGCATCTCCAGGCTAAGCAACTTGGAGATGTGGACGTTGAGGGCTTGGGCGTGTGGGTGGGTTGCGCTATACCTCCTTTTGCGCTCCAGCGTCTGGGGTATGGAGAGCTGAACGCTGGTGGATGCTGTGGAGGATCGTGGAGGCGAAGATGGGGTTTTCGCACGGGAGGTGTTTGGGCCGGGGTCCTGGGCAGGGGGCTGACTAGCAGATGACACAGGGGAAGGAGCAGTGGTGTGCCCGGCCGGAGGTGAACGGGCTTGGTGCCACTGAGTGGGGTGTTTAGCATTCAGATGCCTGCGCATACTGGTGGTAGTTAAGCTAGTAGTGGTTTAACCCCTGCTGATCCTGGTTTGGCAAAGGTTGCACACCACAGTCCGTCGGTCATCCAGTGTTTCTGTAAAGAACCTCCAGACTTCTGAAAATCTAGCCCTCGCCACGGGAGCTTGACTACGGGCAACATTTGGCGCTGATGCACCAGCTCTGGCCCTGCCTCTCCGTCTGGCCCCATCACTGCCTCTTCCAACCTGTTCTGCTATAGGACTCGCCTCCGTCTCAGAAGCACTGTGTTCACCCGGCCTATCAACCCAGCTTGGGTCTGTCACCTCATCATCCTCCGATCCCTCAGTCTGCTCCCCCCTCGGACTTCCTGCCCTGACAACAACTTCACCACTGTCTGACAACCGTGTCTCCTCATCGTCCGACACCTCTTTACACACTTCTTCCACTACGTGAATAATGTCATCATCACCCACAGACTGCGACTGGTGGAAAACCTGGGCATCGGAAAATAGCTCAGCAGCAGCAGGACAAGTGGTTTGTGACTGTGGGAAGGGTCCAGAAAACAGTTCCTCAGAGTATGCCGGTTCAAATGCCAAATTTTGGTGGGAGGGGGCAGACTGGGGGGAAGGAGGCTGAGGTGGAGGAGCTGGAGGAGTGCCGATTTCGGTGACATGGGTGGACTGCGTGGAAGACTGACTGGTGGACAAATGGCTAGAAGCATTGTCCGCAATCCACGACATCACCTCTTCGCACTGTTCTGGCCTCAACAGTGCTCTACCACGAGTCCCAGTAACTTGAGACATGATGAACCTAGGGAGTGTACCTCTGCGGTGTTCCCCTGCTCCCCCATCAGCAGGTGGTGTCTCACCCCGCCCAGGACCACGGCCTCTGACCCCTGCAGTAGTTGGACGCCGACGTCCACGCCCTCGTCCTCTACCCCTAGCCCTCGGGTTAAACATTTTCCAAATTAAAGTGTAAACTTGAAAAAAAAAAATTTTTGTGTTTATTTTTTTTTAGTTTTTTATTTTTTTTAACAAAACGATGCTATCCTATTGCTATGGCTAGTTTCTAACCTACACTGACAGCACACAACTGGATTTTGTGCTTTGCAAGATGAGTTTGAGCTATAAAATGAAATAAAGGTAAAAAAAAAAAAAAATCAGCAGACTCTGCCTAATTCTACTCAAACCCCTAATAAATTGTCCCACTTCGGTGTTGGAGGTGGATATGCGTGTCACTAAGAGCTAAACACAACGGTCGCAGGTCTCCCAGCAAATTCCTCACAGTATGGTACTAGCTGCACTACTAGTGCCAGCAAGGCCAGCCACAAGCAAACAAAAAAAAGGGAAATATAACGCTATTGTAGGCCTAAGTAAGCCGTTGGGGTTCTCCTATGGCTATTTTGTAGCCTACAATGAGAGCACACAGCTTTGCAAGAGGAGTTTGAGCTATAAAATGAAATACAGCTAAAAAAAAAAAAAATCAGCAGACTCTGCCTAATTCTACTCAAACCCCTAATAAATTGTCCCACTTCGGTGTTGGAGGTGGATATGCGTGTCACTAAGAGCTAAACACAACGGTCGCAGGTCTCCCAGCAAATTCCTCACAGTATGGTACTAGCTGCACTACTAGTGCCAGCAAGGCCAGCCACAAGCAAACAAAAAAAGGGAAATATAACGCTATTGTAGGCCTAAGTAAGCCGTTGGGGTTCTCCTAACACTATTCTAATAGAACACCCTAACGCTTTCCCTGACCAGCAGCAGCTCTCTCCCTAGCGGCATCCAGACACAGAATGATCCGAGCAGCGCAGGCAGGGGCTAGTCTATTCCAGGGTCACCTGATCTGGCCAGCCAACCACTGCTATCGACGTGTAAGGGTACCACGTCATGCTGGGTGGAGTGCAGAGTCTCTTGGCTTGTGATTGGCTCTGTTTCTGGCCGCCAAAAAGCAAAACGGCGGGAGATGCCATTTTCTCGAGCGGGCGAAGTATTCGTCCGAGCAACGAGCAGTTTCGAGTACGCTAATGCTCGAACGAGCATCAAGCTCGGACGAGTATGTTCGCTCATCTCTAATGATAATGCCTCCTCACTGATGGACCGCTCTTCTGCGTTCTCCGTTGAGTCCCGTGTGGATCGTCTCTGTCCCTCCTTTGACACCCGGGGCGGATACTTTCTAGTTGGGGCAGACATTCCACTATCCAGGATGGCGACATTGGATACTGGGACTAATATGCGCATGTCCACACATAAAAAAATCACTATTAGATGTCCGATTGGAGATCGGTATTAATATGTATTTTTTGACATATGTCTCTTATAACAATAAGAATTTATATCTGTATGTTTGATTTGGTTTTTAAATTTTGCACTTATATAGTAGAATCACAGGACTTTGGGGCTGGGATTGATTCCCACGCATACCAATACGCCCTAGGTGGAGTCACGATCACCATGGAGACACGTAGGTCTTCTCACGTTGAAGGCATGTGAGTCTCCCTTAGTAGTTTCCATATACTTACCTGAATTGGTGTTTTTGTATACTTGCATATTATGGATGGTCATTTAATGATATATCGCTATGTGTAGGCATGTTTTAACACTTGTTTTTAATAGAATGTTTATATTCACGGAACTTTATATTTACGGAAGTACTGATGACGTCACTTATGTACACATGTTGTGGTGATTAGTTCACCCTCTATATAAACCACTCAATTTTTTACACTGGATGCTTGAAAATGCCTTTATTGATAAGGTGAAACGTTGCATGTTTTTCACGGTGGAATAAAGCTAATATTTTTTCACGATACGGAGTGCTTCTTCATCACCAACTTTACTAATACGGTGGGTTGTGTCTGAACCCGTTTGGAAGATTTTTGCACCCGGTTTTTATTTCCTTTCGGTGCTGCTCCACATGAGGATTCTTGTCTGACATTCTTTCACTATATTTACACCAAACAACTTACCATATTTTTCGGACTATAAGGCGCACAAAATATCCTTTGATTTTCTCATAAATCAAAGGTGCGCCTTATAGTCCAGTGTGCCTTATATATGAACCGTACTTACAGACAATAGCTGCCTTGAACTGTGCACATGTTTGCCAACTGCTGGTCATTCATCCTTTTAATCAGGTGCACCTTATAATCTGGTGCGCCTTAAATATGAACCTAGACGTTTTAGCAGGCATTTATTGATGGTGCGCCATATACTCTTGCCTCCATAGTGAAAGTAGACATATAAAGCCTGTGTCAGGGGTTTCCATTGCACACTACAATTTTTTTCATGGAAACTAACAACGAAGTGAATTGAAAGTCTCCATTTACCTTATGTTGCCTGTTGACTTCAATGTAGAGAGGTTGCTTTCCATCATAGTAGCGGAAAAAAATAAACTTTCTGCTTTTTTTGGGAGTTTTATGCTATTTACTGCAATTTTCTAAGAACGCCTTCACATATCTTGCAGAAGTTATGAAATCTACCACTAGATTGCATGCAGTATGAACCAAACATACCTTGAGAATGCTATAGCGACACTGATGTAGAAACATATCTTATTTAATCCCTGAACTCAGGGTTTCTTAAAAACCCAAACAAGGAGAGCCGCAAAGACCATCAATAAAAATTCATAATATACTTTATTGAAGTGATAATACATACAATTCAAAGTTATATACCATAAAATAGGGAATGAAAAAAGGGGAAAACAAGTGGTCTCTGATGGAAATTGGGGCAACCATGGAATACACAAGTGCCCTCAGAAAGCCCAGGAACCAAAAATGAATAAGAAACAATTCAGACTCAAAGGTCTGATCGATAATTAGTAATGCAGACAGGAGTATAAAAAAGATTGCTATCCTCAGTCAATCCTATATGGAGTGGAGACCGGAGGTGCCTTCCGGCTCCCACAATACACGTAAATGGTTAATGTTTACCCAAAAGCATGATAGTAGGTTCAATGGGGAATCCTGAGGGGGCCAATAAACTACACCCCTCCTCTTACTCTAATTATGCACTACTTGAGAAAACGCTGTTTTCCCTGTGTTGTCCCTGACAGGCAGAAGTAATCAATCGCTGAGCCTTCCCCTAGCTGTTGTATATGAGTCATCCAGCTCAGATTGATTAGCCCTGTCTGGACAGTTCAGGAAGCTCCATGTAATGTGTTTATGAACGGCAGCCAGCATGAACCCAGCTTTCCCAAGGTCCTTAATTTTATAATTGTTTTCTGAGCAAAACCACTTGGATCAAATATTAAATAAGATATGACAAAAATACAGCATTTTCAGGGATGAGGGAGGGAGGCATATAGGAGACCTGATAGTGTTTGTTATGGCTGTTATAGCAGTGCTGAGAATGTCATGTGTAATATGAATCTCATTGATCTCTTATCTCTGATCTCTCTTTCTATTATGTTAAATACTAGTACAAAGTTCAGAAGGTAAATGAAAGTGTATATAAACCATGATGCTGATAATCTAAGCACATTGTCAGCTCACAGCTGGAGATGGGTGAATGGATTTGAACTAAGGGGAATTCAATAAGAATTTTGCTAAAAATCTGATCCATCAAGTTCTTTTTTCCTCATTTTTAGCTAAATGGGCGTCAGCACAATGGGGGTCATTTACTAAGGGCCCGAATTGCGTTTTTCCGTCGGGTTTCCCGAATATTACTGTTTTGCGCCGAATTGTCCCGGGTTTTTGGCGCACGCGATCGGATTGTGGCGCATCGGCGCCGGCATGCATGCAACGG
Organism: Engystomops pustulosus; assembly: GCF_040894005.1. Taxonomy (NCBI): domain Eukaryota; kingdom Metazoa; phylum Chordata; class Amphibia; order Anura; family Leptodactylidae; genus Engystomops; species Engystomops pustulosus. The sequence goes on along the minus strand of NC_092419.1, from coordinate 78,881,278 downwards.
AAATTGGGGGTGTGGCCATCGTAAAACCCGACAGATTCGGAAAAAGCGCGATATTTAAAAAAGAATTTGTGTCGCTTGACATGCACTTACATGGACCAGGAAGAAGAAGGAGCGACACCTGGTGGACATTGGGCGCAGAGAGCCGAATCCTCGTCGGAGAACACACCGCGGGATCGCAACTGGATCGGGTAGGTAAATGTGCCCCAATGAGAACAATCATATGAATAGGCTGTAATTTACTCTATGGATGGTCAGCCTGCTTCAAGAGGAGAATTTGGACAAATCTTGCTGTTTCTTAGTTTTTCCTCTTGCCACTTACTCTATGACCAGGGCCTCTATCCCCACAGAGGGCCCCTGCCACTGCTAGTTATAGTAATCCATGTTGGTAGAACAAAAGAGGCTACCTTCAGAAGGTCTATGGACGCTAGGCAAACATGCTAGATGCTACCACTTGGCAGTCCATTTGCGGTGGGTGAAGGAGCCAGAGGCTACCTTCAGAAGGTCTATGGACGCTAGGCAAACATGCTAGATGCAACCTTTAGGCAGTCCATTTGCGGTGGGTGGAGGAGCCAGAGGCAACCTTCAGAAGGTCTATGGGCGCTAGGCAAACATGTTAGATGCTACCTTTAGGCAGTCCATTTGCGGTGGTTGAAGGAGCCAGAGGCTACCTTCAGAAGGTCTATGGACGCTAGGCAAACATGCTAGATTCTGCCTTTAGGCAGTCCATTTGCGGTGGGTGAAGGAGCCAGAGGCTACCTTCAGAAGGTCTATGGACGCTAGGCAAACATGTTAGATGCTACCTTTAGGCAGTCCATTTGCGGTGGGTGAAGGAGCCAGAGGCTACCTTCAGAAGGTCTATGGACGCTAGGCAAACATGTTAGATGCTACCTTTAGGCAGTCCATTTGCGGTGGGTGAAGGAGCCAGAGGCAACCTTCAGAAGGTCTATGGACGCTAGGCAAACATGTTAGATGCTACCTTTAGGCAGTCCATTTGCGGTGGGTGAAGGAGCCAGAGGCAACCTTCAGAAGGTCTATGGACGCTAGGCAAACATGTTAGATGCTACCTTTAGGCAGTCCATTTGCGGTGGGTGGAGGAGCCAGAGGCTACCTTCAGAATGTCTATGGACGCTAGGCAAACATGCTAGATGCTACCACTTGGCAGTCCATTTGCGGTGGGTGAAAGAGCCAAAGGCTACCTTCAGAAGGTCTATGGATGCTAGGCAATCATGCTAGATGCTACCGTTAGGCAGTCCATTTGCGTTGGGTGAAGGAACCAGAGGCTACCTTTAGAAGGTCTATGGACGCCAGGCAAACATGCGAGATGCTACCTGTTGGCAGTCCATTTGCGGTGGGTGAATGAGCCAAAGGCTACCTTCAGAAAGTCTATGGACACTAGGCAAACATGCTAGATGCTACCTGTTGGCAGTCCATTTGCGGTGGGTGAAGGAAGCAGAGGCTATTCTATTCCGATTCCTATTTATTGCAGCTCCGGGGAGTGTGTGTAAAGCGGAGGCCACCATAACAGAGCGCAGCAGTGGAAACAGTGTCTGAAGGATTTAACCATGTTTCCGCCAGGCCCAGGAAAGACAGTTTCCGAGAAATAAAGAGGTCATGATTATCAGTGACTTTGTTGCATATGGAACATGCATTCCATAATGCTCTACAGAGAGAGGGTGGAGGAGGTGGTGGAGAGCGGGTCAGGTGGATAGTTTGTAGATTAGAGTAGTCAGAAGAGATGTTGATATCGAGAATTCATTAGTAGGTGGGGAAATATTGGGATAATGGTGGAGCTATAAGAATATGGGGGAAGATGATAGTAATTGCTATAAACAACATTATTTGTGGCCAAGATTAGTGATATGTTACTTACATATAGTATGATGTGTTGAAATCCGGTTAAATCCTGGTTTAATTCTGCTCATTGCGGGAAATGCAAGATGCTACACTACCTGTTTGCAGTCCATTTGCGGTGGGTAAAGGTGCCAGAGGCTACCTTCAGAACGTCTCTGCAATTCTCCTCTATGTTGGATATACCCAGATGCTGTATTCATTGAGTTAGGCTGGAGAATTCTTGTTTCTCACATGACACTATCCAGCCAACCCCACATTTAACTTCTTTATTTAAAGAGGATGTAAATGTAATATACCTTGCTCCTATACAATACATTTGTTTTACATGATACCTTTATAATGAACCCCTCAGATGCTGAAAAACAGCTATCTCTCCTAGCCTAAGCTCTATGGACACATATTGCAGTAAATGATCTATATAATGAAAGACAGAAATCATCAATTGTATTTAAAATCATCAAATGAATCTTTTATTTTATGATGGATCTATCTCCTGCCGATGTTGGTGTTGTGCAGGGACAACCATCATTAATTCTTTGGGACAATTTGGAGAGAAGCCAATTAACCTTTCAGTATATTTTTGGGATGTGGGAGGAAACCGGAGTGCCCGGAGGAAACCCACGCAAACACAGGGAGAATATACTAACTCCATGCAGCGCTGTCCATGAGCTATCTGGACCCAGATGCTGCAAGGCCACAGTGCTAACCACTGAGCCTCTGTGTTGCCCAAGGAAGGATAAGAAGACGTCTTGGTGGAAAAAAACACAGGTCTTTATGACTTCTTCATGTGCTACCTTCTTGACTGTGTCTATGCTCTCGCTAATGCTAAAGCCTGATGGTCACTGATGGACGTTTTCATGGACGCTAGGCAAACATGCAAGATGATTCCTGATGGCATTCCATTTGCGGAGGGTGAACGAGCCAGAGGCTATCTTCAGAAGGTCTATGGACGCTAGGAAAACATTCGAGATGCTACCTGTTGGCAGTCCATTTGCGGTGGGTGAAGGAGCCAGAGGCTACCTTCAGAAGGTCTATGGATGCTAGGCAAACATGCTAGATGCTACCGTTAGGTAGTCCATTTGTGGTGGGTGAAGGAGCCAGAGGCTACCTTCAGAAGGACTATGGACGCTCGGCAAACATGCTAGATGCTACCTGTTGGCAGTCCATTTGCGGTGGGTGAAGGAGCCAGAGGCTACCTTCAGAAGGTCTATGGACGCTAGGCAAACATGTTAGATGCTACCTTTAGGCAGTCCATTTGCGGTGGGTGTAGGAGCCTAAGGCTATCTTCAGAAGGTCTATGGACGCCAGGAAAACATTCGAGATGCCATCTGTTGGCAGTCCATTTGCGGTGGGTGAAGGAGCCAGAGGCTACCTTCAGAAGGTCTATGGACGCTAGGCAAACATGCTAGATGCTACCGTTAGGCAGTCCATTTGCGGTGGGTGAAGGAGCCAGAGGCTACCTTCAGAAGGTCTATGGACGCTAGGCAAACATGCTAGATGCTACCTTTAGGCAGTCCATTTGCGGTGGGTGAAGGAGCCAGAGGCTACCTTCAGAAGGTCTATGGACGCTAGGCAAACATGCTAGATGCTACCTTTAGGCAGTCCATTTGCGGTGGATGAAGGAGCCAGAGGCTACCTTCAGAAGGTCTATGGATGCTAGGCAAACATGCAAGATGCTACCTGTTGGCAGTCCATTTGCGGTGGGTGAAGGAGCCAGAGGCTACCTTCAGAAGGTCTATAGACGCTAGGCAAACATGCTAGATGCTACCTTTAGGCAGTCCAATTGCGGTGGGTGAACGAGCCAGAGGCTACCTTCAGAAGGTCTATGGACACCAGGCAAACATGCGAGATGCTACCTGTTGGCAGTCCATTTGCGGTGGGTGAAGGAGCCAGAGGCTACCTTCAGAAGGTCTATGGACGCTAGGCAAACATGCTAGATGCTACCGTTAGGCAGTCCATTTGCGGTGGGTGAAGGAGCCAGAGGCTACCTTCAGAAGGTCTATGGATGCTAGGCAAACATGCTAGATGCTACCTTTAGGCAGTCCATTTGCGGTGGGTGAAGGAGCCAGAGGCTACCTTCAGAAGGTCTATGGACGCTAGGCAAAAATGCTAGATTCTACCTTTAGGCAGTCCATTTGCGGTGGGTAAAGGAGCCAGAGGCTACCTTCAGAAGGTCTATGGACACCAGGCAAACATGCGAGATGCTACCTGTTGGCAGTCCATTTGCGGAGGGTGAAGGAGCCAGAGGCTACCTTCAGAAGGTCTATGGATGCTAGGCAAACATGCTAGATGCTACCTGTTGGCAGTCCATTTGCGGTGGGTGAAGGAGCCAGAGGCTACCTACAGAAGGTCTATGGACGCTAGGCAAACATGCTAGATGCTACCTCTTGGCAGTCCATTTGCGACGGGTGAAGGAGCCAGAGGCTACCTTCAGAAGGTCTATGGACGCCAGGCAAACATGCTAGATGCTACCTGTTGGCAGTCCATTTGCGGTGGGTGAAGGAGCCACAGGCTACCTTCAGAAGGTCTATGGACACTAGGCAAACATGCTAGATGCTACCTGTTGGCAGTCCATTTGCGGTGAGTGAAGGAGCCAGAAGCTACCTTCAGAAGGTCTATGGACGCCAGGAAAACATTCTAGATGCTACCGCTAGGCAGTCCATTTGTGGTGGGTGAAGGAGCCAGAGGCTACCATCAGAAGGTCTATGGACGCTAGGCAAACATGCTAGATGCTACCGTTAGGCAGTCCATTTGCGGTGGGTGAAGGAGCCAGAGGCTACCTTCAGAAGGTCTATGGACGCTAGGCAAACATGCTAGATGCTACCTTTCGGCAGTCCATTTGCGGTGGGTGAAGGAGCCAGAGGCTACCTTCAGAACGTCTATGGACGCTAGGCAACCATGCTAGATGCTACCTTTAGGCAGTCCATTTGCGGTGGGTGAAGGAGCCAGAGGCTACCTTCAGAAGGTCTATGGACGCTAGGCAAACATGCTAGATGCTACCTTTAGGCAGTCCATTTGCGGTGGCTGAAGGAACCAGAGGCTACCTTAAGAAGGTCTATGGACGCCAGGCAAACATGGTAGATGCTACCTGTTGGCAGTCCATTTGTGGTTGGTGAAGGAGCCAGAGGCTACCCTCAAAAGGTCTATGGACGCTAGGCAAACATGCTAGATGCTACCTCTTGGTAGTCCATTTGCAGTGGGTGAAGGAGCCAGAGGCTACCTTCAGAAGGTCTTTGGACGCTAGGCAAACATGCTAGATGCTACCGTTAGGCAGTCCATTTGCGGTGGGTGAAGGAGCCAGAGGCTACCTTCAGAAGGTCTATGGACGCTAGGCAAACATGCTAGATGCTACCTTTAGGCAGTCCATTTGCGGTGGGTGAAGGAGCCAGAGGCTACCTTCAGAAGGTCTATGGATGCTAGGCAAACATGCTAGATGCTACCTTTAGGCAGTCCATTTGCGGTGGGTGAAGGAGCCAGAGGCTACCTTCAGAAGGTCTATGGACGCTAGGCAAACATGCTAGATGCTACCTTTAGGCAGTCCATTTGCGGTGGCTGAAGGAACCAGAGGCTATCTTCAGAAGGTCTATGGACGCCAGGCAAACATGCTAGATGCTACCTGTTGGCAGTCCATTTGCGGTTGGTGAAGGAGCCAGAGGCTACCCTCAAAAGGTCTATGGACGCTAGGCAAACATGCTAGATGCTACCTCTTGGTAGTCCATTTGCAGTGGGTGAAGGAGCCAGAGGCTATCTTCAGAAGGTCTATGGACGCTAGGCAAACATGCTAGATGCTACCTTTAGGCAGTCCATTTGCTTTGGGTGAAGGAGCAAGTCGCTACCTTTAGGTCAATTCCAGGGAATGAAGGCGCAAGACGCTACCTGCAGGTCAAGTTCAGTAAATGTCTCACATTATGGAGGATACAGCGAGTCCTTGAACTGGAGCAGTGATCTACAGAAACAACAGAAAATGTATGTAAGTGATTATTACTAAACATGGAGCTCGGGATACAAATATACATGACACAACATCTACTACCATACAAATCCGGAGACCTTAATTGTTTTACTGAAGTCTCTGCTCATTCTAGATTTGGGATTTCCGTAGAGGATCCTAAATCACTAGTTAATTCTATGCACATTTATATAGCAATGGCTATGGACACCTATCATGTCCATATTTCACATCTTACATGCAAGAGACTCATCTATAATTGATTGTGGTTACCCTCTGCCTGTCGGTGTGTTAAGATAAGATGGCAGCAGATACTTCTAATGATTAATACACATTAATACACAACCTGAAGAAAAATCATTCATTATATACACATCATTGCCCTGCGCACTACAATGAGAAGAGTAATGGATGTCGTCCTACTACTTACCTGCTCCATTGCAGTAGTGTTGCCTCCACTGATTATACTATACTGGTGGTCAAGCTGCAAGCTACATGGGCGTCTTCATGGGGTTATGGAGGAACTAGGAGATTGGGATGAAGAATTAGGCTGGGAGCAATGGGCCATCCACCACCATTGTCCTTGGACTGTTCTTACTATTGGGATGACCATCTGTTAAAGAGTGTGGCCACCCAGTTCCTGGTGATGACAGGGTGATACTGTGTTGACCATTCTGGACATACAAAGCTGAACTGGTTGAACATTTTTTGGTACTTAGATTTTATGTAGTGTGGTGGTTCAGCATAGTCCATAGTATCTTCCACATTGAGGTCAATGGCTTCTGACCTCAGGATCTCTGGTGGTGCCATCTTCCTAGCTTCCACATCTTCCCAGTTTATATCAGAGAAGAATTGATGTTCCCTGATGTCTCCTTTGACTCCAAGGCGATGGAACTGGTCTTTGCACAACAGTCCTTGTAAAATGCTGACTGTGTCAGGAGGAAGAGACTCTGGGAAGTGTGGTTCATGATAGAGGACAGATTGCTCACAATCTCTTGGTCCTTCTCCAGGGAATGGTAACGTTGCTGTCACCAGCCCATAAAGGGTAACACCAATGGCAAAATAATCCACGGCTCTCCCATGTGGTAAGCCACGGATTATTTCTGGGGCTGCATATCCTGGCGTCCCCCTACAGTCATCTGTAATCCTTTTAGAAACACCTTTCACAGCTAGGCCAAAATCAGTGATTTTGATATGGCCTTCCGTGGTCAGGAGCAGATTTTCTGGCTTTAGATCTCGATGAAGAATCCCTTTGCTGTGGAGGAATTCTGTGCCACAGACCACTTCTGCTATGATGAATCTTACAGTCACTGTATCAAGAGGACAGATTTTTAGGATAAGATCATGCAGGTCCCCTCTAGTGGCCACTTCCATCACATAATAGACAAAGTTAAGAGTGTGGAATGCGGCCAGCCCATGGATGAGAAATGGGCTGGCATGGGAGAGTTGAAGGATGTGGCGCTCTCCAAAGCTGTAGCCAGCTTGAGTGTAAACCCTTTTATCGAGGACCTTGATGGCGACGCGCTCTCTGCGGATCCTATCTGTCGCTAGGTAGACTTGAGCAAAACCTCCTTGACCCAGTGAGCGGTGGAACGTGAAGGACTCCAGTGATAGGGGCACGGTGGCAGCGAATGCTTGGGCAGAGGTGCCGGCTGCTACCACAGAGGTTTCAGCTGTGGTATCCTGGTATCCGCTGCTCGAAGATGACTGTGCAGACCTGCGTAGCTCCTCTCTGGTAGTAGGGTCAATAGAGCTGGGGTCACGGCAGACATCCTGCGCAGATCTACAAGTATCCATCTTCTTTCTGCTAGATTTTATGGTGTGCTGTTTCCCTTCATCATCCTTCTGGTCTTCTGTATGTGACATACTGGCTGTAAAAAAGCATATATATATATATATATCATGTTAGTGGAATGAGACATGGCATATTATCGCGGTAAATAAAACCACATTTACTGGGTGATAATACAATTTAGCAAAAAGATTTGTGTCCAATACATGTCACTATGCATAAATGTATATTTACTGTCAACTAATCGCTGCTTCTTTTAATCAGTGCAGTGTAAACATGGTCTAAACCAATGATGGCAAACCTTTTGGAGACTGAGTGCCCAAACTACAACCAAAATCCACTTATTTACCGTGGATTGCCAACATGGCATTTTAATCAGTAACTTACTGCTTCCTGTACTTCCACATCTTTCAATAGTATCGGCCGCCTGAGGCCACCAATACAGTTGAAAGATGGAGGGCAAATTCAATCTCTCGTTGTAGCTTCTCTGCAGTTCTGTTAACACCTTCTCACTTTTACCGCAGTTCCAAATAGCCAATGAAGTGTGGCTTAAGTTGCCTCGGAATGCAGGAAGATTTGGTCTTATTTGGTGAACTCTGTCCTGGGACGATTGTCTGAGTGTTCGCAGCCAACAGATTAACCCCTTCCCGCCGCAGCCCTTTTTTGTTTTTGCGTTTTCAACGCATTTGTGCCGTATTCTTGTGGGCTTGCATTTTACGGATTTCACTGTACGCCCCAAATAACATGTCTACCTTATTCTTTGGGTCGGTACGATTACGGGGATAACAAATTTATATAGGTTTTATAATGTTTTCATACATTTAAACAAATCAAAACCTCCTGTACAAAATTTTTTTGGGGGATTTTGCCATCTTCTGGCACTAATAACTTTTTTATACTTTGGTGTATGGAGCTGTGGGTGGTGCCGTTTTTTTGTGGATTTTGATGACGTTTACAATGTTATAATTTTTAGGACTTTACGACCTTTTGATCACTTTTTAAGGAATTTTAATTTTTTTTTAAAATGGCAAAAAATTGCCATTTTCGACTTTGGGCGCGATTTTCCGCTACGGGGTTAAACGCGGTTAAAAATGTTATCATATTTTGATATATAGGGCATTTTTGGACGCAGCGATACCTAATGGGGCAGATTTTCTTACCCGGTCAATTCGCGATCCACCGGCGCATACTCTGCGTTGGATTCGGGTCCGGCCGGGATTTATTAAGGCAGTTCCTCCGACGTCCACCAGGTGGCGCTACTGCGCTGAAGTTTCCTGGAACGCACTGGAAGACACCGAGCCGGGCTGAGTGAAGGTAAGTGCAAGCTCCGCAACACAATTTTTTTTTTAAATGCAGCGATTTTTCCGAATCCGTCGGGTTTTGGTTCGGCCACGGACCCCGATTTCCGTCGTGTGCAAGTCGGTGCCGATACGCCACAATCCGACCGCATGCGCCAGAAACCCGGGGCAATTCAGGGGAAATCGCCGCAAATCGGAAATATTCGGGTAACACGTCGGGAAAATGCGAATCGGGCCCTTAGTAAATGACCCCCAATGTGTTTATGATTTTTACTGTTTATTTATATTTATATCAGTTCTATGCGCCCATGCGCCCACGCACCGCCATCGCAGGAAAACACCTGCAATCGGCTATGGAGAGGGCTCGGCACCGGGACCCAGCATGTGACGTACTAATACGTCACATGTCGGTAAGGGGTTAAATATCCATATAAACTACATACATCGATTGTGCTATGTGCAATTAACACTTCTTTTACATAGAAATGATCCTTAGTAATTTCCTACCTTTGCTGTCTGCCATACTGTCCTCCATGTTGATATGACTGGGTCCAGGGATCTCATTAGAAGGTTCCTCATTGACGATATAGGTTCCTCTGTGTCTGAGACCAGCAATCCACCTCCGTGGTCTCCGGAGCAGGGCTAAAAAGCGATTTCTTGGTCTACCCATAGCTTTCTCCAGCTTCTTTGACGCCTGTGGTTGCACTTCTGCCTCTATTTCTTCATCCTCTGAGATTTTATTCTCCAGTTGTTCACCATTTTTGCTGTCCTCATCCTGTTTGCTATAGTATTGGATGTGCACTTCATCCAGGCTGTGGAGCTGCTCCTGAATCTGTTTATATTCTTTCAGGATGACTTGCTCCACCATGTTGCCTGTCTGATGATCCATGTTGTTTCTGAATACCTGGCTGACCCTTAGTAATTTTCTACCTTTGCTGTCGGCCATACTGTCCTCCATGTTGATATGACTGGGTCCAGGGATCTCATTAGAAGGTTCCTCATTGACGATATAGGTTCCTCTGTGTCTGAGACCAGCAATCCACCTCCGTGGTCTCCGGAGCAGGGCTAAAAAGCGGTTTCTTGGTCTACCCATAGCTTTCTCCAGCTTCTTTGACGCCTGTGGTTGCACTTCTGCCTCTATTTCTTCATCCTCTGAGATTTTATTCTCCAGTTGTTCACCATTTTTGCTGTCCTCATCCTGTTTGCTGTAGTATTGGATGTACACTTCATCCAGGCTGTGGAGCTGCTCCTGAATCTGGTTATATTCTTTCAGGATTACCTGCTCCACCATGTTGCCTGTCTGATGATCCATGTTGTCTCTGCCCACCTGGCTGCGCGTGCTGCCTTTTATACCTTGGCCAGGGGGCGGGACTGCACTATCTTGCTCCGGATTGGTCAATTTTCAATGGGCGTGGCTATTTTCCTGCCTCCTGATTGGACAGTCAGCTGGAATTGATCTGGCATTATGATGTCATCAGCCATTGTGGGAGATTCTCTGTCATTGTGACATCATCATTCATGTCTTTTACAGTATGGTTACTGCATTTGGATTTATGTATGTGTGTACATACTGTATACACTATGTATATGTTACATGGTATATTAATATTGTGTATGTCCTGGTTTGGTTCCTTGCACATCACATACATCACCTTCAGAAGAATACATTGAGAGAATTATCCCCAAATTATCTTCCCCCTTTGGCTGTAATTTATCTCACTATGTAGCCACTGATTAAAGCTAGGGGGGTAACACACCGAAACTTCACCAGTTTTGGAATAAACTCTGCACTTTTATCTGTTTGGATCTGGAGTTCAGCTAGTCAGTAGGCACGTGGGAATTTTATACTGTATATTACAAATGCCATTATCTTTATCAAATATCCAGCAAGCCTAATATGGCGCTCATACTAAACACCACATTCTTTCACTGATGATAGATACTGATGTGTATATGAAGGACAACACCCTAAAGACTAATCTGTATGTAAAACCCACAGATTGCAACATACTATTAAAATATGACAGTCACCATCCACGTAATATGGTGCGTTCTTTACCATTCAGCCAGATGCTGAAGGTCAAACAAATAGTGGATGATAAAGAGGAACAGGAAAAGGGGTTAACAGAGATGGGTAAAAAATTTATCAAAAGGGGTTACCCTAAATCACTAATTACCAAACACATGGAGAAAGTACAGACCTTGGATAGATCTTCATTACTGTCCAACATGATTACCAATAAGACAACCACCCACATACCAATGATTTCTACTTATGGCTTCCATAGCCAAAAAATTGCAGCAATTATACGTAAAAAATTGGTGAATCCTAAGTACCTATTACAAACAGATTCAACACTTTCAATCTCCGCCCCTTTTCTCTTACAGAAGAGGACGTAACCTGAGAGATTTATTGGTTAAAACCAATGTAGCAGGTCCCACTAGGGAAAGATTGACCCGTACAGGCAGTGTCCCGTGCATGTCTTGTGACAATTGTTCTCTGATGACAAAGGGAGACACCTTTGTCCATCCAACTACTGGTGTTTCTTTTAAAATGAATTTCTTTTTAACCTGCAGGAGAGACTATGTTATTTATGTGCTCCAGTGTCCATGCAAGCTCTTATACGTGGGTGGGAGACCACAACTGAATGCAGATTACGTTTAAATAATCATAAATCTAGCATACGTACTAAAAAACTTCATTTACCAGTACCATTCCATTTCTCCAAGGCCGGACATAAGGTAGAGGACCTCAGATTTATGATTATATATAGGATCCCCCCACAGAAAAGAGGTGGGAATAGGGAATTGATGCTGTAACGAAGAGAGGTCCAATGGATACATAAATTAAGGTCTCTACATCCCAATGGTCTCAATAGAGACCTTCCTCTGAATGTATTTCTGTAATTATTAAGATGCCTAACCCTAGTAATATCGCCTTTGATCACTACACATGACCTCCGTTTAGTGACACATTTGTCCTATTATCAATTTGTTTGACTGATGATCTTTGCAACAAACATACAGATTACAACGTATTGAATAGCACTTTATTCCCAGTAACTCTCCTTCTTTACTCTTTACACCCTAGTGCCTCCTCGGGACCGGGAAATGGACAATTCTTGGGACTTTCCTCGATACGGTGAACTCCGGAGCACTGAACTACGCTGGAGGTGTGGCCGCATGAGGAGGAATAATGATTCCGGATAGGACCAGACACGGACCTCTTGGCCTATTGGCAACGAAAGGTCTTGTCAGATGATAATTAGAGATGAGCGAGCACTAAAATGCTCGGGTACTCGTTATTCGAGACGAACTTTTCCCGATGCTCGAGTGCTCGTCTCGAATAACGAGCCCCATTGAAGTCAAAGGGAGACTCGAGCATTTTTCAAGGGGACCAAGGATCTGCACAGGGAAGCTTGGCCAAGCACCTGGGAACCTCAGAAAAGGATGGAAACACCACGGAAATGGACAGGAAACAGCAGGGGCAGCATGCATGGATGCCTCTGAGGCTGCTTAATTGCACCATTATGCCAAAACTATGGGCAACAGCATGGCAATGACAGAGTGAGGCTAGATAGCATCTAAAACATCCAATAATTGACCCTGACACTATAGGGGACGGCATGCAGAGGCAGCGGCAGCAGTGGCAGGCTAGAGAGTGTGTTGGCAACATACCCCAAATGGACTCAGGCTTAAAACCAATGGGTGGCAGAGAGGAACCAAAGGAGGTGAGCAAGAAGCACTCAAATAATATCGGTAAATGATAAAAGTTTGCCAGTATATTTTGTGGATTACACAGCAGGGTGGCGACAAAGTTAACAAGTTTGATGAGGAAGCCATGAAAACAACCCAAAATTCTGCCTGACACAGCTCGTTTGATAAGGGGACCATGTATGGAGGCAGTGAACTAGTAGTAGATTAAAGGTGCTGCAGTTAAAACTATGTTAGTTGGATCTTGGGATGGAGCTGGCGCTCCGCTGCCAGGCGAGCTTTCGCCAATCCAAGCCCCTGTCTCTCGGCTACTCCCCAAACAGCACTTCTAAGAACCTTTTGTATAAGATCAAGTGTAGTAGCGTTCTTATAAGTTTAGGATATGGTGGGTGAGGGGAATGTAAACAGATGCGCAAGAAGCGCTGAAATAATATTGGTAAATGATAAAAGTTTATTAGTATATTTTGTGGATAACACAGCTGGGTGGCGACAAAGTTAACAAGTTTGATGTGGAAGCCATGAAAACAACCCAAAATTCTGCCTGACACAGCTCGTTTGATAAGGGGACCATGTATGGAGGCAGCTATATGGACTACTTTTGGAGGCAGCTATGGCGATGACGTGTGGAGGTAGCAATGGAGACAACGTGTGAAGGCAGCTAAAAAGACGACGTGTGGAGGCTGCTATGGAGACAATGTAATTTGGATAGTGCCTGTATGTGGCAGTCCAAAAAAGTTTTCAAACCAGAGGAGCAGGTAGCTGGTCCTCCAGAAAAATTACATAGATTGAGTGCCTGTATGTGGCAGTCCAAAAAAGTTTTCAAACCAGAGGAGCAGGTAGCTGGTCCTCCAGAAAAATTACATAGATTGAGTGCCTGTATGTGGCACTCCCAAAAATTGTTTAAAACAGAGGACAGGGTAGTTGGCCCTCCAGAAAAATTAAATACATAGAGTACTATAGCCAGAGCCAGTTGGCCCTGGCAAAAAAATTGCCAGTTTCCTCTGCTTTAGTGTACAAAGAGGAGGAGAAGGAGGACAATGAGGAGGAGAAGTGCATACATTATTCAGGTTCAGCTTCTTTCACCTGGTGGAGAATGGAAATGCGGAGAAATCCAGGCTTTATTCATCTTGATAAGCGTCAGCCTGTCAGCGCTGTCAGTCGACAGGCGTGTACGCTTATCGGTGATGATGCCACCAGCTGCACTGAAAACCCGCTCGGACAACACGCTAGCGGCAGGGCAGGCAAGAACCTCCAAGGCGTACAGCGCCAGTTCGTGCCACATGTCCAGCTTTGAAACCCAGTAGTTGTAGGGAGCTGTGTGATCATTTAGGACGATGGTATGGTCAGCTACGTACTCCCTCACCATCTTTCTGTAAAGATCAGCCCTACTCTGCCGAGACTGGGGACAGGTGACAGTGTCTTGCTGGGGTGACATAAAACTGGCAAAGGCCTTGTAAAGCGTACCCCTGCCAGTGCTGGACAAGCTGCCTGGTCGCCTACTCTCCCTCGCTACTTGTCCCGCAGAACTACGTCCTCTGCCGCCATCTCTGTCAGAAGGGAAATACTGTTTCAGCTTGTGCACCAGGGCCTGCTGGTATTCATGCATTCTCACACTCCTTTCCTCTCCAGGGATGAGAGTGGAAAGATTTTGCTTGTACCGTGGGTCCAGGAGAGTGAATACCCAGTAATCGGTGCTGGAATAAATTCTTTGAACGCGAGGGTCACGGGATAGGCAGCTTAGCATGAAATCTGCCATATGCGCCAGAGTCCCAACGCGCAAGAATTCACTCCCCTCACTGGCCTGACTGTCCATTTCCTCCTCCTCCAACTCCTCCAACTCCCCTTCTTCTGCCCATACACGCTGAACAGTGAAGGACTGAACAATGGTCCCCTCTTCTGTCTCGCCAACATTCTCCTCCTCTTCCTCCTCATCCTCCTCCACCTCCACCGCCTCCGATATGCGCTGAGAAACAGACCTAAGGGTGCTTTGGCTATCAACAAGGGATAGCCCCATCTCTTGTGACGAGCGCAAAGCTTTCAACTTCATGCTGACCAGAGAGTTTTTCAACAGGCCAAGCAGTGGGATGGTGAGGCTGATGATGGCGGCATCACCACTGACCATCTGTGTTGACTCCTCAAAGTTACTCAGCACCTGACAGATATCAGACATCCACGTCCACTCCTCATTGTAGACTTGAGGAAGCTGACTGACCTGACTACCAGTTCTGGTGGAAGTTGACATCTGGCAGTCTACAATCGCTCTGCGCTGCTGGTAAACTCTGGATAACATGGTCAGTGTTGAATTCCACCTCGTGGGCACGTCGCACAACAGTCGGTGAGCGGGCAGTTGGAGGCGGCGCTGCGCTGCCCTGAGAGTGGCAGCATCTGTGCTGGACTTCCTGAAATGCACACAGATGCGGCGCACCTTCGTGAGCAAATCAGACAGATTGGGGTATGTCTTGAGGAAACGCTGAACTATGAGATTTAACACATGGGCCAGGCATGGCACATGTGTCAGTCTGACGAGTTGCAGAGCTGCCACCAGGTTACGGCCGTTGTCACACACAACCATGCCTGGCTTCAGGTTCAGCGGTGCCAGCCACAGATCAATCTGCGCCGTGATGCCCTGTAATAACTCTTGGGCGGTGTGCCTTTTATCGCCTAGGCTCAGCAGTTTGAGCACCGCCTGCTGTCGCTTAGCGATGGCACTGCTGCTGTGCCTAGAGCTACCGACTGATGGCGCCATGCCCACGGATGGTAATTCAGAGGAGGAGGTGGAGGAGGGGTGGGAGGAGGAGGAGGCATAGTAGGCCTTTGAGACCTGGACCGAGGTAGGCCCCGCAATCCTCGGCGTCGGCAGTATATGACCAGCCCCAGGGTCAGACTCGGTCCCAGCCTCCACCAAGTTAACCCAATGTGCCGTCAGCGATATATAGTGGCCCTGCCCGGCAGCACTCGTCCACGTGTCCGTGGTCAGGTGGACCTTGTCAGAAACGGCGTTGGTCAGGGCACGGAGGATGTTCTCTGACACGTGCTTGTGCAGGGCTGGGACGGCACATCGGGAAAAGTAGTGGCGGCTGGGGACCGAAGACCGAGGGGCGGCCGCCGCCATGAGGTTTCGAAAGGCCTCGGTCTCTACCAGCCTATAGGGCAGCATCTCCAGGCTAAGCAACTTGGAGATGTGGACGTTGAGGGCTTGGGTGTGTGGGTGGGTTGCGCTATACCTCCTTTTGCGCTCCAGCGTCTGGGGTATGGAGAGCTGAACGCTGGTGGATGCTGTGGAGGATCGTGGAGGCGAAGATGGGGTTTTCGCACGGGAGGTGTTTGGGCCGGGGTCCTGGGCAGGGGGCTGACTAGCAGATGACACAGGGGAAGGAGCAGTGGTGTGCCCGGCCGGAGGTGAACGGGCTTGGTGCCATTGAGTGGGGTGTTTAGCATTCAGATGCCTGCGCATACTGGTGGTAGTTAAGCTAGTAGTGGTTTAACCCCTGCTGATCCTGGTTTGGCAAAGGTTGCACACCACAGTCCGTCGGTCATCCGGTGTTTCTTTAAAGAACCTCCAGACTTCTGAAAATCTAGCCCTCGCCACGGGAGCTTGACTACGGGCAACATTTGGCGCTGATGCACCAGCTCTGGCCCTGCCTCTCCGTCTGGCCCCACCACTGCCTCTTCCAACCTGTTCTGCTATAGGACTCGCCTCCGTCTCAGAAGCACTGTGTTCACCCGGCCTATCAACCCAGCTTGGGTCTGTCACCTCATCATCCTCCGATCCCTCAGTCTGCTCCCCCCTCGGACTTCCTGCCCTGACAACAACTTCACCACTGTCTGACAACCGTGTCTCCTCATCGTCCGACACCTCTTTACACACTTCTTCCACTACGTGAATAATGTCATCATCACCCACAGACTGCGACTGGTGGAAAACCTGGGCATCGGAAAATAGCTCAGCAGCAGCAGGACAAGTGGTTTGTGACTGTGGGAAGGGTCCAGAAAACAGTTCCTCAGAGTATGCCGGTTCAAATGCCAAATTTTGGTGGGAGGGGGCAGACTGGGGGGAAGGAGGCTGAGGTGGAGGAGCTGGAGGAGTGCCGATTTCGGTGACATGGGTGGACTGCGTGGAAGACTGACTGGTGGACAAATGGCTAGAAGCATTGTCCGCAATCCACGACATCACCTCTTCGCACTGCTCTGGCCTCAACAGTGCTCTACCACGAGTCCCAGTAACTTGAGACATGATGAACCTAGGGAGTGTACCTCTGCGGCGTTCCCCTGCTCCCCCATCAGCAGGTGGTGTCTCACCCCGCCCAGGACCACGGCCTCTGACCCCTGCAGCAGTTTGACGCCGACGTCCACGCCCTCGTCCTCTACCCCTAGCCCTCGGGTTAAACATTTTCCAAATTAAAGTGTAAACTTGAAAAAAAAAAATTTTTGTGTTTATTTTTTTTTAGTTTTTTATTTTTTTTAACAAAACGATGCTATCCTATTGCTATGGCTAGTTTCTAACCTACACTGACAGCACATAACTGGATTTTGTGCTTTGCAAGATGAGTTTGAGCTATAAAATGAAATAAAGGTAAAAAAAAAATCAGCAGACTCAGCCTAATTCTACTCAAACCCCTAATAAATTGTCCCACTTCGGTGTTGGAGGTGGATATGCGTGTCACTAAGAGCTAAACACAACGGTCGCAGGTCTCCCAGCAAATTCCTCACAGTATGGTACTAGCTGCACTACTAGTGCCAGCAAGCCCAGCCACAAGCAAACAAAAAAAAGGGAAATATAACACTTTTGTAGGCCTAAGTAAGCCGTTGGGGTTCTCCTATGGCTATTTTGTAGCCTACAATGAGAGCACACTGCTTTGCAAGAGGAGTTTGAGCTATAAAATGAAATACAGCTAAAAAAAAAAAAAAATCAGCAGACTCTGCCTAATTCTACTCAAACCCCTAATAAATTGTCCCACTTCGGTGTTGGAGGTGGATATGCATGTCACTAAGAGCTAAACACAACGGTCGCAGGTCTCCCAGCAAATTCCTCACAGTATGGTACTAGCTGCACTACTAGTGCCAGCAAGCCCAGCCACAGGCAAACAAAAAAGAGTAAATTAAAACGTTATTGTAGCCCTAAGAAGGGCTGTTGGGTTCTTGTAGAATCACTGCTGCCTAACACTATTCTAATAGAACACCCTAACGCTTTCCCTGACCAGCAGCAGCTCTCTCCCTAGCGGCATCCAGACACAGAATGATCCGAGCAGCGCAGGCAGGGGCTAGTCTATTCCAGGGCCACCTGATCTGGCCAGCCAACCACTGCTATCGACGTGTAAGGGTACCACGTCATGCTGGGTGGAGTGCAGAGTCTCTTGGCTTGTGATTGGCTCTGTTTCTGGCCGCCAAAAAGCAAAACGGCGGGAGATGCCATTTTCTCGAGCGGGCGAAGTATTCGTCCGAGCAACGAGCAGTTTCGAGTACGCTAATGCTCGAACGAGCATCAAGCTCGGACGAGTATGTTCGCTCATCTCTAATGATAATGCCTCCTCACTGATGGACCGCTCTTCTGCGTTCTCCGTTGAGTCCCGTGTGGATCGTCTCTGTCCCTCCTTTGACACCAGGGGCGGATACTTTCTAGTTGGGGCAGACATTCCACTATCCAGGATGGCGACATTGGATACTGGGACTAATATGCGCATGTCCACACATAAAAAAATCGCTATTAGATGTCCGATTGGAGATCGGTATTAATATGTATTTTTTGACATATAAATTCTTATTGTTATAAGAGACATATCTGTATGTTTGATTTGGTTTTTAAATTTTGCACTTATATAGTAGAATCACAGGACTTTGGGGCTGGGATTGATTCCCACGCATACCAATACGCCCTAGGTGGAGTCACGATCACCATGGAGACACGTAGGTCTTCTCACGTTGAAGGCATGTGAGTCTCCCTTAGTAGTTTCCATATACTTACCTGAATTGGTGTTTTTGTATACTTGCATATTATGGATGGTCATTTAATGATATATCGCTATGTGTAGGCATGTTTTAACACTTGTTTTTAATAGAATGTTTATATTCACGGAACTTTATATTTACGGAAGTACTGATGACGTCACTTATGTACACATGTTGTGGTGATTAGTTCACCCTCTATATAAACCACTCAATTTTTTACACTGGATGCTTGAAAATGCCTTTATTGATAAGGTGAAACGTTGCATGTTTTTCACGGTGGAATAAAGCTAATATTTTTTCACGATACGGAGTGCTTCTTCATCACCAACTTTACTAATACGGTGGGTTGTGTCTGAACCCGTTTGGAAGATTTTTGCACCCGGTTTTTATTTCCTTTCGGTGCTGCTCCACATGAGGATTCTTGTCTGACATTCTTTCACTATATTTACACCAAACAACTTACCATATTTTTCGGACTATGGGTGAACTTATAGTCCAGTGTGCCTTATATATGAACCGTACTTACAGACAATAGCTGCCTTGAACTGTGCACATGTTTGCCAACTGCTGGTCATTCATCCTTTTAATCAGGTGCACCTTATAATCTGGTGCGCCTTAAATATGAACCTAGACGTTTTAGCAGGCATTTATTGATGGTGCGCCATATACTCTTGCCTCCATAGTGAAAGTAGACATATAAAGCCTGTGTCAGGGGTTTCCATTGCACACTACAATTTTTTTCATGGAAACTAACAACAAAGTGAATTGAAAGTCTCCGTTCACCTTATGTTCCCTGTTGACTTCAATGTAGAGAGGTTGCTTTCCATCATAGTAGCGGAAAAAAATAAACTTTCTGCTTTTTTTGGGAGTTTTATGCTATTTACTGCAATTTTCTAAGAACGCCTTCACATATCTTGCAGAAGTTATGAAATCTACCACTAGATTGCATGCAGTATGAACCAAACATACCTTGAGAATGCTATAGCGACACTGATGTAGAAACATATCTTATTTAATCCCTGAACTCAGGGTTTCTTAAAAACCCAAACAAGGAGAGCCGCAAAGACCATCAATAAAAATTCATAATATACTTTATTGAAGTGATAATACATACAATTCAAAGTTATATACCATAAAATAAGGAATGAAAAAAGGGGAAAACAAGTGGTCTCTGATGGAAATTGGGGCAACCATGGAATACACAAGTGCCCTCAGAAAGCCCAGGAACCAAAAATGAATAAGAAACAATTCAGACTCAAAGGTCTGATCGATAATTAGTAATGCAGACAGGAGTATAAAAAAGATTGCTATCCTCAGTCAATCCTATATGGAGTGGAGACCGGAGGTGCCTTCCGGCTCCCACAATACACGTAAATGGTTAATGTTTACCCAAAAGCATGATAGTAGGTTCAATGGGGAATCCTGAGGGGGCCAATAAACTACACCCCTCCTCTTACTCTAATTATGCACTACTTGAGAAAACGCTGTTTTCCCTGTGTTGTCCCTGTTCCCTGTGTTGTCCCTGACAGGCAGAAGTAATCAATCGCTGAGCCTTCCCCTAGCTGTTGTATATGAGTCATCCAGCTCAGATTGATTAGCCCTGTCTGGACAGTTCAGGAAGCTCCATGTAATGTGTTTATGAACGGCAGCCAGCATGAACCCAGCTTTCCCAAGGTCCTTAATTTTATAATTGTTTTCTGAGCAAAACCACTTGGATCAAATATTAAATAAGATATGACAAATATACAGCATTTTCAGGGATGAGGGAGGGAGGCATATAGGAGACCTGATAGTGTTTGTTCTGGCTGTTATAGCAGTGCTGAGAATGTCATGTGTAATATGAATCTCATTGATCTCTTATCTGTGATCTCTCTTTCTATTATGTCAAATACTAGTACAAAGTTCAGAAGGTAAATGAAAGTGTATATAAACCATGATGCTGATAATCTAAGCACATTGTCAGCTCACAGCTGGAGATGGGTGAATGGATTTGAACTAAGGGGAATTCAATAAGAATTTTGCTAAAAATCTGATCCATCAAGTTCTTTTTTCCTCATTTTTAGCTTAATGGGCGTCAGCACAATGGGGGTCATTTACTAAGGGCCCGAATTGCGTTTTTCCGTCGGGTTTCCCGAATATTACTGTTTTGCGCCGAATTGTCCCGGGTTTTTGGCGCACGCGATCGGATTGTGGCGCATTGGCGCCGGCATGCATGCAACGGAAATTGGGGGTGTGGCCATCGTAAAACCCGACAGATTCGGAAAAAGCGCGATATTTAAAAAAGAATTTGTGTCGCTTGACATGCACTTACATGGACCAGGAAGAAGAAGGAGCGACACCTGGTGGACATTGGGCGCAGAGAGCCGAATCCTCGTCGGAGAACACACCGCGGGATCGCAACTGGATCGGGTAGGTAAATGTGCCCCAATGAGAACAATCATATGAATAGGCTGTAATTTACTCTATGGATGGTCAGCCTGCTTCAAGAGGAGAATTTGGACAAATCTTGCTGTTTCTTAGTTTTTCCTCTTGCCACTTACTCTATGACCAGGGCCTCTATCCCCACAGAGGGCCCCTGCCACTGCTAGTTATAGTAATCCATGTTGGTAGAGCAAAAGAGGCTACCTTCAGAAGGTCTATGGACGCTAGGCAAACATGCTAGATGCTACCACTTGGCAGTCCATTTGCGGTGGGTGAAGGAGCCAGAGGCTACCTTCAGAAGGTCTATGGACGCTAGGCAAACATGCTACATGCAACCTTTAGGCAGTCCATTTGCGGTGGGTGGAGGAGCCAGAGGCAACCTTCAGAAGGTCTATGGACGCTAGGCAAACATGTTAGATGCTACCTTTAGGCAGTCCATTTGCGGTGGGTGAAGGAGCCAGAGGCTACCTTCAGAAGGTCTATGGACGCTAGGCAAACATGTTAGATGCTACCTCTAGGCAGTCCATTTGCGGTGGGTGAAGGAGCCAGAGGCAACCTTCAGAAGGTCTATGGACGCTAGGCAAACATGTTAGATGCTACCATTAGGCAGTCCATTTGCGGTGGGTTTAGGAGCCAGAGGCTACCTTCAGAAGGTCTATGGACGCTAGGCAGACATGCTAGATGCTACCACTTGGCAGTCCATTTGCGGTGGGTGAAGGAGCCAGAGGCTACTTTCAGAAGGTGTATGGACGCCAGGCAAACATGCGAGATGCTACCTGTTGGCAGTCCATTTGCGGTTGGTGAATGAGCCAAAGGCTACCTTCAGAAGGTCTATGGATGCTAGGCAATCATGCTAGATGCTACCGTTAGGCAGTCCATTTGCGTTGGGTGAAGGAACCAGAGGCTACCTTTAGAAGGTCTATGGACGCCAGGCAAACATGCGAGATGCTACCTCTTGGCAGTCCATTTGCGGTGGGTGAATGAGCCAAAGGCTACCTTCAGAAGGTCTATGGACACTAGGCAATCATGCTAGATGCTACCTGTTGGCAGTCCATTTGCGGTGGGTGAAGGAAGCAGAGGCTATTCTATTCCGATTCCTATTTATTGCAGCTCCGGGGAGTTTGTGTAAAGCGGAGGCCACCATAACAGAGCGCAGCAGTGGAAACAGTGTCTGAAGGATTTAACCATGTTTCCGCCAGGCCCAGGAAAGACAGTTTCCGAGAAATAAAGAGGTCATGATTATCAGTGACTTTGTTGCATATGGAACATGCATTCCATAATGCTCTACAGAGAGAGGGTGGAGGAGGTGGTGGAGAGCGGGTCAGGTGGATAGTTTGTAGATTAGAGTAGTCAGAAGAGATGTTGATATCGAGAATTCATTAGTAGGTGGGGAAATATTGGGATAATGGTGGAGCTATAAGAATATGGGGGAAGATGATAGTAATTGCTATAAACAACATTATTTGTGGCCAAGATTAGTGATATGTTACTTACATATAGTATGATGTGTTGAAATCCGGTTAAATCCTGGTTTAATTCTGCTCATTGCGGGAAATGCAAGATGCTACACTACCTGTTTGCAGTCCATTTGCGGTGGGTAAAGGTGCCAGAGGCTACCTTCAGAACGTCTCTGCAATTCTCCTCTATGTTGGATATACCCAGATGCTGTATTCATTGAGTTAGGCTGGAGAATTCTTGTTTCTCACATGACACTATCCAGCCAACCCCACATTTAACTTCTTTATTTAAAGAGGATGTAAATGTAATATACCTTGCTCCTATACAATACATTTGTTTTACATGATACCTTTATAATGAACCCCTCAGATGCTGAAAAACAGCTATCTCTCCTAGCCTAAGCTCTATGGTCACATATTGCAGTAAATGATCTATATAATGAAAGACAGAAATCATCAATTGTATTTAAAATCATCAAATGAATCTTTTATTTTATGATGGATCTATCTCCTGCCGATGTTGTTGTTGTGCAGGGACAACCATCATTAATTCTTTGGGACAATTTGGAGAGAAGCCAATTAACCTTTCAGTATATTTTTGGGATGTGGGAGGAAACCGGAGTGCCCGGAGGAAACCCACGCAAACACAGGGAGAATATACTAACTCCATGCAGCGCTGTCCATGAGCTATCTGGACCCAGATGCTGCAAGGCCACAGTGCTAACCACTGAGCCGCTGTGTTGCCCAAGGAA
Source organism: Engystomops pustulosus (assembly GCF_040894005.1). Taxonomy (NCBI): domain Eukaryota; kingdom Metazoa; phylum Chordata; class Amphibia; order Anura; family Leptodactylidae; genus Engystomops; species Engystomops pustulosus. The sequence goes on along the minus strand of NC_092419.1, from coordinate 78,858,098 downwards.
GGATTAGAAGACGTCTTGGTGGAAAAAAACACAGGTCTTTATGACTTCTTCATGTGCTACCTTCTTGACTGGGTCTATGCTCTCGCTAATGCTAGAGCCTGATGGTCACTGATGGAGGTTTTCATGGATGCTAGGCAAACATGCAAGATGATTCCTGATGGCATTCCATTTGCGGTGGGTGAAGGAGCCTGAGGCTACCTTCAGAAGGTCTATGGACGCTAGGCAAACATGCAAGATGCTACCTGTTGGCAGTCCATTTGCGGTGAATGAAGGAGACAGAGACTACCTTCAGAAGGTCTATGGACGCTAGGCAAACATGCAAGATGCTACCTGTTGGCAGTCCATTTGCGGTGGGTGAAGGAGCCAGAGGCTACCTTCAGAAGGTCTATGGATGCTAGGCAAACATGCTAGATGCTACCGTTAGGCAGTCCATTTGTGGTGGGTGAAGGAGCCAGAGGCTACCTTCAGAAGGACTATGGACGCTCGGCAAACATGCTAGATGCTACCTGTTGGCAGTCCATTTGCGGTGGGTGAAGGAGCCAGAGGCTACCTTCAGAAGGACTATGGACGCTCGGCAAACATGCTAGATGCTACCTGTTGGCAGTCCATTTGCGGTGGGTGAAGGAGCCAGAGGCTACCTTCAGAAGGTCTATGGACGCTAGGCAAACATGTTAGATGCTACCTTTAGGCAGTCCATTTGCGGTGGTTGAAGGAGCCAAAGGCTACCTTCAGAAGGTCTATGGATGCCAGGAAAACATTCGAGATGCTACCTGTTGGCAGTCCATTTGCGGTGGGTGAAGGAGCCAGAGGCTACCTTCAGAAGGTCTATGGACGCTAGGCAAACATGCTAGATGCTACCGTTAGGCAGTCCATTTGCGGTGGGTGAAGGAGCCAGAGGCTACCTTCAAAAGGTCTATGGACGCTAGGCAAACATGCTAGATGCTACCTTTAGGCAGTCCATTTGCGGTGGGTGAAGGAGCCAGAGGCTACCTTCAGAAGGTCTATGGACGCTAGGCAAACATGCTAGATCCTACCTTTCGGCAGTCCATTTGCGGTGGGTGAAGGAGCCAGAGGCTACCTTCAGAAGGTCTATGGACGCTAGGCAAACATGCTAGATGCTACCTTTCGGCAGTCCATTTGCGGTGGGTGAAGGAGCCAGAGGCTACCTTCAGAACGTCTATGGACGCTAGACAACCATGCTAGATGCTACCTTTAGGCAGTCCATTTGCGGTGGGTGAAGGAGCCAGAGGCTACCTTCAGAAGGTCTATGGACGCTAGGCAAACATGCTAGATGCTACCTTTCGGCAGTCCATTTGCGGTGGGTGAAGGAGCCAGAGGCTACCTTCAGAACGTCTATGGACGCTAGGCAACCATGCTAGATGCTACCTTTAGGCAGTCCATTTGCGGTGGGTGAAGGAGCCAGAGGCTACCTTCAGAAGGTCTATGGACGCTAGGCAAACATGCTAGATGCTACCTTTCGGCAGTCCATTTGCGGTGGGTGAAGGAGCCAGAGGCTACCTTCAGAACGTCTATGGACGCTAGGCAACCATGCTAGATGCTACCTTTAGGCAGTCCATTTGCGGTGGGTGAAGGAGCCAGAGGCTACCTTCAGAAGGTCTATGGACGCTAGGCAAACATGTTAGATCCTACCTTTAGGCAGTCCATTTGCGGTGGTTGAAGGAGCCAAAGGCTACCTTCAGAAGGTCTATGGATGCCAGGAAAACATTCGAGATGCTACCTGTTGGCAGTCTTTTTGCGGTGGGTGAAGGAGCCAGAGGCTACCTTCAGAAGGTCTATGGACGCTAGGCAAACATGCTAGATGCTACCGTTAGGCAGTCCATTTGCGGTGGGTGAAGGAGCCAGAGGCTACCTTCAAAAGGTCTATGGACGCTAGGCAAACATGCTAGATGCTACCTTTAGGCAGTCCATTTGCGGTGGGTGAAGGAGCCAGAGGCTACCTTCAGAAGGTCTATGGACGCTAGGCAAACATGCTAGATCCTACCTTTCGGCAGTCCATTTGCGGTGGGTGAAGGAGCCAGAGGCTACCTTCAGAAGGTCTATGGACGCTAGGCAAACATGCTAGATGCTACCTTTCGGCAGTCCATTTGCGGTGGGTGAAGGAGCCAGAGGCTACCTTCAGAACGTCTATGGACGCTAGACAACCATGCTAGATGCTACCTTTAGGCAGTCCATTTGCGGTGGGTGAAGGAGCCAGAGGCTACCTTCAGAAGGTCTATGGACGCTAGGCAAACATGCTAGATGCTACCTTTCGGCAGTCCATTTGCGGTGGGTGAAGGAGCCAGAGGCTACCTTCAGAACGTCTATGGACGCTAGGCAACCATGCTAGATGCTACCTTTAGGCAGTCCATTTGCGGTGGGTGAAGGAGCCAGAGGCTACCTTCAGAAGGTCTATGGACGCTAGGCAAACATGCTAGATGCTACCTTTAGGCAGTCCATTTGCGGTGGCTGAAGGAACCAGAGGCTACCTTCCGAAAGTCTATGGACACCAGGCAAACGTGGTTGATGCTACCTGTTGGCAGTCCATTTGCGGTTGGTGAAGGAGCCAGAGGCTACCCTCAAAAGGTCTATGGACGCTAGGCAAACATGCTAGATGCTACCTCTTGGTAGTCCATTTGCAGTGGGTGAAGGAGCCAGAGGCTACCTTCAGAAGGTCTATGGACGCTAGGCAAACATGCTAGATGCTACCGTTAGGCAGTCCATTTGCGGTGGGTGAAGGAGCCAGAGGCTACCTTCAGAAGGTTTATGGACGCTAGGCAAACATGCTAGATGCTACCTTTAGGCAGTCCATTTGCGGTGGGTGAAGGAGCCAGAGGCTACCTTCAGAACGTCTATGGATGCTAGGCAAACATGCTAGATGCTACCTTTAGGCAGTCCATTTGCGGTGGGTGAAGGAGCCAGAGGCTACCTTCAGAAGGTCTATGGACGCTAGGCAAACATGCTAGATGCTACCTTTAGGCAGTCCATTTGCGGTGGCTGAAGGAACCAGAGGCTACCTTCAGAAGGTCTATGGACGCCAGGCAAACATGCTAGATGCTACCTGTTGGCAGTCCATTTGCGGTTGGTTAAGGAGCCAGAGGCTACCCTCAAAAGGTCTATGGACGCTAGGCAAACATGCTAGATGCTACCTCTTGGTAGTCCATTTGCAGTGGGTGAAGGAGCCAGAGGCTATCTTCAGAAGGTCTACGGACGCTAGGCAAACATGCTAGATGCTACCTTTAGGCAGTCCATTTGCTTTGGGTGAAGGAGTAAGTCGCTACCTTTAGGTCAATTCCAGGGGATGAAGGCGCAAGACGCTAAAGAGTCCTTTAACTGGAGCAGTGATCTACAGAAACAACAGAAAATGTATGTAAGTGATTATTACTAAACATGGAGCTCGGGATACAAATATACATGACACAACATCTACTACCATACAAATCCGGAGACCTTAATTTGATTTAATTGAAGTCTCTGCTCATTCTAGATTTGGGATTTCCGTAGAGGATCCTAAATCACTAGTTAATTCTATGCACATTTATATAGCAATGGCTATGGACACCTATCATTTCCATATTTTACATCTTACATGCAAGAGACTCATCTATAATTGATTGTGGTTACCCTCTGCCTGTCGGTGTGTTAAGATAAGATGGCAGCAGATACTTCTAATGATTAATACACATTAATACACAACCTGAAGAAAAATCATTCATTATATACACATCATTGCCCTGCGCACTACAATGAGAATAGTAATGGATGTCGTCCTACTACTTACCTGCTCCATTGCAGTAGTGTTGCCTCCACTGATTATACTATACTGGTGGTCAAGCTGCAAGCTACATGGGTGTCTTCATGGGGTTATGGAGGAACTAGGAGATTGGGATGAAGAATTAGGCTGGGAGCAATGGGCCATCCACCACCATTGTCCTTGGACTGTTCTTACTATTGGGATGACCATCTGTCAAAGAGTGTGGCCACCCAGTTCCTGGTGATGACAGGGTGATACTGTGTTGACCATTCTGGACATACAAAGCTGAACTGGTTGAACATTTTTTGGTACTTAGATTTTATGTAGTGTGGTGGTTCAGCATAGTCCATAGTATCTTCCACATTGAGGTCAATGGCTTCTGACCTCAGGATCTCTGGTGGTGCCATCTTCCTAGCTTCCACATCTTCCCAGTTTATATCAGAGAAGAATTGATGTTCCCTGATGTCTCCTTTGACTCCAAGGCGATGGAACTGGTCTTTGCACAACAGTCCTTGTAAAATGCTGACTGTGTCAGGAGGAAGAGACTCTGGGAAGTGTGGTTCATGATAGAGGACAGATTGCTCACAATCTCTTGGTCCTTCTCCAGGGAATGGTAACGTTGCTGTCACCAGCCCATAAAGGGTAACACCAATGGCAAAATAATCCACGGCTCTCCCATGTGGTAAGCCACGGATTATTTCTGGGGCTGCATATCCTGGCGTCCCCCTACAGTCATCTGTAATCCTCTTAGAAACACCTTTCACAGCCAGGCCAAAATCAGTGATTTTGATATGACCTTCCGTGGTCAGGAGCAGATTTTCTGGCTTTAGATCTCGATGAAGAATCCCATTGCTGTGGAGGAATTCTGTGCCACAGACCACTTCTGCTATGATGAATCTTACAGTCACTGTATCAAGAGGACAGATTTTTAGGATAAGATCATGCAGGTCTCCTCTAGTGGCCACTTCCATCACATAATAGACAAAGTTAAGAGTGTGGAAGGCGGCCAGCCCATGGATGAGAAATGGGCTGGCATGGGAGAGTTGAAGGATGTGGCGCTCTCCAAAGCTGTAGCCAGCTTGAGTGTAAACCCTTTTATCGAGGACCTTGATGGCGACACGCTCTCTGCGGATCCTATCTGTCGCTAGGTAGACTTGAGCAAAACCTCCTTGACCCAGTGTGCGGTGGAATGTGAAGGACTCCAGTGATAGGGGCACGGTGACAGCGAATGCTTGGGCAGAGGTGCCGGCTGCTACCACAGAGGTTTCAGCTGTGGTATCCTGGTAACCGCTGCTCGAAGATGACTGTGCAGACCTGCGTAGCTCCTCTCTGGTAGTAGGGTCAATAGAGCTGGGGTCACGGCAGACATCCTGCGCAGATCTACAAGTATCCATCTTCTTTCTGCTAGATTTTATGGTGTGCTGTTTCCCTTCATCATCCTTCTGGTCTTCTGTATGTGACATACTGGCTGTAAAAAAGCATATATATATATATATCATGTTAGTGGAATGAGACATGGCATATTATCGCGGTAAATAAAACCGCATTTACTGGGTGATAATACATTTTAGCAAAAAGATTTGTGTCCAATACATGTCACTATGCATAAATGTATATTTACTGTCAACTAATCGCTGCTTCTTTTAATCAGTGCAGTGGTCACATGGTCTAAACCAATGGTGGCAAACCTTTTGGAGACTGAGTGCCCAAACTACAACCAAAATCCACTTATTTACCGTGGATTGCCAACATGGCATTTTAATCAGTAACTTACTGCTTCCTGTACTTCCACATCTTTCAATAGTATCGGCCGCCTGAGGCCACCAATACAGTTGAAAGATGGAGGGCAAATTCAATCTCTCATTGTAGCTTCTCTGCAGTTCTGTTAACACCTTCTCACTTTTCCCGCAGTTCCAAATAGCCAATGAAGTGTGGCTTAAGTTGCCTCGGAATGCAGGAAGATTTGGTCTTATTTGGTGAACTCTGTCCTGGGAAGATTGTCTGAGTGTTCGCAGCCAACAGATTAACCCCTTCCCGCCGCAGCCCTTTTTCGTTTTTGCGTTTTCAACGCATTTGTGCCGTATTCTTGTGGGCTTGGATTTTACGGATTTCACTGTACGCCCCAAATGACATGTCTACTTTATTCTTTGGGTCTGTACCATTACGGGGATAACAAATTTATATAGGTTTTATAATGTTTTCATACATTTAAACAAATTAAAACCTCCTGTACAAAATTTTTTTGGGGGATTTTGCCATCTTCTGGCACTAATAACTTTTTTATACTTTGGTGTATGGAGCTGTGGGTGGTGCCGTTTTTTTGTGGATTTTGATGACGTTTACAATGTTATAATTTTTAGAACTTTACGACCTTTTGATCACTTTTTATAGAATTTTAATTTTTTTTTAAAATGGCAAAAAATTGCCATTTTCGACTTTGGGCGCGATTTTCCGCTACGGGGTTAAACGCAGTGAAAAAACGCTATCATATTTTGATATATAGGGCATTTTTGGACGCAGCGATACCTAATGGGGCAGATTTTCTTACCCGGTCCATTCGCGATCCACCGGCGCATTCTCTGCGCTGGATTCGGGTCCGGCCGGGATTTATTAAGGCAGTTCCTCCGACGTCCACCAGGTGGCGCTGCTGCGCTGAAGTTTCCTGGAACGCACTGGAAGACACCGAGCCGGGCTGAGTGAAGGTAAGTGCAAGCTCCGCAACACAATTTTTTTTTAAATGCGGCGATTTTTCCGAATCTGTCGGGTTTTCGTTCGGCCACGGCCCCCGATTTCCGTCGTGTGCATGTCGGTGCCGATGCGCCACAATCCGACCGCGTGCGCCAGAAACCCGGGGCAATTCAGGGGAAATCGCCGCAAATCGGAAATATTCGGGTAACACGTCGGGAAAATGCGAATCGGGCCCTTAGTAAATGACCCCCAATGTGTTTATGATTTTTACTGTTTATTTATATTTATATCAGTTCTATGCGCCCATGCGCCGCCATCGCAGGAAAACACCTGCAATCGGCTATGGAGAGGGCTCGGCACCGGGACCCAGCATGTGACGTACTAATACATCACATGTCGGTAAGGGGTTAAATATCCATGTAAACTACATACATCGATTGTGCTATGTGCAATTAACACTTCTTTTACATAGAAATGATCCTTAGTAATTTCCTACCTTTGCTGTCGGCCATACTGTCCTCCATGTTGATATGACTGGGTCCAGGGATCTCATTAGAAGGTTCCTCATTGACGATATAGGTACCTCTGTGTTTGAGACCAGCAATCCACCTCCGTGGTCTCCGGAGCAGGGCTAAAAAGCGGTTTCTTGGTCTACCCATAGCTTTCTCCAGCTTCTTTGATGCCTGTGGTTGCACTTCTGCCTCTATTTCTTCATCCTCTGAGATTTTATTCTCCAGTTGTTCACCATTTTTGCTGTCCTCATCCTGTTTGCTATAGTATTGGATGTGCACTTCATCCAGGCTGTGAAGCTGCTCCTGAATCTGTTTATATTCTTTCAGGATGACTTGCTCCACCATGTTGCCTGTCTGATGATCCATGTTGTTTCTGAATACCTGGCTGACCCTTAGTAATTTTCTACCTTTGCTGTCGGCCATACTGTCCTCCATGTTGATATGACTGGGTCCAGGGATCTCATTAGAAGGTTCCTCATTGACGATATAGGTACCTCTGTGTTTGAGACCAGCAATCCACCTCCGTGGTCTCCGGAGCAGGGCTAAAAAGCGGTTTCTTGGTCTACCCATAGCTTTCTCCAGCTTCTTTGATGCCTGTGGTTGCACTTCTGCCTCTATTTCTTCATCCTCTGAGATTTTATTCTCCAGTTGTTCACCATTTTTGCTGTCCTCATCCTGTTTGCTATAGTATTGGATGTACACTTCATCCAGGCTGTGGAGCTGCTCCTGAATCTGGTTATATTCTTTCAGGATGACCTGCTCCACCATGTTGCCTGTCTGATGATGTGCCATGTTGTCTCTGCCCACCTGGCTGCGCGTGCTGCCTTTTATACCTTGGCCAGGGGGCGGGACTGCACTATCTTGCTCCGGATTGGTCAATTTTCAATGGGCGTGGCTATTTTCCTGCCTCCTGATTGGACAGTCAGCTGGAATTGATCTGGCATTATGATGTCATCAGCCATTGTGGGAGATTCTCTGTCATTGTGACATCATCATTCATGTCTTTTACAGTATGGTTACTGCATTTGGATTTATGTATGTGTGTACATACTGTATACACTATGTATATGTTACATGGTATATTAATATTGTGTATGTCCTGGTTTGGTTCCTTGCACATCACATACATCACCTTCAGAAGAATACATTGAGAGAATTATCCCCAAATTATCTTCCCCCTTTGGCTGTAATTTATCTCACTATGTAGCCACTGATTAAAGCTATAATGTGAAAGGGGGTAACACTGAAACTTCACCAGTTTTGGAATAAACTCTTCACTTTTATCTGTTTGGATCTGGAGTTCAGCTTCTTTTTTTATTTTTATGGATAGAATAACCGGTTAAGGACCGGGCCCTTTCTAGTTTTTTCATTTCCAATTTTTACTCCCCACCTTCAAAAATCTATAACTTTTTTATTTTTACACGTAAAGAACTTTCTGATGGCTTGTTTTCTGTGTAACAAATTTCACTTCATAGTGATGGTATTGAATATTCCATGTCATGTACACGGAAGCAGGAAAAAAAATTACAAATGCAATGAAAATGGTGAAAAAACACATTTGCTGCATTTTCTTGTAGGCTTGGATATTACGGCTTTCACTGAGCGCCCCAAATGACAAGTCTACTTTATTCTTTGGGTTGGTACGTTTATGGGGATACCAAATATGTATAGGTTTTATGTTTTCATACATTTACAAAAATTAAAACCTCCAGTTCAAAAATTTTTGGGGGGATTTTGCCATCTTCTGGCACTAATAACATTTTATACTTTGGTGTACGGAGCTGTGGGTGGTGTCATTTTTTGCGACATTTGATATTTTTTTCAATGATATAATTTTTAGGACTGTACAACCTTTTGTTCACTTTTCATAGATTTTTTTAATATTTTTCAAAATGGCAAAAAAGTGCCATTTTCGACTTTGGGCGCTATTCTCCGTTACGGGGTTAAACGCATTGAAAAAATTGTAGCCCAGTGAAAACAGAGGTATCATCATCTCTAGATCCCTGCCTCACAAACACAGCTAAACTGTGCACATACACATGTGGATCACACTACTACACAGCAACTATAGAGTTAAGTAAACAAAGCTGTAGTGACATCACACAATATTGTTACATTTTGCAGAGACCAGTGCAGACCAGGCCGAGTGTCTGAGTTGTTGTAGTGCAGAGCAGGTGCAGTGTCTGGGTTGTAGTGCAAGAACCTGCAGCAGAAACACCTCAGTAAAGCTGGGAAGAGATTGCACATTAGTTGCACATTAGAAAGAGCTGGAAGCACAAGATATTTCTGTACAGGACGGAGAGAAAGAACATATGTAAGTGCAGAAGCTACAGAGGATCCAGAGACATGTGCAGAGGGAGGACACTGGAGCACAGAGACACCTCAGCCTCACACATCAGGTACTGAAGTCACTGCCCATAGAACTTGTCTTGGATTATTATTAGAGATGAGCGAGCACTAAAATGCTCGGGTACTCGTTATTCGAGACGAACTTTTCCCGATGCTCGAGTGCTCGTTTCGAGTAACGAGCCCCATTGAAGTCAATGGGAGACTCGAGCATTTTTCAAGGGGACCAAGGCTCTGCACAGGGAAGCTTGGCAAAACACCTGGGAACCTCAGAAAAGGATGGAAACACCACGGAAATGGACAGGAAACAGCAGGGGCAGCATGCATGGATGCCTCTGAGGCTGCTTAATCGCACCATTATGCCAAAATTATGGGCAACAGCATGGCCATGACAGAGTGACAGAATGAAGCTAGATAGCATCTAAAACATCCAATAATTGACCCTGACACTATAGGGGACGGCATGCAGAGGCAGCGGCAGCAGCAGCAGGCTAGATAGTGGCATGGCGACATACCCTAAATGGACTCAGGCTTCAAACCAATGGGTGGCAGAGAGGAACCAAAGGAGGTGAGCAAGAAGCGCTCAAATAATATCGGTACATGATAAAAATTTGCCAGTATATTTTGTGGATTACACAGCAGGGTGGCGACAAAGTTAACATGGAAGCCATGAAAACAACCCAAAATTCTGCCTGACACAGCTCGTTTGATAAGGGGACCATGTATGGAGGCAGTGAACTAGTAGTAGATTAAAGGTGCTGCAGTTCAAACTATGTTAGTTGGATCTTGGCATGGAGCTGGCGCTCCGCTGCCAGGCGAGCTTTCGCCAATCCAAGCCCCTGTCTCTAGGCTACTCCCCAAACAGCACTTCTAAGAACCTTTTGTATAAGATCAAGTGTAGTAGCGTTCTTATAAGTTTGGGATATGGCGGGTGAGGGGAATGTAAACATCTGCGCAAGAAGCGCTGAAATAATATCCGTAAATGAAAAAAGTTTTCCAGTATATTTTGTGGCTTACACAGCACGGTGGCGACAAAGTTAACAAGTTTGATGTGGAATGCCCTGTAATAGCTCTTGGGCGGTGTGCCTTTTATCACCTAGGCTCAGCAGTTTGAGCACCGCCTGCTGTCGCTTAGCGACGGCACTGCTGCTGTGCCTAGAGCTACCGACTGATGGCGCCATGCCCACGGATGGTAATTCGGAGGAGGAGGAGGTGGAGGAGGGGTGGGAGGAGGAGGAGGCATAGTAGGCCTGAAACACCTGGACCGAGGTAGGCCCCGCAATCCTCTGCGTCGGCAGTATATGACCAGCCCCAGGGTCAGACTCGGTCCCAGCCTGCACCAAGTTAAGTGTAGTAGCGTTCTTATAAGTTTGGAATATGGCGGGTGAGGGGAATGTAAACAGATGCGCAAGAAGCGCTGAAATAATATCCGTAAATGGTAAAAGTTTGCCAGTATATTTTGAGGATTACACAGCAGGGTGGCGACAAAGTTAACAACTTTGATGTGGAATCCATGAAAACAACCCAAATTTCGGCCTGACACACCTCGTTTGATAAAGGGACGATGTATGGAGGCAGCTATATGGACGACTTTTGGAGGTAGCAATGGAGACAACGTGTGGAGGCTGCTATGGAGACAATTCAATTTGGATAGTGCCTGTATGTGGCAGTCCAAAAAAGTTTTCAAACCAGAGGAGCAGGTAGGTGGCCCTCCAGAAAAATGGAATAGATTGAGTGCCTGTATGTGGCAGTCCAAAAAAGTTTTCAAACCAGAGGAGCAGGTAGGTGGCCCTCCAGAAAAATGGAATAGATTGAGTGCCTGTATGTGGCAGTCCAAAAAAGTTTTCAAACCAGAGGAGCAGGTAGGTGGCCCTCCAGAAAAATGGAATAGATTGAGTGCCTGTATGTGGCAGTCCAAAAAAGTTTTCAAACCAGAGGAGCAGGTAGGTGGCCCTCCAGAAAAATGGAATAGATTGAGTGCCTGTATGTGGCAGTCCAAAAAAGTTTTCAAACCAGAGGAGCAGGTAGGTGGCCCTCCAGAAAAATTGAATAGATTGAGTGCCTGTATGTGGCACTCCCAAAAATTGTTTAAAACAGAGGACCGGGTCGGTGGCCCTCCAGAAAAATTAAATGCATAAAGTACTATAGCTAGAGCCAGTGGGCCCTGTCAAAAAATAGCCAGTTTCCTCTGCTTTACTGTACAAAGAGGAGGAGAAGGAGGAAAATGAGGAGGAGGAGGAGTGGATAAATTATTCAGGTTGAGCTTCCTTCACCTGGTGGAGATTGGAAATTAGGAGAAATCCAGGCTTTATTCATCTTGATAAGCGTCAGCCTGTCAGCGCTGTCAGTCGACAGGCGTGTACGCTTATCGGTGATGATGCTACCAGCTGCACTGAAAACCCGCTCGGACAAGACGCTAGCGGCAGGGCAGGCAAGAACCTCCAAGGCGTACAGCGCCAGTTCGTGCCACATGTCCAGCTTTGAAACCCAGTAGTTGTAGGGAGCTGTGTGATCATTTAGGAAGATGGTATGGTCAGCTACGTACTCCCTCACCATCTTTCTGTAAAGATCAGCCCTACTCTGCCGAGACTGGGGACAGGTGACAGTGTCTTGCTGGGGTGACATAAAGCTGGCAAAAGCCTTGTAAAGCGTACCCTTGCCAGTGCTGGACAAGCTGCCTGCTCGCCTACTCTCCCTCGCTACTTGTCCCGCAGAACTACGCACTCTGCCGCTAGCGCTGTCAGAAGGGAAATACTGTTTCAGCTTGTGCACCAGGGCCTGCTGGTATTCATGCATTCTCACACTCCTTTCCTCTCCAGGGATGAGAGTGGAAAGATTTTGCTTGTACCGTGGGTCCAGGAGAGTGAACACCCAGGAATCGGTGCTGGAATAAATTCTTTGAACGCGAGGGTCACAGGATAGGCAGCCTAGCAAGAAATCTGCCATATGCGCCAGAGTACCAACGCGTAAGAATTCACTCCCCTCACTGGCCTGACTGTCCATTTCCTCCTCCTCCAACTCCTCCAACTCCTCTTCTTCTGCCCATACACGCTCATCAGTGAAGGACTCAACAATGGTCCCCTCTTGTGTCTCGCCAACATTCTCCTCCTCTTCCTCCTCATCCTCCTCCACCTCCACCTCCTCCGATATGCGCTGAGAAACAGACCTAAGGGTGCTTTGGCTATCAACAAGGGAATCTTCTTCCCCCGTCTCTTGTGAGGAGCGCAAAGCTTCCGACTTCATGCTGACCAGAGAGTTTTTCAACAGGCCAAGCAGCGGGATGGTGAGGCTGATGATGGCGGCATCGCCACTGACCATCTGTGTTGACTCCTCAAAGTTACTCAGCACCTGACAGATATCAGACATCCACGTCCACTCCTCATTGTAGACTTGAGGAAGCTGACTGACCTGACTACCAGTTCTGGTGGAAGTTGACATCTGGCAGTCTACAATCGCTCGGCGCTGCTGGTAAACTCTGGATAACATGGTCAGTGTTGAATTCCACCTCGTGGGCACGTCGCACAACAGTCGGTGAGCGGGCAGTTGGAGGCGGCGCTGCGCTGCCCTGAGAGTGGCAGCATCTGTGCTGGACTTCCTGAAATGCGCACAGATGCGGCGCACCTTCGTGAGCAAATCAGACAGATTGAGGTATGTCTTGAGGAAACGCTGAACTATCAGATTTAACACATGGGCCAGGCATGGCACATGTGTCAGTCTGCCGAGTTGCAGAGCCGCCACCAGGTTACGGCCGCTGTCACACACAACCATGCCTGGCTTCAGGTTCAGCGGTGCCAGCCACAGATCAGTCTGCGCCGTGATGCCCTGTAATAGTTCTTGGGCGGTGTGCCTTTTATCGCCTAGTCTCAGCAGTTTGAGCACCGCCTGCTGTCGCTTAGCGACGGCACTGCTGCTGTGCCTAGAGCTACCGACTGATGGCGCCATGCCCACGGATGGTCGTTCGGAGGAGGAGGTGGAGGAGGGGTGGGAGGAGGAGGAGGCATAGTAGGCCTGAAACACCTGGACCGAGGTAGGCCCCGCAATCCTCGGCGTCGGCAGTATATGACCAGCCGCAGGGTCAGACTCGGTCCCAGCCTCCACCAAGTTAACCCAATGTGCCGTCAGCGATATAGAGTGGCCCTGCCCGGCAGCACTCGTCCACGTGTCCGTGGTCAGGTGGACCTTGTCAGAAACGGCGTTGGTCAGGGCACGGATTATGTTGTCTGACACGTGCTGGTGCAGGGCTGGGACGGCACATCGGGAAAAGTAGTGGCGGCTGGGGACCGAATACCGAGGGGCGGCCGCCGCCATGAGGCTGCGAAAGGCCTCGGTCTCTACTAGCCTATAGGGCAGCATCTCCAGGCTTAGCAATCTGGAGATGTGCACATTAAGGGCTTGGGCGTGTGGGTGGGTTGCACTATATTTGCGTTTCCGCTCCAGCGTCTGGGGTATGGAGAGCTGAACGCTGGTGGATGCTGTGAAGGATTGTGGAGGCGACGATGGGGTTTTTGTGGCAGGGTCCTGGGCAGGGGGCTGACTATCAGCTGACACAGGGGAAGGAGCAGTGGTGTGCACGGCCGGAGGTGAACGCGCTTGTTGCCACTGAGTGGGGTGTTTAGCATTCATATGCCTGCGCATACTGGTGGTAGTTAAGCTATTAGTGGTGGAACCCCTGCTGATCCTGGTTTGGCAAATGTGGCACACCACAGTCCGTCGGTCATCCGGTGTTTCCTTAAAGAACCTCCAGACTTCTGAAAATCTAGCCCTCGCCGCAGGAGCCCTCGCCACGGGAGCTTCACTAGTTGACACATTTGGCGCTGATGCACCAGCTCTGGCCCTGCCTCTCCGTCTGGCCCCACCACTGCCTCTTCCAACCTGTTCTGGTCGAGGACTCTCCTCCGTCTCTGCACCTGTGTTCACCCGGCCTCTCAACCCAGCTTGGGTCTGTCACCTCATCATCCTCCGATCCCTCAGTCTGCTCCCCCCTCGGACTTCCTGCCCTGACAACAACTTCCCCACTGTCTGACAACCGTGTCTCCTCATCGTCGGACACCTCTTTACACACTTCTTCCAGTACGTCAACAAGGTCATCATCACCCACAGACTGCGACTGGTGGAAAACCTGGGCATCGGAAAATTGCTCATCAGCAACCGGACAAGTGGTTTGTGACTGTGGGAAGGGTCCAGAAAACAGTTCCTCAGAGTATGCCGGTTCTAATGGCAAATTTTGCTGGGAGGGGGCAGACTGGGGGGGAGGAGGCTGAGGTGCAGGAGCTGGAGGAGTGCCGATTTCGGTGACATGGGTGGACTGCGTGGAAGACTGACTGGTGGACAAATTGCTCGAAGCATTGTCGGCATTCCACGACATCACCTGTTCGCACTGTTCTGGCCTCAACAGTGCTCTACCACGAGTCCCAGTAACTTCAGACATGAACCTAGGGAGTGTAGCTCTGCGGCGTTCCCCTGCTCCCTCATCAGCAGGTGGTGTCTCACCCCGCCCAGGACCACGGCCTCTGACCCCTGCAGTAGTTGGACGCCCACGTCCCCGCCCTCGTCCTCTACCCCTAGCCCTCGGGTTAAACATTTTGAAAATGAGAGTTATAGCTTTAATTTTTTTTTTACCTTTTTTTTGTGTTTTTTTTTTTTTTTGTGTGTTTTTTAGTTTTTAAAACCAAACGATGCTATCCTATTGCTATGGCTATTTTCTAGCCAAGTATGAAAGCACACTGCTATGCCAGATGAGATGACACTGAGTTATTAAAAAAATAAACGTAAAATAAAAAAGGAAATGGCAGACTGTGCCTAATTGAAATACAACCCCGGGCCCTAATAAATTTTCCCACTTCGGTCTTTGCGATGGATATGTGCGTCACTAAGCGCAAAACACAGTGGTCGCAAGTCTCACTCCAAATTGCTCACAATTTGCTAGTAGATGCACTGCAGCAACTACAGCCACCAGCAGATCAACCAGAAATCAAATATATATAACGCTACTGTAGGCGTAAGTAAGCCGTTTGGATTCTCCTATGGCTATTTTCTAGCCAAGTATTAAAGCACACTACTATGCCAGATGAGATGACGCTGAGTTATGAAAAAAATAAACGTAAAATAAAAAAGGAAATGGCAGACTGTGCCTAATTGAAATACAACCCCGGGCCCTAATAAATTTTCCCACTTCGGTCTTTGCGATGGATATGTGCGTCACTAAGCGCAAAACACAGTGGTCGCAAGTCTCACTCCAAATTGCTCACAATTTGCTAGTAGATGCACTGCAGCAACTACAGCCACCAGCAGATCAACCAGAAATCAAATATATATAACGCTACTGTAGGCGTAAGTAAGCCGTTTGGATTCTCCTATGGCTATTTTCTAGCCAAGTATTAAAGCACACTACTATGCAAGATGAGATGACACTGAGTTATTAAAAAAATAAACGTAAAATAAAAAGAAACTGGCAGACTGTGCCTAATTGAAATCAAACCCCTAATAAATTTTCCCACTTTGGTGTTTGAGGTGGATATGTGTGTCACTAAGAGCTAAACACAACGGTAGCAAGTCCCCCTGCAAATTCCTCACAATATGGTACTAGCTGCACTACTAGTGCCAGCAAGCCCAGCCACAAGCAAATAAAAAAAAAAAGTATAACGTTATTGTAGCCCTAAGAAGGGCTGTTGGGTTGTTGTAGAATCACTCCTGCCTAACAGTAAGCTAATAGAACACCCTAACGCTTTCCCTGACCAGCAGCAGCTTTCTCCCTAGCGGCATCCAGACAGAGAATGATCCGAGCAGCGCGGGCAGCGGCTAGTCTATCCCAGGGTCACCTGATCTGGCCAGCCAACCACTGCTATCGACGTGTAAGGGTACCACGTCATGCTGGGTGGAGTGCAGAGTCTCCTGGCTTGTGATTGGCTCTGTTTCTGGCCGCCAAAAAGCAAAACGGCGGGAGCTGCCATTTTCTCGAGCGGGCGAAATACTCGTCCGAGCAACGAGCAGTTACGAGTACGCTAATGCTCGATCGAGCATCAAGCTCGGACGAGTATGTTCGCTCATCTCTAATTATTATTATTACTGTGGTTGCTGACTGAGGTGTTCAGACTGCTGAGAATAAACTGTTCAAAGAGACTGTGGACCATGTGCTTATCTATCTGGGCCTAATATCCCCTAAACTACACACCCTCAGAATCCTAAAAGAACTCGCCCCTGCTAGCCCATCGTGGTCTGGCGTGTGTGGCTGTTACATTGGTGGCCCGTACGCGGATTTTGAGTGGATTTGGGATGCCCCAGAGTCTCTTAAAGAGACAGTACACCGCTAGTGAATCTCAGAACTGTGTATAAAGAGAAAGTGCCTTGCTGTACTAACAATAGCCATGGATATACAGCAACAGTTAGATGCCATTAGTGGGTCTCTCCTGCCATTAACCCATGCAGAACTGGTGTCAGTGGCCAAACAAGCCAAGGTGCCAGGACAGAATTAATCAAGCCCGCACCCGCAGACATCTTATCACAGCCATTAATAGGACCCTAGATGAAGCTGAGGAGAGTGAAGAATCAGAGACTGTGATTGTGTTCTTGCAAAGACTAGCCCAATTTATTGCAAGCCTGGGAACTAGTAACTCAAATGAGGGTTTGGTGTCTGAAGAGAACCTGTCATCCCCACAAAAGGTGCTGCAAGGATTAAAAGAACAGGTTCAAGCCTTACAACAGACTGTGTTAGAGTCAGCTACTACACTGGAAGGAGTATTTAGCACTGGTCCATCTCCAAGCAAGTCTAAGCCAGTAAAGAGAACCAGTCCTACTCCTGAGATCACCATCAGGAAAGAGTTTAAAATAAATGGCAAGATTGGGGAGAGAGAGGAAAGAGAAAGACTGTCCTATACTAATCTCATTCATCAGATAGATTTGGGAGTCCAGAAAGGATACCGTGATGAAGAAATTATTGAGGCAGTAGTGAAAGCCATCAGTCCAGGACTGCACCTCAGAAATATGTTGGAAATGAAAATTAATCTGACTTTACTCCAACTCAGAATTATCTTAAAGGGACATTACAAAGAAAAAAGCACATCTGACCTTTACCATAAACTGATCAATATCTCTCAAGAAATCAGAGAATCCCCTCAAAACTTCTTGTTCAGAGCTATTGTGCTTAAAGAGAGGCTTTTGTTTGCATCCAGAGAAGATGAAGCAGAAGAAAGATTTGATCCAGGTTTAATCCAGAAGAAGTTTCTCAGATCTGTTTGTACAGGTTTATTAAGTGAAAACATCAAGTTCCAGTTGAAGCGGTATCTGGAAGTGCCCCACATAACAGATGAGGAATTAATTGAGAAACTGAATGATGCTGTCAGCCTTGAATCAGAAAGAGAACAAAAGTTAAAGAAGCACTCTGCAAGCAAAATCACCAAGGTGACTCCTCCTAAAACAGAAATGGTGGGTGTGCCACAAGGAGAAGTCAGAGAAACTGATCTTGTGCCTAACCAAGCACCAATCACCCCCAAACCACTACTTAAAGCGACAGTAACACCAACTGATTGGGAAGCAGTAGTGAGTGATCTTCGAGCAGAAATGGCTGAAGTGAAAAGAGCCTTAAGAGCAGAACCAGAACAGAGATTCAGGAGAACACGTCGAGTCTTTCAACACAGACCACCCCCAGTGGACAGACCACCTCCAGCTTGTGAAGATTGCATAAACTCCAATCAAGCTAGAGCCTGTTGCCATTGCCTTAAATGTGGTGAAGAAGGACATTTTTCTAAAGACTTCAGAGTACCTCATTTCAAGCAGTTAAAAGGCAGAGGGTTGCTGGTGAAGGACAACCAGTAACCTCAACCCCAAAGAGGTCCCAAAATAATCACACAAACCATGCTATGTCTTTTGAAGCTACTCAGAATGGAGAGAGGTTGCGCCAATATTATCCCCAAGTGTGTGACCGTCTTCAACAACTCCAAGCAAGAAGAAACTACTCAGTCACCAGTATTGATAGTGACACTTCTTTAAGCTATGCACCATCAGAGGAAAGCATGTCAGGAGACCAGCCTAAACTAATTAACCTGGTTGGAGAAAAATGCATGATCAAGTGCACACTAGATGGATTTCCTTTTAAAGCTCTGTGGGACACAGGAGCTCAAGTCAGTAGCCTGAATGAAGAGTGGAGGCGACAATACCTACCTCACACCAGACTCCGGTCAGTACAAGAACTGGTAGGTTCTGGCCCATTCAGTGGAAGAGCTGCAAATCAGACTGTAATACCTTTCTTAGGATGGGTTGAAGTTACCTTTCAATTGTGTGCCAAGCAGAACAATTCTTGTGAACTGTCAGTACCTTTCCTGGTTACTAGTGACCAGCGAGTCGCAGAAGAACCTATTATTGGTTACAATGTGATTGCTGAAGTGGTTCACCAAACCAAGAGTCACACTCCACTAGTGGACTCAGTGTCTACATCCTTTGCATTACCTAACAGGGCAGCCGAGAGAGTGGTGCAAGCTCTCAAGAAGGCCGAAACAACTGTGTCAGTCCGAGAGGTAAGGATAGGCCTACGCTCAACTACCATTCCTGCTCATACAGCGGTTGGAGTGAAGTGTGGTGTCAGAGTGGGACCAAGACCAAAGCCACAGAAGATGCTGTTTGTTCCTCAAGATCCTGCTCAGCTGCCTGAAGGAGTCATCACAGGTGAGACTGTGGTAAGCGTTCCTTATAGTGGTTTTGCCAAAGTGACTGTGCTAGTTATGAATTCCACCAAGCATGAAGTGAAATTGGATCCTAGAACTTCATTGGGACATCTTGAAGATATCAAGACTGTTTACCCAGCTAATGTGAGACCAATCCATTCACCACCTGAGAGTGGATCATGGTCTCCTAGAGTGAACACCTGTCAACAAGAGAAACAGACACCTTCCTCGGGAGAACATTGGGATCCACCGGTTTCCCTAGAGCATTTGGGAGCAGAAGAACAACAGATGGTAAGACGGATGTTGAGAGAAGAATGTCATGCCTTTGCTAAAGATGACTTTGATGTTGGATGTATTCCTTCACTGAAAATGAGGATCAACCTTAAAGATAATACACCAGTGACTAAGGGGTATACAGGAGTACCAAAACCGCTACACAAAGAAGTCAAAGAATACCTACAAGACCTCATCAACAGAGGATGGGTCCAGAAGTCAAAATCATCTTATTCCTCTCCCATTGTGTGTGTGTTAGGAAGAAGGATGGAACTCTTAGACTTTGCTGTGACTACAGAGAGTTGAATTCAAAGACTATACCAGATCGTCATCCTCTACCCAGAATACAAGATATGCTAAACAGCTTGTCCGGAAGCACTTGGTTTTCTGTCCTAGACCAAGGCAAGGCCTATCATCAAGGTTTTATTGAAGAAGCCAGTAGACCATTGACTGCCTTCATTACTCCTTGGGGTCTCTATGAGTGGATTCGCATTCCCTTTGGACTCAGCAATGCACCCGCCGAGTTTCAAAGAAGCATGGAAGCCTGTATGGAAGGATTGAGAGATGATATCTGCCAGCCATACCTGGATGATAATCTCATCCACAGCAAGACCTTCGCTGATCATGTGGAACACATAAGAACTGTTCTACAACGTTATCAACAACATGGAGTGAAGCTGACCCCCAAAAAATGTGAGCTCTTCAAGAGAAAGGTCAGATATCTTGGAAAGATTGTATCCAGAGAAGGTTATACAATGGATCCAAAAGAAATTGCTCCAGTGAAAGCATTGAAAGACAAACCTCCATCTACAGTAGGAGAACTAAGAAAAGTTCTAGGTTTCCTTTCCTACTACCGAACTTACATTCAGAACTTTTCCAAGATTGCATCTCCTTTATATGCTCTCTTGTCAGGAAACTCCACCTCTAGTGCTGTGACACCAGAGGACAAAAAGAAGAAACAAAGCAGACCTAAAACCAAAGGAAGAGTATCAGCTTCTGCCCAACAACCTATCAACTGGACTTCTCATCACCAAGAAGTGCTAGAGGAACTAGTTGACTGTTTGATCCAACCACCAGTTATGGGATACCCTGACTTTAACACTTCATTCATCCTACATTATGATGCTTCTCAAGTAGGACTTGGAGCCGTCCTGTACCAAAGACAAGATGGAAAACTAAGAGTTATTGGTTATGGGTCAAGATTTTTAACACCAGCTGAGAAAAACTACCATTTACATTCTGGGAAGTTAGAATTCCTAGCTATGAAGTGGGCCATCTGTGAAAGATTCAGAGACTACTTATACTACAGTCCAGAATTTGTGGTCTACACAGACAACAATCCTTTGACTTATGTCCTAACCACAGCAAAACTAAATGCAACTGGTCAAAGATGGGTCGCGGAACTAGCAGACTTTCATTTCAGTATTAAATATCGTCCAGGCAAGTCTAACACAGATGCAGACGTCTTGTCAAGAATGCCACTTGAACCAGATGACTACATGAAACAATGTTCAGAAGAAGTGGGAATGGAAGACATTGTGAGTACTGTCCAAGCCATTCAAATACAACAAGAGGAATACATGCCCACCTGGTGTCCTCTTGCCGTGGAAATAACTGTAAAGGATCAGGAATTGGACTCTACTGTTTCTATTCGCCAGTTGTCCAAAGAGACAATCAGAAAGGCTCAGAAAGAAGACAGAGTTATTGGAAGAGTACTTCATTATCTAAGTCAAGATAGACTTCCAAGCAAAAGAGAGAGAGAAGCTGAGTCACCTGCTATCAATACTTTACTGAAGGAGTGGCCTAAGCTCTATTTGACTTCAGATGGGATTCTACATCGAAAGAGAGGACCCAATTCACAACTTGTGTTACCAAGAGTCTACCACCATACAGTGTTTAGAGAACTCCATGAAGACATGGGTCATTTAGGAGTTGAAAGAACAACTAACCTAATTCGAGAAAGATTCTTTTGGCCTTATATGCAGAAAGACATTGAAAGATATGTGACCAAGGAATGTGGTTGTTTAAAAGACAAACGCCCTCATAAACCTATCAGAGCACCCATGGGAAACATCACAACAACTTACCCGTTTGAGATGGTGTCCATTGACTTCTTACATCTAGAACAATGTAAAGGAGGTTATGAATATATCCTTGTTGTCATGGATCATTTCACTAAGTTTGCACAGGCTTATGCAGCTACTAATAAGTCTGGGAGAACAGCTGCTGAGAAAATCTTCAATGATTTTGCCCTCAAGTTTGGCTTTCCAACCAAGCTCCACCATGATCAAGGTAGAGAGTTTGAAAACCAGCTCTTTCATCACCTTGAAAGATACTGTAGAATTCAGAAATCACATACCACCCCATATCATCCAGAAGGAAATGGCCAAGTGGAAAGATTCAACAGAACTCTACTATCCATGTTGAGAACTCTTACCTCAGAAGAGAAAAGAGATTGGAAAAATTCACTGTCTAAGATGGTGCATGCCTACAATTGTACCAAAAGTGAAGCCACAGGATATTCACCCTTTTATCTTCTATTTGGCAGATCACCACGTCTTCCGATAGACATTATGTTTGATACACCAGTTTCAGACACTTACAAAACTTACCCTGACTATGTTCGTGCTTGGAAACAACGCATGACTGAAGCCTATAAAATAGCTTCTAAAGTTGCCACTGAAGGACAACACAAAAACAAAGACCACTATGACAGGAAATGTCATGGAGCTGAATTGTTACCTGGAAACAGAGTGTTGGTGAGAAATCTACTTGAAAAAGGTGGACCTGGTAAACTTCGTTCTTACTGGGAAGACAAAATCTACGTTGTTGTCAGAAGAAGGAGTAAAGATAGTCCTGTATATGAAGTGAAGCAAGAAACAACAATAAAACAAGAATCCTACACCGAAACTTGTTATTGCCTTGTGACTACCTACCACCAGATAAATTCAATCTTGAATTAAGGAATCAACCTAAACCTTCTAAACCTTCAAGAAGACCTCAACTTGAAGAACCACTTGAAGAACCTGAAGAAAATTACTTAGACAGCTCAGATGAAGAAGATAATACTTACATCTTGAGAATGCCTACTAGGAGCAGTAATCCTCAAAACAGAAATACATTAAACCCTGAAGCCTCAGAGTTTACACCACAAACATCTTGTGAAGAAACTCATGAAAGTACTGAAATCGTACCAGAGCCAACTACAGTTGAACCAGAAGCTGAAACAGATCAGGAGCCTGAATTTGAACCGATTCTAGAAGTTGATGCTGATGATCCAATACCTGAGACTGTAATCAGATCTTCTACAAGAGAAAGAAGAAGACCTCTTACATTAACCTATGACACATTGGGTGAGCCAAGTGCCGTGCCAAGAACTGTTCAATTGAAACAAGTTTCATTACCTGTTACCCAGGAATTACTACCTGAGTGGTACCTACCAAGAACTTGTTTTTCCGCACCTTTTTGAACACTGATTTTTGAATCCTTTCTCTCATATTTTTTTTGATGGACTAAGGACATACAAATGTTTTATCAGTTAGTTAGTGTTAGCTTAGGTTTCAAGCTTCAAGGAACAACAGATCAACCCAACAAGATATCAAGAAACTGTTATATATATTCATGCAATGTTTAATTCATCTTTAACATTCTTTTTCTCCTTTAAGCAGGAAATTCTTCGAGAATGTTAGTTAGAATTTATAGAACAGGATGTTATTGATTTTTGCTGTAATCTGTTTAAACCTACATCTGTTAATATGTCGGGTCATCACCTCCCTTGTCACCTCACAAAAAGGACAGGTCAAGCAATATACACCTATCACGGTGGAAACCTGGTTCACATGCCTTAAACCAGTTTACCAACTGGACCACTGGAAGTGTAGACGTCCACTACCCAGAGGGAACCTTACCAGGGGTAACAACCCTATACCAGGAACAAAACTGGGAGGACTAGTTCCAACCAACCCTGTCTTCACCAGTGTAACTCACTGATATCGAGGACGACATTAAATTCAGAGGGGAAGAGTGTAGCCCAGTGAAAACAGAGGTATCATCATCTCTAGATCCCTGCCTCACAAACACAGCTAAACTGTGCACATACACATGTGGATCACACTACTAACACAGCAACTATAGAGTTAAGTAAACAAAGCTGTAGTGACATCACACAATATTGTTACATTTTGCAGAGACCAGTGCAGACCAGGCCGAGTGTCTGAGTTGTTGTAGTGCAGAGCAGGTGCAGTGTCTGGGTTGTAGTGCAAGAACCTGCAGCAGAAACACCTCAGTAAAGCTGGGAAGAGATTGTACATTAGATGCACATTAGAAAGAGCTGGAAGCACAAGATATTTCTGTACAGGACGGAGAGAAAGAACATATGTAAGTGCAGAAGCTACAGAGGATCCAGAGACATGTGCAGAGGGAGGACACTGGAGCACAGAGACACCTCAGCCTCACACATCAGGTACTGAAGTCACTGCCCATAGAACTTGTCTTGGATTATTATTATTACTGTGGTTGCTGACTGAAGTGTTCAGACTGCTGAGAATAAACTGTTCAAAGAGACTGTGGGACATGTGCTTATCTATCTGGGCCTTATATCCCCTAAACTACACACCCTCAGAATCCTAGAAGAACTCGCCCCTGCTAGCCCATCGTGGTCTGGCGTGTGTGGCTGTTACAAAATGTTAATATATTTTGATAGACCGGGCATTTTCAGACGTGTCAATATCTAATGTGTTTATGATTTTTACTGTTTATTTATATTTATTTCAGTTCTAGGTAAAGGGGGGCGATTTGAATTTTTTGGTTTTTTTATTATAATTTTTTTTTACTTTTTTTTTTTTATTATTTTTCAGACTCCCTAGGGTACTTTAACCCTAGGTTGTCTGATCGATCCTATCATATACTGTAGTATGGCAGTATATGGGGATTTTCCTCCTCATTCATTACAATGTGCTATCAGCACATTGTAATGAAGGGTTAAAACGAAATAGCCTCGGGTCTTCGGAAGACTCGAGGCTACCATGGAGATGGATCGCCGCTCCCCGATGACCTCACAGGGAGCGACGATCCTAGGCAAGATGGCGGCGCCCATGCAATATGCAGCAAAGACTTACCGGCTATGGAGAGGGCTCAGCCCGTGAGCCCTCTCCATGCAGCGGGACCCGACCACCGCCGTGAATACACGGCGGGCGGTCGTGAACCAGTTAAAGTCAGTAGTCACATGGGAATTTTATACTGTATATTACAAACACCATTATCTTTATCAAATATCCAGCAAGTGAACATAGCCTAATATGGCGCTCATACTAAACACCACAATCTTTAACTATATTTACACCAAACTATTTTTCGGACTATAAGGCGCACAAAATATTCTTTGATTTTCTCATAAATCAAAGCTGCGCCTTATAGTCCAGTGCGCCTTATATATGAACCGTACTTACAGACAATAGCTGCCTTGAACTGTGCACATGTCTGCCACCTGCTGGTCATTCATCCTTATAATCAGGTGCGCCGTATACTCCGGTGCGCCTTATAGTCCGAAAAATATTGTAATGGCAATATGTGACAGCAAAATACAGGGTGAACTTGGCACAGAGAAGGTTCGTAAGCCAAACTACAGAGATTTGTAGTAAATGTTTAACTATACACAAAAGGAAAGGTTTATAAACCCGGTCTAAATGAAACAATAATCTTAGAGAATCCATTTGCCTCTCTTTGCACATCTCTTCTAGTGGATTTCATCAGACACATAACCCACATCCAGATTTTCACTTGCTTCCATAGTGAAAGCAGACATATAAGGCCTGTGTCAGGGGTTTCCATTGCACACTACATTTTTGTCACAGAAACTAACAACGGAAGTGAATTGAAAGTCTCCGTTCACCTTATGTTCCCTGTTGACTTCAATGTAGAGAGGTTGCTTTACATCATAGTAGCGGAAAAAAATAAACTTTCTGCTTTTTTTGGAAGTTTTATGCTATTTACTTTGGCAATTTTCTTAGAACGCCTTCACATATCTTGCAGAAGTTATGAAATCTACCACTAGATTGCATGCATTATCAACCAAACATACATTGAGAATGCTATAGCGACACTGATAACATATGTTATTTAATCCCTGAACTCAGTGGTTTTTCTTAAAAAACAATTATAAAATTATGATAATGGAGATCTGTTGCTCCTGTGGCTGCCCCGGCACTTCTCCTCTTCAAAACACAAACAAGGAGAGCCGCAAAGACCATCAATAAAAATTCATAATATACTTTATTGAAGTGATAATACATACAATTCAACGTTATATACCATATAATAAGAAAAGAAAAAAAGGGGAAAAAAGTGGCCCCTGATGTAAATTGGGGCAACCATGGAATACACAAGTGCCCTCAGAAAGCCCCGGAACCAAAAATGAATAAGTAACAATTCAGAATCAAAGGTCTGATCAATAATTAGTAATGCAGACAGGAGTTTAAAAGAGATTGCTATCCTCAGTCAATCCTATGTGGAGTGGAGAGTGGAGGTACCTTCCGGCTCCCACAATACACGTAAATGGTTAATGCTTCCCCGAAAGCATGATAGTAGGTTCAATGGGGAATCCTGAGGGGGCCAATAAACTACACCCCTCCTCTTACTCTAATTATGCACTACTTGAGAAAACGCTCTTTTCCCTGTGTTGTCCCTGTTCCCTGTGTTGTCCCTGACAGGCAGAAGTAATCAATCGCCGAGCTTTCCCCTAGCTGTTGTATATGAGTCATCAAGCTCAGATTGATTAGTCCTGTCTAGACAGTTCAGGAAGCTCCATGTAATGTGTTTATGAACGGCAGCCAGCATGAACCCAGCTTTCCCAAGGTCCTTAATTTTATAATTGTTTTCTGAGCAAAACCACTTGGATCAAATATTAAATAAGATATGTTTCTGCATCAGTGTTGCTACAGCATTCTCAAGGTATGTTTGGTTCACAATACATAGAAGAAATGGTAGATTTCCTTAACCCTTTCAGGACCTGGGCCTTTTTTGTTTTTTCATTTTCATTTTTTACTCCCCATGATCAAAAATCCATAACTTTTTTATTTTTCCATGTACAGAGCTGTGTGACGGCTTATTTTCTGCGTAACAAATTGCACTTCATAGAGATGGTATTGAATATTCCATGTCGTGTAATAGGAAGCGGGAAAAAAATTCCAAATGCAGTGAAATTGGTAAAAAACCGCATTTGTGCCGTCTTCTTGTGGGCTTGGATCTTACAGATTTCACTGTGCGCCCAAAATGACATGTCTAGTTTATTCTTTGGGTCTGTGCGATTACGGGGATACCAAATTTATATAGGTTTTATAATGTTTTCATACATTTAAAAAAATTAAAACCTCCTGTACAAAAATTTTTGGGGGGATTTTGCCATCTTCTGGCGCTAATAACTTTTTTATACTTTGGTGTACGGAGCTGTGGGTGGTGTCGTTTTTTGCAGATTTTGATGACGTTTACAATGTTATCAATTTTTGTAAGACCTTGTGATCACTTTTTATAGAATTTTTTTATTTTTTTAAATGACAAAAAAAGTGCCATTTTCGACTTTGGGCACGATTTTCCGTTACAGGATTAAACGCAGTAAAAAACCGTTATCATATTTGGATAGATTGGGCATTTTCGGACGCGGCGATACCTAATATGTTTATGATTTTCACTGTTTATTTATATTTATATCAGTTCTAGGGAAAGGGGGTGATTTGAGTTTTTAGGGTTTTTTATTATGCCCATGCGCCGCAATCCTTTTGAAGCCGCCGGCAGCTTTGCCGGCAGCGATCAGCGGGTGTTACCGGTAAGCCTTTGCTGCAATATGCAGCAAAGTCAAATCCAACAGATGGGGGAGCTAAGGATATGGGCACCAAATCCAAATGCCACTGCAAAATCCTGTGCCCCAAAATGTATCAAAAAATACAAATTGGTACTATGCTCACAAACAGTTGTAAATATTAAATAAATTTTATTAGTTATGCTAAAAATTATTAATAACAGCAAATTTACATAGCATGGTAGTTATACAATGGGAATACATGATTAAAAACAGCGCATAGCCACATATAGAACAAGCAAAGTGCCATAGGGAATGAATCCATATGGAGTAGGAGACCTAGTAACTAGAGGTAGAAAACAGCTATATACAAGCCTTAGCTTGCTAACATGAACGGCTCTAAAACAATACTAGAAAGTCATTACCATACCAGGATACCGGGTGTGCACTGTGTAGCCCCAACACGTGTTTCGCCCACTGGCTTTCTCAAGGGGAGTGTCAGATTCAGGTGAGTCATGGGTTATATATCACTCTGAACCAATAGGAAGATAGAGAGCAATTAGGATACAGGTGTCCTGCAGACATGACGACACACAAAGGGAAGTGAAGATAAAATAGCTGGCGACTGATTAGCCCCCAGAAATGTCTATCAGTCGCACTGGCATATAAAATATGCGCGCATGCGTCAAACGGTAAATGAGAACTGCCTAAAGATCGCGGGAGCTCGAAATAGAGCTTCACCGCGTATGCGCAGATCAAAGCCACAAAAAACTGGCGCACGCGCCTGATGCCCAAAAAGAAAGAGTCGCGGCTATCGCGTGTTAAGATTTGTGATGAATTCCTGCAGTTCGCTTTCTTGCCCCTGCCAGATCATAATGATGTCATCTATGTATCTGGCATAGAGGTGCACCTTCTCTACATATTTGTTGGGATTGGAGATAAAAATCTCTCTTTCCCACAGCCCCAGGAAAAGGTTCGCATATGAGGGAGCGAAAATCACTCTATAAACGACGTGGATTTGACACGTATTTCTTGCTCTCAACTTTAGCAGCAAAAAAGTATGGGAATTTGTGTTATATGGACACCCTGTAATTGGAGCGAAAATCACTCTATAAACTACGTGGATTTGACACAACTTTAGCAGCAAAAAAGTATGGGAATTTGTGTTATATAGATACCCCACAATGGACACCCTGTAATTGGAGTGAAAATCACTCTATAAACTACGTGGATTTGACACGTATTTCTTGCTCTCAACTTAAGCAACAAAAAAAATTGTAATTTGTGTTATACAGATGCCCCAAAACGCACATGCTGGGAGAAGAGCGGAAATCACTACAGCAGCTGTGTGGATATGACATAGATTTCCTCCTATTCCCTTCAGTAACAAAAAAGAACTGCTATTTGGAATATACAGATCCCTCTTAAACGCACACCCTGGAAGAGGTCCAGAAATCACTACAGCAGCTGTGTGTATATGAAACAGATTTCTTCCTAGTCGCTTCAGTAACAAAAAAGAATTGCTATTTGGGGGTATACAATCCCCTTGGGATTGGAGCAGAAATCGCAACAGCACAGTACAGTAGAAGCAGCTGGACGCTACAGACAGCACATGCAGTGTGAAATGCTGAGATTGCAAATGGCTGACAGTATTTATAGGGCTGTGTGACATCACATAAGCTTGCCGGTCGCTGATTGGCTTACAGGTTTGCAGATGTCATCGAGGGTGTTCCTTTCTCCTTCACAGAGTTCCCTGCCCCATGTAACTCGTTGTGCTGACGCCCATTTAGCTAAAAATGAGGGGAAAAAAAACTTTGTGATGGATCGAATTTTCATTGAAATTCATATCAAATTCCACTTAGTTCGAATCCATTCACCCATCTCCAGCTGTGAGCTGACAATGGGGGATATTTATCATACGCTTCTGCCTCTTCATGTATCGGGCCGCCAGTTGCGCAGCGTTTATCCTACGCCAGGCAGGGCCTGGCGTAGAAAAAGACGCAACGGGCGACTTTTCACGCATGAAAAGTCGCCGACAGCAGCGAGTGCGCAGGCGCGGGGACAGTAACGCCCCGCGCCGGCCGGCCGCGCCCCCCTTCACGCCCCTTCACGCCCCACTGGCGTGAAGGTGGCGGATTGGGGAAAATAATCGCAAAAGCTAGCAATAAGCTAGCATTTGCGATTATTTCAGGGCCTCTGCGCCACTGGCGGTGCGCAGAGGTCCTGATAAATATCCCCCAATGTGCTTAGATTATCAGCATCACGGTTTATATACACTTTCATTTACCTTCTGAACTTTGTACTAGTATTTGACATAATAGAAAGAGAGATCAGAGATAAGAGATCAATGAGATTCATATTACACATGACATTCTCAGCACTGCTATAACAGCCATAACAAACACTATCAGGTCTCCTATAGGCCTCCCTCCCTCATCCCTGAAAATGCTGTATTTTTGTTAATAATAGTGAATTAGAGAATGTGTTATTTTGTTATCCTGAATATGTTTAAGAATCTTGTCATTGTGGGAATACCCCTTTACAGAGGGTTAGGATTTGAGAATGGTAGAGGATGTACCAATATTTAGGAAATATGGAACTACTTTCTGGTAAGCTTTAAGGAAATCTACCATTTGCTTTTATGTATTGTGAGCCAAACATACCTTGAGAATGCTGTAGCAACACTGATGCAGAAACATATCTTATTTAATCTTTGATCCAAGTGGTTTTGCTCAGAAAACAATTATAAAATTAAGGACCTTGGGAAAGCTGGGTTCATGCTGGCTGCCATTCATAAACACATTACATGGAGCTTCCTGAACTGTCTAGACAGGACTAATCAATCTGAGCTTGATGACTCATATCCAACAGCTAGGGGAAGGCTCGGCGATTGATTACTTCTTCCTGTCAGGGATAACACAGGGAAAACAGCGTTTTCTGAAGTAGTGCATAATTAGAGTAAGAGGAGGGGTGTAGTTTATTGGCCCCCTCAGGATTCCCCATTGAACCTACCATCGTGCTTTCGGGTAAGCATTAACCATTTACGTGTATTGTGGGATCCGGAAGGTACCTCCGCTCTCCACTCCACATAGGATTGACTGAGGATAGCAATCTTTTTTATACTCCTGTCTGCTTTACTAATTATCGATCAGACCTGAGTCTAAATTGTTACTTATTCATTTTTGGTTCCTGGGCTTTCTGATGGGCGCTTGTGTATTCCATGGTTGCCCCAATTTACATCAGGGGACACTTGTTTTCCCCTTTTTTTTCTTATTATATGGTATATATCTTTGAATTGTATGTATTATCACTTCAATAAAGTATATAATGAATTTTTATTGATGGTCTTTGCGGCTCTCCTTGTTTGGGTTTTGAAGAGGAGAAGTGCCGGGGCAGCCACATGAGCAACAGATCCTCATTATCATAATTTTATAATTGTTTTTCCAGAAAAACCACTGAGTTCAGGGATTAAATAACATATGTTTCTGCATCCATGTCTCTACAGCATTTTCAAGGTATGTTTGGTTCATAATGCATGCAATCTAGTGGTTGATTTCATAACTCCTGCAAGATATGTAAAGGCATTCTAAGAAAATTGCCAAAGTAAATAGCATAAAACTTCCAAAAAAAGCAGAAAGTTTATTTTTTGCCGCTACTATGATGGAAAGCAACCTCTCTACATTGAAGTCAACAGGGAACATAAGGTGAACGGAGACTTTCAATTCACTTCCGTTGTTAGTTTCTGTGACAAAAATGTAGTGTGCAATGGAAACCCCTGACACAGGCCTTATATGTCTGCTTTCACTATGGAAGCAAGTGAAAATCTGGATGTGGGTTATGTGTCTGATGAAATCCACTAGAAGAGATTTGCAAAGAGAGGCAAATGGATTCTCCAAGATTGTTGTTTCATTTAGACCGGGTTTATAAACCTTTCTTTTTGTGTATGGTTAAACATTTACTACAAATTTCTGTAGTTTGGCTTACAAACCTTCTCTGTGCCAAGTTCACCCTGTAGTTTACTGTCACATATTGCCATTACAGTATGGACTATAAGGTGCACCGGAGTATAAGGCGCACCTGATTATAAGGATGGATGACCAGCAGGTGCAGACATGTGCACAGTTTAAGGCAGCTATTGTCTGTAAGTACGTTTCATATATAAGGCGCACTGGACTATAAGGCGCAGCTTTGATTTATGAGAAAATCAAAGAATATTTTGTGCGCCTTATAGTCCGAAAAATTGTTTGGTGTAAATACAGTGAAAGAATGTGGTGTTTAGTATGAGCGCCATATTAGGCTATGTTCACTTGCTGGATATTTGATCAAGATAATGGTGTTTGTAATATACAGTATAAAATTCTCACGTGCCAACTAACTTTAATCTATCCATAAAAATAAAAAAAAAACCTGAACTCCAGATCCAAACAGATATAAGTGAAGAGTGTCAAATCCACATTGTTTATAGAGTGATTTTTGCTCCAATTACAGGGTGTCCATTGTGGGGTATCTGTATAAAGCAAACTCCAATAGTAGTGCAGCTAGTACCATATTGTGAATAATTTGCAGGGAGACTTGCTACCGTTGTGTTTAGCTCTTAATGACACGCATATCCACCTTAAACACCGAAGTGGGACAATTTATTAGGGGTTTGATTTGAATTAGGCAGAGTCTGCTGATTTTTTTTTTTTTACGTTTATTTCTTTTTATAACTCAAAGTCATCAGGCACAGCACAAAATACAGTTGTGTGCTGTCAGTGTAGGTTAGAAACTAGCCATAGCAATAGGATAGCATCGTTTTGTTTAAAACAAAAAACTAAAAATTTAAAGTTTACACTTTAATTTGGAAAATGTTTAACCCGAGGGCTAGGGGTAGAGGACGAGGGCGTGGACGTCCAACTACTGCAGGGGTCAGAGGCCGTGGTCCTTGGCGGGGTGAGACACCACCTGCTGATGAGGGAGCAGGGGAACGCCGCAGAGCTACACTCCCTAGGTTCATCATGTCTCAAGTTACTGGGACTCGTGGTAGAGCACTGTTGAGGCCAGAACAGTGCGAAGAGGTGATGTCGTGGATTGTGGACAATGCTTCTAGCCATTTGTCCACCAGTCAGTCTTCCACGCAGTCCACCCATGTCACCGAAATCGGCACTCCTCCAGCTCCTCCACCTCAGCCTCCTTCCCCCCAGTCTGCCCCCTCCCACCAAAATTTGGCATTTGAACCGGCATACTCTGAGGAACTGTTTTCTGGACCCTTCCCACAGTCACAAACCACTTGTCCTGCTGCTGCTGAGCTATTTTCCGATGCCCAGGTTTTCCACCAGTCGCAGTCTGTGGGTGATGATGACATTATTCACGTAGTGGAAGAAGTGTGTAAAGAGGTGTCGGACGATGAGGAGACACAGTTGTCAGACAGTGGTGAAGTTGTTGTCAGGGCAGGAAGTCCGAGGGGGGAGCAGACTGAGGGATCGGAGGATGATAAGGTGACAGACCCAAGCTGGGTTGATAGGTCGGGTGAACACAGTGCTTCTGAGACGGAGGCGAGTTTTATAGCAGAACAGGTTGGAAGAGGCAGTGGTAGGGCCAGACGGAGAGGCAGGGCCAGAGCTGGTGCATCAGCGCCAAATGTTTCACGTAGTCAAGTTCCCGTGGCGAGGGCTAGATTTTCAGAAGTCTGGAGGTTCTTTAAAGAAACACCAGATGACCGACGGACTGTGGTGTGCAACCTGTGCCAAACCAGGATCAGCAGGGGTTCCACCACTACCAGCTTAACTACCACCAGTATGCGCAGGCATATGAATGCTAAACACCCCACTCAATGGCACCAAGCCACACCACTGCTCTTTCCCCTGTGTCATCTGCTAGTCAGCCCCCTGCCCAGGACCCCGGCCCAAACACCTCCCGTGCGAAAACCCCATCTTTGCTTCCACGATCCTTCACAGCATCCACCAGCGTTCAGCTCTCCATACCCCAGACGCTGGAGCGCAAAATGAAGTATAGTGCAACCCACCCACACGCCCAAGCCCTCAACGTCCACATCTCCAAACTGCTTAGCCTGGAGATACTGCCCTATAGGCTGGTAGAGACCGAGGCCTTTCGAAACCTCATGGCGGCGGCTGCCCCTCGGTATTCGGTCCCCAGCCACCACTACTTTTCCCGATGTGCAGTCCCAGCCCTGCACAAGCACATGTCAGACAACATCATCCGTGCCCTGACCAACGCCGTTTCTGACAAGGTCCACCTGACCACGGACACGTGGACGAGTGCTGCCGGGCAGGGCCACTATATGTCGCTGACGGCACATTGGGTTAACTTGGTGGAGGCTGGGACCGAGTCTGACCATGGGGCTGGTCATATACTGCCGACGCCGAGGATTGCGGGGACTACCTCGGTCCAGGTCTCAAAGGCCTACTATGCCTCCTCCTCCTCCCACCCCTCCTCCACCTCCTCCTCCGAATTACCATCCGTGGGCATGGCGCCATGAGTCGGTAGCTCTAAAGACAGCAGCAGTGCCATCGCTAAGCGACAGCAGGCACACCGCCCAAGAGCTATTACAGGGCATCACGGCGCTGACTGGCACCGCTGAACCTGAAGCCAGGCATGGTTGTGTGTGACAACGGCCTTAACCTGGTGGCGGCTCTGCAACTCGGCAGACTGACACATGTGCCATGCCTGGCCCATGTGTTAAATCTCATAGTTCAGCGTTTCCTCAAGACATACCCCAATCTGTCCGATTTGCTCACGAAGGTGCGCCTTCAACTGCCCGCTCACCGACTGTTGTGCGACGTGCCCACGAGGTGGAATTCAACATTAACCATGTTATCCAGAGTTTACCAGCAGCGCAGAGCAATTATAGACTGCCAGATGTCAACTTCCACCAGAACTGGTAGTCAGGTCAGTCAGCTTCTTCAAGTCTACAATGAGGAGTGGACGTGGATGTCTGATATCTGTCAGGTGCTGAGTAACTTTGAGGAGTCAACACAGATGGTCAGTGGCAATACCGCCATCATCAGCCTCACCATTCCGCTGCTTGGCCTGTTGAAAAACTCTCTGGTCAGCATGAAGTCGGAAGCTTTGCGCTCGTCACAAGAGACGGGGGAAGAAGATTCCCTTGTTGATAGCCAAAGCACCCTCAGGTCTGTTTCTCAGCGCATATCGGAGGAGGTGGAGGAGGATGAGGAGGAAGAGGAGGAGAATGTTGGCGAGACAGAAGAGGGGACCATTGTTCAGTGTGTATGGGCAGAAGAAGGGGAGTTGGAGTAGTTGGAGGAGGAGGAAATGGAGAGTCAGGCCAGTGAGGGGAGTGAATTCTTGCGCGTTGGTACTCTGGCGCATATGGCAGATTTCTTGCTAGGCTGCCTATCCCGTGACCCTTGCGTTCAAAGAATTTATTCCAGCACCGATTACTGGGTATTCACTCTCCTGGACCCACGGTACAAGCAAAATCTTTCCACTCTCATCCCTGGAGAGGAAAGGAGTGTGAGAATGCATGAATACCAGCAGGCCCTGGTGCACAAGCTGAAACAGTATTTCCCTTCTGACAGCGCTAGCGGCAGAGTGCGTAGTTCTGCGGGACAAGTAGCGAGGGAGAGTAGGCGAGCAGGCAGCTTGTCCAGCACTGGCAGGGGTACGCTTTACAAGGCCTTTGCCAGTTTTATGTCACCCCAGCAAGACACTGTCACCTGTCCCCAGTCTCGGCAGAGTAGGGCTGATCTTTACAGAAAGATGGTGACGGAGTTCGTAGCTGACCATACCATCGTCCTAAATGATAACACAGGTCCCTACAACTACTGGGTTTCAAAGCTGGACATGTGGCACGACCTGGCGCTGTACGCCTTGGAGGTTCTTGCCTGCCCTGCCGCTAGCGTGTTGTCCCAGCGGGTTTTCAGTGCAGCTGGTGGCATCATCACCGATAAGCGTACACGCTTATCAAGATGAATAAAGCCTGGATTTCTCCTAATTTCCAATCTCCACCAGGTGAAGGAAGCTCAACCTGAATAATTTATCCACTCCTTCTCCTCCTCTTTGTACAGTAAAGCAGAGGAAACTGGCTATTTTTTTACAGGGCCCACTGGCTCTAGCTATAGTACTTTATGCATTTAATTTTTATGGAGGGCCACCGACCCGGTCCGCTGTTTTAAACAATTTTTGGGAGTGCCACATACAGGCACTCAATCTATTCCATTTTTATGGAGGGCCACCTACCTGCTCCTCTGGTTTGAAAACTTTTTTGGACTGCCACATACAGGCACTATCCAAATTGAATTGTCTCCATAGC
The DNA here is from genome assembly GCF_040894005.1 of Engystomops pustulosus. NCBI lineage: Eukaryota > Metazoa > Chordata > Amphibia > Anura > Leptodactylidae > Engystomops > Engystomops pustulosus. The sequence goes on along the minus strand of NC_092419.1, from coordinate 78,822,808 downwards.
AGCCTCCACACGTTGTCTCCATTGCTACCTCCAAAAGTCGTCCATATAGCTGCCTCCATACATCGTCCCTTTATCAAACGAGGTGTGTCAGGCCGAAATTTGGGTTGTTTTCATGGATTCCACATCAAAGTTGTTAACTTTGTCGCCACCCTGCTGTGTTATCCACAAAATACACTGGCAAACTTTTACCATTTACGGATATTATTTCAGCGCTTCTTGCGCATCTGTTTACATTCCCCTCACCCGCCATATCCTAAACTTATAAGAACGCTACTACACTTGATCTTATACAAAAGGTTCTTAGAAGTGCTGTTTGGGGAGTAGCCTAGAGACAGGGGCTTGGATTGGCGAAAGCTCGCCTGGCAGCGGGGCGCCAGCTCCATGCCAAGAACCAACTAACATAGTTTTAACTGCAGCACCTTTAATCTACTACTAGTTCACTGCCTCCATACATGGCCGCCTTATCAAACGTGCTGTGTCAGGCAGAATTTTGGGTTGTTTTCATGGCTTCCACAACAAACTTGTTAACTTTGTCGCCACCCTGCTGTGTAATCCTCAAAATATACTGGCAAACTTTTACCATTTACGGATATTATTTCAGCGCTTCTTGCGCATCTGTTTACATTCCCCTCACCCGCCATATTCCAAACTTATAAGAACGCTACTACACTTAACTTGGTGCAGGCTGGGACCGAGTCTGACCCTGGGGCTGGTCATATACTGCCGACGCCGAGGATTGCGGGGCCTACCTCGGTCCAGGTCTCAAAGGCCTACTATGCCTCCTCCTCCTCCCACCCCTCCTCCACCTCCTCCTCTGAATTACCATCCGTGGGCATGGCGCCATCAGTCGGTAGCTCTAGGCACAGCAGCAGTGCCGTCGCCAAGCGACAGCAGGCGGTGCTCAAACTGCTGAGCCTAGGTGATAAAAGGCACACCGCCCAAGAGCTATTACAGGGCATTCCGCATCAAACTTGTTAACTTTGTCGCCACCGTGCTGTGTAAGCCACAAAATATACTGGAAAACTTTTTTCATTTACGGATATTTCAGCGCTTCTTGCGCAGATGTTTACATTCCCCTCACCCGCCATATCCCAAACTTATAAGAACGCTACTACACTTGATCTTATACAAAAGGTTCTTAGAAGTGCTGTTTGGGGAGTAGCCTAGAGACAGGGGCTTGGATTGGCAAAAGCTCGCCTGGCAGCGGAGCGCCAGCTCCATGCCAAGATCCAACTAACATAGTTTTAACTGCAGCACCTTTAATCTACTACTAGTTCACTGCCTCCATACATGGTCCCCTTATCAAACGAGCTGTGTCAGGCAGAATTTTGGATTGTTTTCATGGCTTCCATGTTAACTTTGTCGCCACCTTGCTGTGTAATCCACAAAATATACTGGCAAACTTTTATCATGTACCGATATTATTTGAGCGCTTCTTGCTCACCTCCTTTGGTTCCTCTCTGCCACCCATTGGTTTGAAGCCTGAGTCCATTTAGGGTATGTTGCCATGCCACTCTCTAGCCTGCCGCTGCTGCCGCTGCCTCTGCATGCCGTCCCCTATAGTGTCAGGGTCAATTATTGGATGTTTTAGATGCTATCTAGCCTCATTCGGTCACTCTGTCATGGCCATGCTGTTGCCCATAATTTTGGCATAATGGTGCGATTAAGCAGCCTCAGAGGCATCCATGCATGCTGCCCCTGCTGTTTCCTGTCCATTTCCGTGGTGTTTCCATCCTTTTCTGAGGTTCCCAGGTGTTTGGCCAAGCTTCCCTGTGCAGAGCCTTGGTCCCCTTGAAAAATGCTCGAGTCTCCCATTGACTACAATGGGGCTCGTTACTCGAAACGAGCACTCGAGCATCGGGAAAAGTTCGTCTCGAATAACGAGTACCCGAGCATTTTAGTGCTCGCTCATCTCTACTCCCTATGCATATTTAAGAATGGCAAAATGTTCTACAACACCCTACGGGCTCTCTGCAGCCAGGAAGTACCTGTTTTTTAACATGATTCGTCATGATTCGATTTGGGTGGAATCAAATTTTTTTTTTTTAAATTTGGCGAATGGGGTCGAATCGAATTTCAACAAATTTCAATAAATTCGCCCATCTCTACTCACATCATATTATAGGAATCATGAAGTGTCTGCTTAGAGAGTCCCCACCTACATCCTGGTATATTACACTGACCATCACTGAGTGATAGGAGCTAAAACAGCAAGAAAATTGGGTAAAATTGTATATCACTAGGGGATTGAAATTTGAGAATTATTATAAAACCTGCTTTCTATTAGCATAATATTAGAAAAGGATTTATGCTAGAATTGGGATCCTGTGTTGATTCCTGAGCCACATTTCCTTTTCCCATTCTTTTAAGTTGTTGTATGTGAGAAAGCAGAGTAGCACAGTGATGGAAACCAGTTACATAATATCCCCACTAACATGACATGATATAATAGTCTCTCTGCTATGACTGCAGAGGTTACCACATGCTACTAGTAGCTTCCAATGACGGAGGACTCAGACTTATTGATTTTATGATGAAATGGTAACAGATTTGTGATAAGATTGTCTGGATTACAGATGAATGTCTAACAACCCAAAGGTCAAGGTGGGAGGATTTTCTCTCCTATATTGATAATCAGATCTGAATTGACTTTATAAAACATCCTCCTACACACTATTAAGGCCCCTTGCTGACAGCTGTTTGCTCAGCTGGAACACACCTGAGTGTAGCATACGGCTGATTGCAGGAAGGAGGGGAAGTGAGCACTCCTCACCCCTTCCCCTCTCCATAGGAAACTGGGCAAACTGGCTCGCACACTGTGGTGAGCAATACGACCATTGAAGCGGCTGTGGCCATATTAAAACGGGTAGCAAAAGGCTGTACAAACACGGTCATGTGTAAGGGGCCTAACATTATAAATACATTAGGGTAGATTTATCAGAAGTGCAGAGCACATCTTTAATTTAATAACCATCTGTGGGAATAATAATAATAATTCTTTATATAGTGCCTACAGATTACGTAGCGCTGCACAGAACTTGCCAAATCAGTCCCTGTCGCAAAAGGGCTCACAAACTAATCAACCTTACCAGTATGTTTTGGACTGTGGAAGGAAACCGGAGGATCTGGAGGAAACCCATACAAACATGGAGAGAACATACAAACTCTTTGCAAATGTTGACCTGGATGGGACTTGAACCTAGGACCCAAGCGCTGCCAGCGCAGTAGTGCTAGCCACAAATTAAAGCTGAGCTCTGATGGGCAACTAGGACAGTTCTCATCTCAGACTATTTTGATAAATCTCCCCCTTTGTATTTTATGATTGACAGTGTTACTTAACCCCTTCCCGACATTTGACGTAATAGTACTGCATCGCGGGAGGTGCGTTCCCGCAAAATGCAGTACTATTACGTCAAGCTTCTGGCGCCGGCTCCTGAACGGAGCCGGCGCCAGAAGCTGCGGGTGTCGGCTATATATTATAGCTGACACCCGCCTCTAACACCCGCGATCAGAGATTTCTCCGATCGCGGGTGTTAACCCCTAACACGCCGCGGTCATGCTGACCGCGGCGTGTTAGAGGCATTTAAAAGCAATTAAAGCTGAATCAGACCCCCCCCCCCCCCGCGCCCCGCGGCGCTTACCGGGGGGGTCCGCTGCTCCGATCGCAGCCCCGGGACTGCCGGTGCCCGGGGCTGCGAGATCTTGATACGGAAGCCGGGTCCGTGCCTTCTGGCAGGACCCGGCTGTAAGACACTGGGCATGCGTAGCATGCTCAGTGTCTTACATTACACAGTGCAATACATCTGTATTGCACTGTGTAACCTGTAAAAAAGCTTGAACAAGTGATCAGAAGATCACTTGTTCAAGCTTAGATGTCAGTTACTGTAAAAAAAAGTAAAAATAAATAAATAAAGGTTTTTTACAATAAAAATAAATAATAAAAGAAAGTGAAAGTCCCCCCAAACACCACATTTCCCTTTACACAAGTAATAAAGTATAAAAAACACTAAATCACGAAAAAAAACCACTTATTTGGTATCGCTGCGTCCGTAACAATCTGTACAATAAATCCTAATCATAATTGGACCCGCTCGGTGAACGTGCAATTTTTTCTATTCTAGTTTTCCTTCAATAAAATTGGACAAATAAAAATAAAACTATATAAATGAGGTATCACCGTAATCGTAGTGATCCGTAGAATAAAGATAATATATTATTGTTATGCTACAGTGAACACCCCCCCCCCCAAAAAAAAAAAAAAATGCTAAAAATCCAAAACAAGAATTGATGATTTTATTTTCCTCCACACGTAAAAAGTTAATAAAATTGCTTCAATAAGCTAAAAACCCACTAAAATAAAGTTTCTTTTTACAGTGCATCTCGTCTCGCAAAAAATAAGCCCTTATTTGTCTAAATTGCTTAAAAAATAAATAAAGATTGTATAGCCTATTCCCAACGAGCGTTGTTATAGAACGGTGCGGCGGGTAGTGACTTTCCAACACCGGTCAGGGTAAGACGGCGGCTGTTCACTGATCGGGGTAAGACGGCGGCTATTCCTGACAGCCATCCATCCTGCCCCATGGACCAGAAGGGTTACGTTCCCCCCACACACCCCCAGTTTATTATCGCTGCTATTGGCTCATCAATTCAGACGAGCCAATAGCAGCGAATTTACTTATGACGTCAGTAATACCGGTCACCATGTCTGTAGACACGGTGATCGGGGCAGGGTGGCGGCTGTTCCTGACAGCCACCAATTTTGCCTTGCGGTCCAGAGGGGTTTTGTTGCCCCCCTCTGTCCATGTTCCGCTATTGGCTGGTCGATTTGGTCCAGCCAAAAGCAGCAATATTCGTCACCATGGGCATCGCTAGGGTGAATAATAGCAACACTTGGCAATAATTTCCCTACTAAAACGAAGAAAAGTGCTGGCCGTGCACATTGTTCAGATGATGCTGTACAACTCTTACGTGCTGTTCCAATGTGCAGGTCCTGCCGTATCATTTCTCCGTTTTCAATAGGAAGATATTAGGAAACTAATATTGGGACAAGAAGGACGGGGCCCCAGTACCTCTGGTTTAGATGTTCCTGTGTTTTGCCAGGGCAGCATTTTCCCGGTGAATTCTGCTGCTTCTAATGATAGGACTCAATAAAGAGTCTGTTCCAAAAGAGGAGTTAGGATGGACACTATATACTACTAAGAGACCTGCGACAACTCCAGAGTGACAAAAGTTTAGTTGGTCCCTTGATATATACTACCTCCTTATACACTAGACATTCACAATTCACGCCCAACCTATTGTGAATTAATTTCGGTAAAATGAATAATTGTAACAACTGTTATGTCCCGTTGCTCCCTATACCCCTCCATTATTTCATAAGGGGCGCCACATAACGGGCACTGAACTTTCCAAAAATAATTGAAATTTCCATCTTGGACTCCATTGCACATCATATTTGGAAACCACCTATATGTTCAAAATGCTCATTTCACCACGTGTATTACACTACACCACATATTACACCTTGCTAAATTCCCCAAGGGGTGTACATTCAACAATTAGGGTCACTTTTCGGGTTTTCCTCTGTTTTGGTACCACTACGGCTCTCCAAATGTATCCTGACACATATGAAGGATTTCTGTCAAATTTGGCCTCTAAAAGACAAACATCCCTCTTTTCCTCTACTGTGCGCCCATAAAGCATTTTATATGCACATGTGGGGTACTTCTACACTCGGGAGAAATAGTTTTACACCTTTTTTGGGCTTATTTAATATATTATCCTTTGTGGCTTACATAAATTAGGGGTAAAGTGACATTTATAGGAAAATTTTCACCTTTTTAATGATTAGGGCCTAATTGGATCATTCACCTGTAGGGGCAAATACATATATTACACATTGCAAAATTCTCTAAGGGGTGTGCATTCAAAGATTAGGGTCACTTTTCAGATTCTAATCTGTTTTATACCACTAGGGTTCTCCAAATGCATGTCAAACATTTCTGTCAAATTTGGCTTCTAAAAGGCAAACATTCCCCTTTCCTTTTACTGTGCGCCCATACAACATTTTATATACACATGTGGGGTACTTCTACACTTGAGAGAAATAGGTTTACACATTTTTGGGGGTTATTACATTTTTTATCCCTTGTGGCTATATAAAATTAGGAGTAAAATGAGCTTTATAAGAAAAATGTTCACCTTTTATCTATTTAAGTCCTAATTAAATCAAACACCTTTACGGACAAATACACATATTACACCTTGCTAAATTCTCTAAGGGGTGTGCTTTCCAAAATGGTGACACTTGTTGGGGTTGCCCTCTGTTTTGGTACCACTACGGCTCTCTAAATGCATGCTGACACATGTAAAGGATGTCTGTCAAATTTGGCTTCTAAAAGGCCAACGCCCCTCTTTCCCTTCCGAGCTTCACTGCGTACCCATACAACATTTTATTTGCATGTGTGGGGCAATTTTATACTCGGGAGAAATGCTAGTACAGATTTTTTGGGGTTGTTTCATCTTTAATGCCTTATGGCAGTGGTGGCGAACCTATGGCACGGGTGCCAGAGGTGGCACTCAGAGCCCTTTCTTTGGGCACCCAGGGCATCGCCCAGCGCACCAGACAGGACTCAAAGAATCTTCCTGCAGTTCCAAGCAGCTTAAAAGATGCTGCTTTCAGTCATATTTTGATACTTACTTCGCTACATGGGACTGTAGGAAGAGGGAGAATGTGTAGACAGGGCCGAATTATTTTTGGAGGACCTCCTGCTCGCCCCACGATTTTCTCTGTACAGAGGGACACAAGAAAGAAGCTAAAATGATGAAAATTTTCCATCTTTCTACAGTGTTGCTGTCCTCAGGAGGCCAATATGATTGAAAGTTGTTGAACAGGAAGCAATAAGTTACTGCTTTAATTTTTGGTTGGCACCTCGCGATAAATAAGCAGGGTTTTGGGTTGCAGTTTGGGCACTGACGCTAAAAGGTTCGTCATCACTGCCTTATGGGATACAAAAATTAGCCGTAAAAGTGACTTTTTTGGGAAAATGTTCACCTTTTTCCTTTTAGGGACCTAATTGAAGAAAACACCTGTAGGGGAAAATACACATATCACACCTTGCTGAATTCTCCAAAGGGTGCACTTTCCAAAATGGTGACACTTGTTGGGGTTCCCCTCTGTTTTGGTACCACTAGGGCTCTCCAAATGCATCCTGACACATGTAAAGGATGATTGTCAAATCTGGCTTCTAAAAGGCCAAAGCCCCTCTTTCCCTTCTGAGCCCTACTGTGTACCCATACAACACTTTATATGCAAAAGTGGTGCAGTTCTGTGCTTAGGAGAAATAGTTTTACACATTTATGGGGTTGTTTCATCTTTTATCCCTTGTGGCTTACAAAAATTTGGGGTAAAAGTGACTTTTTTGAGAAAATTTTCACATTTTTTCACTTTTGGGGCCTAATTGAATCAAACACCTGTTGGGGAAAATACACAAATTACACCTTGCTAAACTCTCCAAGGGGTGTACTTTCCAGAATGGTGTCTCATGTTGGGGCTTTTCTCTGTTTTGGTACCATTATGGCTCTCCAAATGCATCCTGACACATGAAAACTTTTTCAGCCATATTTGCCCTGCAAAAACGAAACAACGCTCTTTCCATTCCAAGTGCCCCCATGTGCCCGTACAGCAGGGTACAGTGACAAAATGGGTATTGGCATACTCAGAAGGAATTGCCCTCAACATTGTAAAATGCATTTTCCTTTTTAACCCATTGTGAAGGTGCAAATTTTAGTGTTCAATGAATCTATAGTGAGATAAAATTACATTTCTCTAATTTCACTTTCATTTATCTTTCACCCTCATGAAACGCTCAAAGGGTTAACAAAATTCCCAAAGGTTGTTTTGAATATTTTGAGGGGTGTAGTTTCTAAAATGGTGTAATTTGTGGGGGTTTTCTGTCATGTAGGCCTTATAAAGTCACTTCTAACTAAATTGACCCTCCAAAAGTAGGTTTTGATGATTTTCGTGAAAATCTGAAAAATTGCACCTAAAGTTATAAGCCTCCTAACATCCTAAATAAAGGAAACGATGTTTGAAAAATGATGCCAAGTTAAAGCAGACATATGGAAAATGTTAGTTATCAATTTATTTTAGTGATATGACCAACTTTCCAAAAAGTAGAAAATTTTGAATTTGGAAAACATTGTTTTTCTCAAAATTTTTGCCAAATTTCCATTTATTTCATAAATAAATACTAAATATATTGATTAAATTTCTCAACCAGCATGAAGTACAATGTGTCACGAAAAAACAATCTCAAAATCAACTGGATATGTTAAAGCGTTCCAGAGTTATAACCACTTAAATAGACACATGTCAGATTTTAAAAAATGGGCCGTGTCAGGAAGGTGAAAAGTGGCTTCAGCGTTAAGGGGTTAAAGTGAACCTGTCCCCAGGAAGATAGGTTGCAGAAGCCCATCACACCTGCAGTGCAAATATGCCTTTTTGCCTTCTCTAAGCATTTGCATTACAATATAATTGTGTGTTTCAACTTACCTGGCTTCCTGACAAAATCCTCCGTTTAGTCTCAGGAGTAGGCTTTGGTTTGCATGCATTTAAAAAAACAACACGTGCCCTGTCTGTGCTGCTCACTCTTCAGCTCTCAGCCCCCACCTTTGTGGTCCTGTACAGCTCTTTCCTCCCCCACTGATGTAATCTCACCTGGCTGTGAGCTCTGATCCTGAGAAGGAGCAAAAAGGTGGGGGCTGAGAGCTGAGGAGGGAGCAGCACAGACCAATCACATGTTGTTTTTTTGAAATGCATACAAACCAAAGTCAACCCCTAGGACTAATTAGAATATTTTGTTAGGAAGCCAGGGAAGTTAAAACACACAATGGTAGTGTAATAAAAATGCTTAGACAAAGCAGAAATGAATATTTGCAATACAGGTGTGATGGGTTTCTGCAACCTGTCTTTAGTGAAAATGAGGTCCCTGGTGACAGGTTCCCTATAATTGCAGTCAAGAGCTGCTTTCAGTATTCTGCAGGCTTTAGAGTTGAAATCCGCATTATTCCTTGTCTCAGTTTTTAGCACTGCATTTATCTAATATGAGAAAAAAACTGTACAAAAGAAGTGCAGATAAACTGTTATGTGCCTCACAACAAACTTGTTGCTTGTTGGGCCATAGTAGAGGTTGAAGATCAGTACAAAATCAGTGGTGGGATCTTGCCAATTCTCCCCGATTCTGGTGAGCTATTTGGTAAAATCATGGCCGGCTCACTGAGCCGAGGAGAAACCAGGTAGAGAGAGACGGCTCCTGGGGCCTTCTACCAGTCTCTTTCCCTAATAATCCTAATAAGAACTGGAGTCTAGAAACCCTTCCTCCATACAGATCATTTATTATGAATGAAAGACCTTAAGAATCAGCCAATCAAGTGACTGCAGAATGTCAAATGACCTTCTGAGGTCAGAATTAAGATCGTTGCTGCATAGTAGTGATGGGAAGTCGGATCTTCTTAGTGAGATCAATCATTAGGTCTACTTAGAGCCGGCTCTTCTGGCCCCTGAACGGCTCCCTATTAAATGTATAATAGGGAGCCTCAGTCCAGCCAGTCCAACCCGATTTTATCAGGTCAAAGGAGGCGTAGTGAGCTGATTAAGGGCAGGGTTAGGTGAGCTCACTGAGGAGAGCTGATCCCCATTGTTTACATGAAGGAGCTGGCTCTTAGAGCTGGTTTGTTCATGAACAACCCATCACTACTACATAGTTCATGGAATCTGCTTTTGCTCGGCATGTTAATAGTATTGATAGTGAGATATCAGGAGCAAGGCAGGGCAAGTGGGGGAAAAAAGCTGCCATATTTACTTTATATATCAAGCAAAGAAAAAGTCTGTACATTACCCAGCTTGGCCTCATGCAGCTATCCAATTAAAGAGTGCTCGCCCGCAGCTGACAGTTGCAAGACAAGACATTGCTGGGGCACATTCAAAGTTTATAACATTATGACTTTTATTCATTCCTGCAGACATGTGATAGGAACACGTTTCAAACTATTTGGTATAAAAAATTCTGACAAGCAAAAACATTATAAAAAACATAGCCTAACCAATCATGTTGCAGTATCCAGTCACATGAAATCTACCATCTGGAGCCAGTGAGGAGAGGGCCAGACTTTTATGACGTCCTGAGAGGGGAAGCGACATGGGGAGGCGATATGGGGGACATGGGAGGTTTCTTTTATTTGAAATCAATGCAAGATGGAGTGGTTTCCCGAGGAAGAGGGGGGGGGGGGGGGGGGGGAACGACTCCTCACTGGCCACTCCCAGGGGACTAGTCACGCAGCTCAGCGTAAATTAGGTAAACTTTGATCTAAATTATCTTTTTTTTTGGAAAAAGCCAATTTTACTAGAAAAACTCAATTTTTTCTATGGAGACATGGGGGAACCAGATAAAAGGACTCCTGATAACAGGTTCCGTTTAGGGGCTCTAACACAAGATGTTACAAGGGGAAGAAAGTATTACATAAGCGTTATATACATTCAACAGCAGCCAACTATAGTAGACTAATAATGATGCATGATATCCAAACTGTCTCCCATATGAGTAAGAGCTTTCTCCAGTCTCCTCCCTGTGCTGGTAAATTAACCCTTTCTATTCCCTTGATCTGAAACATACTCACGCTCCCTCCATGTTATTCTACAAAATGAGCTACTGCACCAAATACAAATACTTTGTAGGCGTTCAGCAATTCTTATCTTACTTTTCATCATTACATATTGCACTTTTATTCTCCAGTGCAATTGTTAAATTATAACAGTACAATGTCAAAATGTCAATGTGACCATTGGCCACTGTAGGGAGCGCTGTGACTTTGGCTACTGTGGGGGGCACCGTGACTATTGCCTACAGTTGGGTTGATATTACCCATGAGCTCACAAGCCGCGGCCGGGGATCGGAAGCATTAAGTATTAAGCGGTGAGTATTAAATTTAGTTTTTTTTTCTATTGACTCTTGTGTAAGCCGAGGTCAGGTTTTTCAGCACATTTTTTGTGCTGAAAAACTTGGCTTATACACAAATATATACGGTATATAGTAATCTTGGTTCTGAACCTGGTAGTCATTTTAGTTCTTGTCCTGTATATGTCTAGTAAGCTTGGTTTCAGTGCTGTTTCTATGTAGTTATCTGGTCCTGTATCTAGTTATCTGATCCTGTTTAGGGTAGGATTTAAGATATCCTCTTTTAGTGTGCATTGGCTGTGTTTCTAATCAATAAGCATGCAAAGAGTAACTCAGACAAATTGCTGATGCAAGATTTGCTAATGCTGTTGCCGAGGGCAAAAATCAGCACAGCGCAGGTTTATTTGTGGTATCACAAGAAGGGGAGGAGAGTTCCCAGCTTATGAAGTCTCTTAATTGGAGAACTTCCCTGCTGTCACACATTGACGTCAGCTCAGCATTGCTGAGCTTCAAAACTTTGAGGTGTGGTCTAAGATTTCGGCACCATCTTGAGTTCGTTGTTTCTATTACAGTACTTTTTAGGAAAATAAGACAAGTAGAAATTACAGGATTTGATCTATCAGCTAGGTTTACCTTAACAGTCCCCCTTAAATCCTGGAATTTCTCTCAGCTACTCTTTGTCTAGAAGGACCTACAAATCTGCCCATATGTGCATTGCTCTCCTCTTCACCAGTTGAATGACAGAATACCCTGTTGGATGTGCCCCCATTTAGTGGACTTTCACATCTGGGAATCAAATCTTTACTCTACATCTCCCTACTCCAAGGGGGCTGTTTAATATATACCATCATTATGCAAATTTAGGTAACCTGAGTGATACACATGATACTTGGTGGACTTGATGAGGGGAACCACACAACATGCAATAAGTGACAAGAGCAAAATCACAATCCCCAATATCACCCCCACTTAAAGGAAACCCTTCCAATCCCCCAACCACAAAGTGAAGGATATAGCGTCCACTTCTGAGTTTCTCTTGAGTTCCCTGAACAGTCCTCCAATATTTTCAAGGAATCCACAGGGGTGATATCATCTGGGATGTACATGCAACAAGCTGCTCCCACCATCTTACAGACTCCTCCCTTCTCAGCAAGGATCATGTCCAAAGCCATGCGGGTCTGGAAAGCATCTCGGATATAATTCACAAATCTCTGTTTATCTCTGCTCTGGGCAGGCACACCCTCTCTTCCAGCATCCAGGACCCATCGGCATCTGGGCTCCAGCTTTCCTCCACAATCCCTTCACTTCTGATGGCACTCGGGCCACCAGGGACTGGCACCTGTGGATCAAACTTTTAGCTCAGAACTCACCGCTGAGACTTCAGAACAGTCTCTGGGTTCCATCTGTGCAGCTGCCTTCGACACCCTGTCAGTCCTATCCTTGCCCGTGGCTTGTGGAGTTACCAAATTGTGTGTGCTTTTACTTTTACTCTTGTGGAAGTAAGAGAGCATCCATGAGCTCTTTAATCAGTGTGCCATGCTTAAAGGGGGTCCCTGCAGAGGTGAGGAAATCTCTAGCCTTCCATATGGGTTCATAGTCGTGTTTAGACCTCAAAACTATTCCTTGAGTACAGATGTTTGCCCTTTTACCTTCCACCAGCTGTAGCGCTTCCCTGAGTGCCGTCCCTTCACCTCCTGTGCTGACCCGTGTGGAGGGAGTGGTTCTGCTTGTACTACCTCATCTGCGCCACTAACCACTGCATATCCAGCATAGAACCCTCTGTCTTCTCCTGCAGACCTGGAGCCATCTACAAGAAAAAAACTCAACATCTGGGTTAAATACCCTCCCCCTCTCCTGTAAGACTGGTGACAGAACGGCAGGATTCAGGGCTGTGCACCTTTTCAGTGTGACGGGGCATCAGGAGTATACACTACAGTCTGAGCTGTCTGGCCTTTGCTCAGATGCTTGGGCTGTACTGTGCAAGTCATGTGGGGTTTACACAGTAACTGAGTGATCTAGGATCAACTCACTGGCCTTGCTGAGCAAATTGCTGGCTGCAGCTACTAACACATGAAATTTTTTCAATAAAGTATATTTTGTATGGGCCGTTTTTGTGCATCCCCTTTCTTTTGTTTTGCATACAGTGTCTAAATTGGATGCACTTGGCCTTAGTACATACTTTCATACTCTTTGTGCTGTGCCGTTCCTTCTTTGTGGGTATAACATGAGGCTCCCCTCATGACTGAGTCTAACTGGGCTTAATAGTGAGCCACCGGGGAGGCCACCAGGTTCCTGCGCTAGAACACCTGTGGCATGACCTAGATACTCAGTGCAAAATAAAATAAAAGGTCTGGTTCAGTGGATTGTGCCTAGGGCCGGGGCAGACAGGATTTGCCAGCTTAAGGCTGTGGAATGCATCAATTGCCTCCTGACTAAGGGCAAATGGGGAAAAGGCAATTCAGTCACTAAGGGGCAGCATCAGGCTGGAGGCAGCATACCTTATCTCAGGCCTGCAGTAGCTGGCCAGTCCTAGAAACGTGTGAAGAGGCTTAGGGCCTCAGGACAGGGGCATATTCTGGACTGCCAGCTTTCTTCCCTTTGTCAGATATCAGCCTGTGGCCTATGAAGACCACCTTCTCCTGGCAGTACTGGAGTTTGTCTCTGAGAAGCTTTACAACCCTTCTGGAACAGAAAACACATAAGGTCAATAAATGCATTCTGGCAAACCTGCAAAATGGAGCCACAAAAACAGCAGGTCATCCACATACTGTAAAAGGACATCTTCCAGTAAGGGGCTAGTCTGCCAGTCTACTCCCTGTAGGGCCGTGGAGTACTGGCTGGGGGAATTTTCCCCCTCCCCTCTTGAGGGAATCTGCATCAGGTATACTGGAATACTGAACTGGTAAGGGCAAATAGGTACTGACTTCATATAGGGGCACAGAGAGGAGAACACTTGCTAAATCAATAAAAAGTGAATAATATGGTCACTCCCGGAGACTGCTACCAGTTTGGGCTAGGGACCACTTCAGTACACTCATTGGCAGCTTGGAGGTCATGGACCATCCTACATTTATCCGGCTTTTCTTTCTGGGTCTTTTTCTTGACTGGGAATGAGTTAAAATCATCATCAGGCTAGCAGGGGAGGAGTCAAACTTCAGCAGGGGCGGACTGGGAATTTGAAATGGCCCTGGAAAAAAATATAAAAGTGGCCCCATTTTATGGGCGGAGTTAAAACAAGTGGGTGTGGTCAGATAATGTGGGTGGGGTTATAACTGACAAATTGTTGGTAGATGGCCTTAATGTAAAACAAGAACATCTTTTACTAGTAAGTGAATCTAATGTGCAAAGAATGTGACCTGTCGATCAGTAAATGATGCAAACACACGACCCGGTAAGCCTTAAATACCTTTGCCCTGTGCCATGCATGTACAATTCAAAGAAAGAATATATTGATACTGCCTCCTATGTACAGAAATAATGCTACAATAACACATTTAGAATAATACATTCAATCCTGCCTTCTATATACAAAATAAAACTACTACAATACCTTCTCCCATATACAAGCCAACTACTTTAATACTGCCCCCTATGTACAGGAATATAACTACTATAATACTGCCCCCTATGTACAAGAATATAACTACTATAATACTGCCCCCTATGTACAAGAATATAACTACTATAATACTGCCTCCTATGTACAGGAATATAACTACTATAATACTGCCCCCTACGTACAAGAATATAACTACTATAATACAGCCCCCTACGTACAAGAATATAACTACTATAATACAGCCCCCTACGTACAAGAATATAACTACTATAATACAGCCCCCAATGTACAGGAATATAACTACTATAGTACTGCCCCCTATGTACAAGAATATAACTACTATAATACTGCCCCCTATGTACAAGAATATAACTACTATAATACTGCCCCCTATGTACAGGAATATAACTACTATAATACAACATATATACACAAAAGCGAACATGAAAAAAAATCTGTATTTATCATATACAGCTACAGAAAACACATGAGATCCTCACCTGTTGCATCCAGTGACGTCTCCCCGGATTGTTCTCGTTCCTCTTCTCCATTAGTTCCACCATCACCTTGTCTCTTCCTCCAGGTACACAGCATTCCTGCAGAGTTTACCACACAGACGTCTTATGTTCTGCACTTTCCCATTGTCCCTTCTTCTGCTACCACCAATACTGTGCCCCAAATACTGTAATAGAGCCCCCTGAAATATTAGTACCACACAAATAGTGCCCCATAATGTAACACACTGTAATGGTAAGGATAATTTATTTCTTCTTTCTCTCCTTTAACCCCCTTAACCGCCCCACCAACCCACCCCAGTATTGATAGAGCTCCTACTATGACCCAGGCATAAAAATAATGGCCCCAGCCTACCCCAGACATATAATAAATGCCCCCTGCCTGCCCTAGACATAGAATAATGTGCCCAGCCCGCCCCAGACATATAATTAATGCCCCCTGCCTGCCCCATATATACAATAATGCCCCCCTCCCACCCCAGACATATAATTAATGCCCCCTGCCATTCCCAGATATAGAATAATGCCCCCCCAGACATATAATTTATGCCCACTGCCAGCCCCATATATACACTAATATACTATAATCCCCCACCCACCCCAGACATATAATTTATGCACACTGCCAGCCCCATATATACTAATATACTATAATCCCCCCCCACCCCAGACATATAATTTATGCACACTGCCATTCCCAGATATAGAATAATGCCCCCCCCCACCCCAGACATATAATTAATGCTCCCTGCCATTCCCAGATATAGAATAATGCCCCCCCCCAGACATATAATTAATGCTCCCTGCCATTCCCAGATATAGAATAATGCCCCCCACCCTACCCCAGACATATAATTAATGCCCCCTGCCATTCCCAGATATAGAATAATGCCCCCCCCCCACCCCAGACATATAATTAATGACCCCTGCCATTCCCAGATATATAATTAATGTCCCCTGTTCTGTAATTAAAAAAAACAAAAACATAATACTCACCTCTTTGGCGCAGGTGTCTTCCTGTCCTCGGTCTTCAGCAGCTTGGTGTAGAGGCGCGGGATAGTGACGTCACTGCTCCGCGCCTCCACACCAAACCGCGAAGATACAGGAGGCCGGACATCTGACAGCTGGTAGGTGCCAGCCTCCCCTACGCTACACAGGTCGCGCAATGACGTCAGTTGCGCGACCTGTGTAGCTGAGTGTATACACAGACGCAGAAGCAGCGGTGCTCCGCTGCGTCTGTGTAATAATCAATAGTACCTGCATCGTACGATGCAGGTACTATAGATTATGTTAAAAGTTTTAGGTAGTGCGAACCGGCCCCGCACCAGCTCCAGACCGGCCCAGGACCGACCGGCCCACCGGGAAAATTCCCGGTGGGTACAATGGCCAGTCCGCCCCTGAACTTCAGTTCTGCAATGAGAGGAGCTAACTCTGTCTGGTGGACTTGCTGACGTCCTCGTTAGTTACCACCCCCCTTGCCCAACCTGTTGGGGCCGTCTTAGTTTCCTAGAGTGTGGGCAGTCACTTCAGTAATGTCTCCTCCCCGCAAGTTGAAGAACGCCCACTTGATTAACACCTTTGGTAACAACTCATTAAAAAAACATCTGGTAAGTGCACTTGGAGTACAATACACTGTCAGGTCATACCCCATGTGTCCAAAAGCTGTAAACAGTTCCCTTGGAACTCCTCCATGACCGTTTACATCTCCGCTTTATCTCATCTAGACATATGGGGCTCTCTTAACTATCTATAAACTTCTGGCCAGACTGCAGTATCTCAAACAGAAGTCAGGTACACTTGTGTTGGTTTTTAATCAAAAATGAAAAAAAGTCAGTAATAAGCTCTGTCATACAGTTGGGGGGCTTGTTCTTGCTTAGTCTGTTCATGAAGTACACAGGAGGACATCACATCATACTGTATTCTTGTATCACAAGCAAATTCCTTCAAGTCTTTTTAGAATGTCAAAAAGAACTCTAAACGCAGTGATGTGCCCCCTCCCTATTGTAAACATTGGCAGTAGCAGCTCAATATGGAGAAATTCAGCTTTCTGTGAACGTCAAGGTCAGTTCTGAACAAAACAGATAACGCAGCTCAGGCAAAGCCTAGCTGCACAGCTGCCTCCACGATCTCCTTTGTTACAAACTCCAGAAAGCAGGCACCATAGACATTGCAACACTCTTTCTATTAATTTTTCTCTAATTGTCAAGATCAAGTAAGTTTTAACTGGGCCATAATAAACCAAAACAGCATCCCACTTCCAAGAATAATCCAAACAGAGATCTGAAATTAGATGAAATCATCTTCTGCCGGCATTTACTCCAGACATCTGTAAAGATGCTTCAAGGGTGCTCCGCTGCTAAACTTCTACAAATGTTTTCTATAACTATTATCCTCAACCAGCCTTAATGGCTGCCAACAGAGTATAGTCATAGGCAATTAACTTTCAGGGAGTTGAAGAGAATATAACTGTTCTAAGATGGCCGCGACTGAAGAATGATAGGTTGTGTCATCTTCTCTAACCAACCTCCCGAGGAAAATATAATAAAATCTCAGAGGCTCTAAGTGTCTGTTTGCAAATATGATCAAGTTTTCTCACTTGTACATTCATCAGATCACTTGACACATCCCAAAACCTTTAAACCTTCACTACTACTTTTCTTTTCACCACAATGCTACCAGCCCTCATGTTCCATAATATCAACTTCCCTGCACTGAACTAAGGCTAGCGCACCAGGACGTCCTTTCTATTCCGAAACCACAGCATAATTTGTCCAAGACCTTTACCAGTGCAGCTGCTCACTGGCCTAAGGGCTGACCATCAAACTCACCGATCACTGGTTACAGAGACCTAGCTCACCGCATATCAGCTACAAAGGTTTATCAGAAGGCCCCCCTTAACGATATCAATCCTTTCTGAATTTGTCAAAATCCCCAGATCCCTGATCCTTGTCAAAATCCCCAGACACCCATTCTTTACCCGTTCTCCTATTCTGGCGGCCTATGCCTGATGGCCCCTATGTCTGATCTTCACTGCGGTCTCTCTCGCTCCATTCCTTTCAGTATCTTATCTGGCCTTAGAACATCCTCCCCCTCCTTTTCTGTTCTGGCTCAGCAAAGCGCTTACACACTGCAGCCAAGGCACTTGTTTCAATTTCACATAGAGATGTCTAACAATTCAGACCCCGTGCTGGACACCAGGTGGCTATACATATTTACTATCCAATCCCAGCTGTCTACAGTCACAATATCACCATTCCCCGAGTCACAGGCAAGTAACAGATTAGCATATATAATCTGAAACTTACAATGATAATGGGACGATCTGTCCTGGTCGGGAAGCGGTGACCCTGAGGCTGCAAACGGTGCTGGAACTAGGGGGCGTCCTGGTCCTGCTGACGGGGATCTCAGCAGTGCCTCCAACTGTTAGGGTAGGATTTAGGATATCCTCTTTTAATGTGTGATGGCTGTGTTTCTAATCAATAAGCATGCAAAGAATGACTCATACAAATAGCTGATGCAAGATTTGCTAATGCTGTTGCCCAGGGCAAAAATCTGCACTGTGCAGGTTTATTTGGTATCACAAATCTATATAGAAAAATAGGAAAAAAAGCAGAAGGGGAGGAGAGTTCCCAAGTCTCTTGATTGGAGAACTTCACTGCTGTCGCACATTGATGTCAGCTCAGCATTCCTTAGCTGCAGAACTTTGAGGCATGGTCTAAGATGCCATCTTGAGTTCATTGTTTCTATTACAGTACTTTTTAGGAAAATAAGACAAGTAGAAATTACAGGATTTGATCTATCAGCTAGGTTTACCTTAATCCTGTATCTGGTCATGTAGTAAGCTTGGTTCTTTTGCTGTTTGTAGGCAGTAAGATTGGTTTTGCTACTGTCCCAATTTAATAGGTTTAGTTATACACAGTTACTGCACAAAAACTTTTGTTAAAATACTATTTCATGCAGAAGATTAAAAAAATTGGGGAATCTAATCTAATTGGGGAGACAACCTCTTTTTTAGCCCAGGGCCAGAGATAGTCTTGAGCTTAAACTACTTCACCACTTTACATAAGTTAAGAAACTAACGTGCATGGGGGGAGGGGGCACAAAATTTGGCAGTCAAACGCTCCGGAATTCCTAGTGGCTGCCCTGCGGGTTAATTCATAGTGAGTTTGTATTGTTTTTTGTCCTGAAAAATCTGATGTTATTTTGGATCAGATTTGGTTAGTATTGCATAATCCAGTTTTTGATTGTAAAATGGGGTAGGGGTTAAATAGGCCTCAAATTGTCTTCACCCTTGCTGAGGACTAACGACTGTGGAACTGATCTCCTCCTAGGGTCTGAGTATACCAAGGTAAGGATGTTCACTTTATATTCCCTATAATGTGAGGCTATGCAAGAATACACACATTCTGGAAATTCTGGATACATTTGACCATCTAATCTCCCATGGGGAAGGTTTCTTTTTTGTTGAGAAGACGGATGGTGGATTCAGACCATGTATTGTGTGGCATGAACTTAATAACATTATGGTAAAAAAAACAGTATCCTTTTGCTTTGATTACAGATTTGTCCAGTTAGTTAGTGGTTCTCTAAGATGAATCTCTGTGGGGCCTACAATCTGATCTGGGTCAGAGAAGGACACTTTGAATAACCAATGTTGCCCATACAGGTTGTGTAACGCACCTGAACTTTACCAGCAATTTGTTAATTACAATTACAGTGAGTAAGTAGTGGTTTATTTGGATGAAATACTTATATTTTCTCCAGATTTGGCCACTCATATTGAACATGTTAGAAATGTATTTTTAAGATTATGTCAAAATTTTATTATTGCTAAACTGTCTAAATGTTTGTTTGGACTTGATTGAACCATAACTGTTTATTTGGAGTTCATCACATAGATTATCCTGGGTTACATCACCAGCCCTGATTTAACGTTATATGAATTATCCATTAGTGAAGGTTGATGCTTCTGAATTATGAATGGGAGCTATTTGCTATTTTGTGTAAGGGTCCAGAGTTTCATATATGCTTGTTTGAGTAATATAGGCACTTCCTTAAGCGAGCTAAACACAGAGTCACAATGATCACTGATCGTAAGAACTTATTGTATTTAGATGCAAAGTGACTTTCCCCTGACAAGTTTTCATGTTCTTTACTTGTTTAAATTTAATTGTTGCATTCTAGTCCAGTTACTAGAAATCTCAAGCAAGATGCCCTCTCTCTTACAGTTTTTGTGCCAGCAATACTGTAGAGGCAGCTATTGACATCTTGTCCCTCTATCTCTTGCAGTTAATTGCAGTTATTGATTGCCATCTTCTATTACCATCTTCTCAAGATTCAGTTTTTAGAAACACACAAATTGCTTCTGAGTGACAGAATCTCTCTCCCCTCCCATTCTGATGTCAGAGTACTGATCCAATCAGGACCATATTATGGGAAGGGTCCCAGGGCTAGTGCCACAGAGCCCATACCACTTTGAGCCTAAAGGACCCCCCACCAACCAATGGTGGATCACAGTGTGGGCCATTCAAGAGATGACATGGCTGCCCAAATTGCTCAATATATGTGCAAAAATTGAATCCGGTCCAGCTCCCCGGCTCTTCTGAACTTTCTGTTAAAACAGCAGTTGGTTCAGAGCACAGGGCAGTAGCAGGAGGAGGACCCTGTCCCCCCATACATACTTGTGTATATGGCAGGCAGAGGGAGGAATAATATACATCCTGCTCTGCAATAGACCAAGAAGCACAGGGGACATCAATGTCTTGGAGTCAGGCGGCGCAGTAACATCACACATATGACGCCCGCACCAGATGTTTATCTGCTGGAAGAGGATGAGGCACGCACACTGGGGGACTAGGAGAAGGTGAGTAAAGTTATTTTTTTATTTTTGTTAAATTCATGAGCTGTATGTATATTAATTACTGAGGGGCTGTATATATTTATTTCTGAAGTGCTGTATATCTGTATTACTGGGGAGTTTTAAATCGATTTACAACAAAGAAATAGTGTGAATGGCCCACACCAGTTTGTGCACAGGGGCCTCCACCGCCCTTAATCTGGCCCTGGATCTAATTTCCTTCCACAACAGGGATATGGATTGTTATTTATTTATTTTGTGGATCAGTACAGTACTAAGCTAGCTGTGATAGGCCTCATGCACACAAACGTATGGAAACGGCTGTGTGTGTGTGTGTGTGTGTGTGTGTGTGTGTGTGTGTGTGTGTGTGTGTGTGTGTGTGTGTGTGTTTGTTTGTTTGTGTAGCATACAGCCCCATTCATTTTAACAGGTAATAAAGCCATCCATTTCATATGTTTTTTTTCTGGCCAAAATACAGCTGTATATACAGAACAGGAAAAAAAATTTCTCGCCTCATTCTGACACCGTATTCTGGTATCTTGATCCTTTGCCTGTATTCTTAGTCTCAGGGCACGCTGTCTCTGTCTGTGCCTCCAGTACCTTTCCTGACCTTGCATAACAATAACATTGAAATTCTTGCAATGAATGCTCCTGGGGCTTGCATGTCCCTCCCCAAGGACCATCCATTACTTCCCTGTAGCCTCCCTGAACCTCCCACAGCACCCAAACCACAACCCTTACCCCCATGCTATTTAGTTCACTGGAGAAGAGCTTATATCTTATCCAATAAGATTTCAACACTGCTTTCACCCTCCGTAAGGGTGCCAATGTCCGAATTGCCCTGGATTTATCTGGATCTCCGGTGTCCAATGGTGGCATTGGAGGGCGAACGCCTGGATGATATACCCCAGCTGAAGTGAGATTATTTATTTTTTCTCTACAGCCTCTGCATTCCCTCTCCAGAGAAAGCTGGGTATCACTCACGGGATCCTGACTTACCGAAGGGGTGAGAAATCTCTAATGGGAAAGTATGTGTAATGATGGCTCGGGGATACAGGGACAACAAACCAGACAGTGAGCCCTAAGTCTGAGCCCCCCCAATGCTGTCACCTGCCTACTTGCCTCCGGTATCCTATTGATACGGGACAACCACGAAGACGATCCCTTCCTAGGCCACAGTGCAGACAAAGAACACGACAAACAAACAATACACAAAAGGTAGCGAAGTCAGGTAAACCGGGTCACAACGGAGAGAGCAATATATAAGCAGAATCAGAAAGCGAGAGCCGAGGTAAGTAACGAAAGCCAAAGTCAGAATGCCAGAGAAGTCAATATAAGAACAAAACGCTGAAAGGACTGGGGAGCTGAAAATACGAGTATTACCAGCGCTGGAAAACCTGTGCTGGGAAGTAATATAGGTGACTGGGGAACCTCCCCTCAAGGTGACTGGAGGAGGGATCTGTCATTCACAGCAGGTTAACTGTTGCTAGACTGCAGGGAAGCGGGTGTGGTGCAACAATCAACCCTGCAGCAATCTCAGTCTCAGTTCACACACAGGAACACTGAACAACCTCAACGCCTTCTAAGCCGCATACCGCGGACAGAAGACGATACAGGCAAAGACGTAACAGTACCCCCCCTTTTATGAGGGGCCACTGGACCCTCACTATTCCCACCTGGTTTAGAAGGATTTTGGCGGTGGTATATGTTGAGGAGACGTGGAGCATGGAGATCTTTACCAGAGACCCAGGTACGATGTTCCGGGCCATAACCCTTCCAATGGACCAGATATTGGACGGAGTTTTGTACCCTGCGGGAATCCAAAATCTTTTCTACCTCAAACTCTAGTTCACCTTGGACCACCACAGGAGCTGGTGGTTTAGTCACGGGTAACACGGGAGGGATATATATTTTTTCAGAAGAGATTTGTGAAAAACATTATGAATGCGAAGAGAGCTAGGTAATTGTAACCTAAAAGAGACGGGATTAATAATTTCATTAATCGTGTATGGCCCAATGAATCGAGGAGCAGATGGCACTCTGAGACGCAAATTTCTTGTAGATAGCCACACTCGTTCCCCCACATTATATTCAGGACCGGGAGATCGTTTTTTATTAGCCTGACGCCGTTGGGTATCTTGGGCTTTCACCAGATTCGACAGAACCCGTGCCCAGACTGAGCTCAGCCTTTGGAACGTTGCTTCAGCGGAAGGGTTAACAGACTCAATGTCTTGGCAGGACGAAAACTTTGGGTTGAACCCGTAATTACAAAAGAACGGCGACATTTTAGATGAGGTACTAACCCTGTTGTTTAAGGCAAATTCGGCGAGCGGGAGGAAGGATCTCCATTTCTCCTGGTTATCGGAAATAAAGCATCTTAAAAACTGTTCAAGCGATTGGTTAAGTCTCTCTGTCTGCCCATTAGTCTCAGGATGGAAAGCGGAAGAAAACGAAAGAGAGATTCCCAATTGACCACAAAATTCTCTCCAGAATTTAGAGACAAACTGTACCCCCCGATCAGAGACAATATTTTCTGGTATACCATGAAGACGCAAAATATTGTTTATGAACAATGAGGCCAATAATTTAGCACTGGGTAATTTCCTCAGGGGTACTAAATGACACATTTTCGAGAATCGGTCACAAACCACCCAAATGACAGTTTTCCCTTGAGAGACAGGTAAGTCAGTTATGAAGTCCATGGAGATATGAGTCCAGGGTTTTTTAGGCAGAGGGAGAGGTTGGAGAAGTCCCTCTGGTACTCTTCTGGGCACCTTAGACCTGGCACATATATCACATGCTGCTACGAACTCCTGAACGTCACGTGACCACGAGGGCCACCAGTACAACCTTTCTAAGAGATACTTAGTGCCGGCAATACCAGGATGTCCGGCGAGCACAGAACAATGGATCTCTTCCAAGACCTGGAGCCGGAGATTATGTGGCACAAACAATTTACCCATAGGAAGATTACTAGGCGCAAGATCTTGAGAGTTCGAGATAGCGGTGGCGAGGTCATGGTCAATAGCAGGTAACACAATACCAGGCGATAGAATCTTATCTGGGACAACCTCTGGGGTATTGTCGTTACCAAAGCTACGTGATAGAGCATCAGCTTTGATATTCTTAGTGCCTGGACGGTAAGTAACAACAAAATTAAAACGAGTAAAGAAGAGTGCCCAGCGAGCTTGTCTGGGGGACAGTCGTTTAGCATTATCTAAGTATAACAGGTTTTTATGGTCAGTAATCACAGTTATGGGATGTTTAGCTCCTTCTAGGAAGTGTCTCCATTCCTCGAATGCCCATTTTATGGCCAAAAGCTCTCTGTTACCCACATCATAATTATGTTCGGCAGAGGAGAACTTCCTGGAGAAGAACGCTACAGGTTTTAGGTTAGTGAGAGACTTTGATCCCTGAGAGAACACTGCTCCCACCCCTACTTCGGATGCATCAACTTCAACTACAAAAGGGTGATTCAAATCAGGTTGAGTCAAAACTGGCGCGGTTACAAAACATCTTTTAAGCTGTGCAAATGCTTGCTCCGCCTCTGGAGTCCAATTGGTCAGATCAGCACCCTTTTTAGTGAGATCCGTCAATGGCTTAGCCACAACAGAAAAATTCTTAATAAATTTGCGGTAATAGTTGGCAAACCCTAAAAACCGCTGAAGGGCTTTAACTCCTTAACGCTCTGCGCCGTAGCTCTACGGCGCAGAGGTATAAGGGAAGTATGAAGAGGGCTCACGGGCTGAGTCCTCTTCATACAGAGGTGGGGGTTTTTGCATTTTGCACAAAACCCCCACCGCTAATAACCGCGGTCGGTGCTTGCACCGATCGCGGCTATTAACCCTCTAAACGCCGCCCGCAAAGTCGCGGGCGGCGTTTAAAAGACGGCGGCGCGCGGGCGCCGCCATCTTTTTTTCGATCGCCACGCCCCCGAACGTCATCGGGGGGCGGCGATCGGTTACCATGGTAGCCTCGGGTCTTCTCTTGACACGAGGCTACATGGTTTATGCAGGTTCGTTACAATGAGCCAGTGGCTCATTGTAATGTAAGACCTGCAAAAACGCCATATATTGCAATACTGTAGTATTGCAGTATATGGTAGGAGCGATCTGATCATCTAGGGTTATTGTACCCTAGATGGTCTAAAAAATAGTGAAAAAAAAAGAAAAAAAAAAGTTAAAAAAATAAAAAAAATTAATAAAATATTAAAAGTTCAAATCACCCCCCTTTCCCTAGAACGGATATAAAACATAACAAACAGTAAAAATCACAGACATATTAGGTATCGCCGCGTCCCAAAATGCCCGATCTATCAAAATATAAAAACGGTTACGGCCGGCGGTGACCTCCGAGGCGGGAAATGGCGCCCAAATGTCCGAAATGCGACTTTTACACCTTTTTACATAACATAAAAAATGAAATAAAAAATGATCAAAATGTCGCACAGACCTCAAAATGGTAGCAATGAAAACTTCGCCTCATTTCGCAAAAAATGACCCCTCACACATTTCCGTGCGCCAAAGTATGAAAAAGTTATTAGCGTCAGAAGATGGCAAAAATTTTTTTTTCTTTTTTGTACACATTCGTTTAATTTTTGAAAATGTATTAAAACACAATAAAACCTATATAAATTTGGTATCACCGCGATCGCACCGAACCAAAGAATAAAGTAGGCGTGTTATTTGGAGCGAAGAGTGAAAGTCGTAAAAACTGAGCCCACAAGAACGTGACGCACGTGCGGTTTTTTTTCAATTTTTCCACATTTGGAATTTTTTTTCAGCTTCGCAGTACACGGCATGTTAAAATAAATAACATTACGGGAAAGTAAAATTTGTTACGCACAAAATAAGCCCTCACACAGGTCTGTACACGGAAAAATGAAAAAGTTATGGATTTTTGAAGTTGGAGAGCGAGAAATGAGCCGGAAAACCCTCCGTCCTTAAGGGGTTAAGAGTGTTGGGATGTTCCCATTTCTCGATAGCCGTGACCTTGAGTGGATCCATACAAAAAGATTTAGGGGTGATGATATAACCCAAAAAAGTAATCTTTTGGACCCCAAACAGACACTTAGACAACTTAGCACATAAGGAATTCTTACGTAATCTAGAGAGAACATCCTTGACCTGTCGGATATGGGTTGACCAGTCAGGGGAAAAAAATCAGAATATCATCCAGATATCCTGGGTCAATATGTGGTAGTCTATCACGAAAAATATCATTCACAAATTCTTGAAATACTGCTGGTGCATTACACAACCCGAAGGGCATCACACAATATTCAAAGTGTCCTTCGGGGGTATTAAAAGCAGTTTTCCACTCGTCCCCCTTTTTGATGCGAATCAGGTTGTAGGCCCCACGGAGGTCAATTTTGGAGAACCAGCGGGCACCCACCACCTGGTTAAGCAAATCAGGGATAAGAGGAAGTGGGTATTGGTTTTTGACAGTGATGTTATTCAGTTCACGGTAATCAATACAGGGTCTAAGTCCACCATCTTTTTTCCCAACAAAGAAAAAACCAGCCCCCATAGGGGAATTCGAGGATCGTATATGACCCTTTTGAAGGCTCTCTTGTATATACTCTCGCATAGCCTCTCGTTCTGGGGAAGACAAATTAAAAATCCTTCCCTTGGGATATTTAGACCCGGGAATGAGATCGATCCCACAGTCATAAGGCCTATGTGGAGGCAGGAACTCGGCAGTCTTTTTATCAAAAACATCAGAGAAATCAGAGATAAATTCAGGCAGAGTTTCTTCCTCTGACTGACATTCAGAGAGGAACAGCGTATTACAATGGGAGGAACACAGCGGATCCCATTTAACCAGTTCTCCAGTGGTCCAATTAAATACAGGATTGTGTACAGATAACCATGGAAACCCCAAAATGACATCAGCGGACAAGTTTTTTAAAACAAAAAACACTACCCGTTCGGTGTGGATAGCACCAACCTGCATGGTTATCTGTGGAGTTCTGAAACAAACTCTACCCCCCCTTAAAGGGGTAGAATCTGCCCCCACAACCAGGACAGGAGGATTCTGGTTAACCAACTCCAGCCCTAGGGCTGAAACAAAAGCAGAGTCAATAAAATTAGCAACGGATCCAGAATCAACCATAGCTTGTCCAGATATAGACTTATCATTAGCAAACAGAGACACTGGCAACAAAATTTTAGATACAGAGTCGGAAGATACCTGTGCGCCTGAGTGACACTCCCGATTATCACTCAGGCGCTGAAGTTTTCCGCCTGTGGCCTGGGTCTGGTAGGGCAGCCTCTCAGGAAGTGTCCAGATTCACCGCAGTAAAAGCAAAGACGATTCTTCTGGCGATGCTCTTTCCGGGTTTTGGCTCTCGCCGTGCCCAACTGCATAGGTTCTTGTTCAGATATAGGAGAGACAGAGTTTTTAGGAGAAAGTAAAGGTGACCCGGAGGAGTGACTCGCATCTACTCTATCTTTTCGTCTGTACCGTAGGCGACGATCAATGCGGACTGCTAAGGCCATGGTTTGCTCCAGTGAGTTTGGATCAGGATGACCAATCCAGGCATCCTTTACAGGTTCTGACAGGCCTTTTCTGAAAAGGGCTTTCAAGGACGGTTCACACCAGTTCAAGGTTACGCAGTGTTTGCGGAATTCCATGCAGTATTCCTCCGCAGAGCGGGTACCCTGTGAAAGAGACAGCAAACTGGACTCCGCAAGCCCAACATGATCGGGTTCTGAGTATATGGCCCCCAAGGATTGAAAAAAGCGTTCCAAAGAGGACCACTCCTCTGCGGCTGGAGGTAGTTTCAGGGCCCATGCCTGGGGATCCCCCTGGAGTAAGGAAATAACCACCCCCACCATTTGAGTTTGGGAGTATAACGGGTTAACCCGAAAATAAAGCAAACAGGATTCCCTGAAAGTCTCAAATTTCTCTCTATCACCTGAGAATCGATCCGGGAGTAACATTTTTACCTTGTTAATACTGGGGAGTGGAGGTTGCGGAGCAGCAGGAGACATGGCAGGGGTCTCTGCTCTAAACTGAGTTAGAACATGGACCTGGTTAGCCAGATCAGCCACAATGCCTGCTAGGCCTTCCATGCGATGCACAAGATCCGGGATGGAGCTCATCCTGGCGGATCCGGAAGACGTAGCAAACTAAGGATTTTTAATGGGCTGGTAATAATGTAATGATGGCTCGGGGATACAGGGACAACAAACCAGACAGTGAGCCCTAAGTCTGAGCCCCCCAATGCTGTCACCTGCCTACTTGCCTCCGGTATCCTATTGATACGGGACAACCACGAAGACGATCCCTTCCTAGGCCACAGTGCAGACAAAGAACACGACAAACAAACAATACACAAAGGTAGCGAAGTCAGGTAAACCGGGTCACAACGGAGAGAGCAATATATAAGCAGAATCAGAAAGCGAGAGCCGAGGTAAGTAACGAAAGCCAAAGTCAGAATGCCAGAGAAGTCAATATAAGAACAAAACGCTGAAAGGACTGGGGAGCTGAAAATACGAGTATTACCAGCGCTGGAAAACCTGTGCTGGGAAGTAATATAGGTGACTGGGGAACCTCCCCTCAAGGTGACTGGAGGAGGGATCTGTCATTCACAGCAGGTTAACTGTTGCTAGACTGCAGGGAAGCGGGTGTGGTGCAACAATCAACCCTGCAGCAATCTCAGTCTCAGTTCACACACAGGAACACTGAACAACCTCAACGCCTTCTAAGCCGCATACCGCGGACAGAAGACGATACAGGCAAAGACGTAACAGTATGTTCACTGTTTTCCCTGCTGATGGAGCCCTTAGTGGCTGGATTCACTTTATAACTAGGTGCTATTAACCCTAATTGATTGTATGTAAACAGCACTATTAACTATACAGTATGATGGAGCCCTTAGTGGCCTGACTCGCATGACTGCTAACTGCTATTAACCCAAATTGACTGTATGTAGGCTGTATCGTTAACCATACAGTATTTCCAGCAAGTACAGTATTCTATTAATTGCAAACTATTATTATCTGTTTAAGGCCACCATCTTACGGTTTGGAGATACTGGAAGTAATATCCGCCTAATCTTAAGTCCCTTCTTTGTACTAATATAACTGCAGGCCTTTTAAACAGTTAACCCATTAACTACTGGACTCATTTATGGTGGAAGCTGAAAGATATGTATAGGCCGTGTAAAGTTGCTGTATAGTTTTTGATCTGTGTACCTATATTTGAAGAGGTATAAGTTTAGATGCTGGCTAAAGTAAACACTTAACATCTAGACAACTATTTTGCTGTCGATTTCCAACCCAGTATATCGTGGTCATTCTCTAAAATGGGACATCCTACTGCACTTTCCCAGCCCGAAGTACAGAGCCCTACCCTGCACCTACCCGCAGAAAATGTGAACGAATGGACTCTACATGCCTGGCTCTCACCGTGAAGCATGGAGGAGGAGGTGTGATGCTGTGAGGGTGCTTTGCTGGTGACACTGTTGGCGATTTATTCAAATTTGAAGGCATACTGAACCAGCATGGTTACCACAGCATTTTGCAGCGACATGCTATTCCATCCGGCTTGCCTTTAGTTGGACCATCATTCATATTTCAACAGGATAATGACCCCAAACACACCTCCAGGCTGTGTAAGGGCTATTTGACCAAGAAGTCAAGAGTGAAGGGGTGCTATGCTACAGGAGGTGCTACGCTAGATAACTTGGCCAACCACAGTCACCATACCTGAACCCAATCGAGATGGTTTGGAGTGAGCTGGACCGCAGAGTGAAGGCAAAAGTGCTAAGCATCTCTGCGAACTCCTTCAAGACTGTTGGAAGACCATTTCAGGTGACTACTTTTTAAAGCTCATCAAGAGAATTCCAAGAGTGTGCAAAGCAGTAATCAAAGCAAAAGGTGGCTAGTTTGAAGAACCGAGAATATAAGACATATTTTCAGTTGTTTCACACTTTTTTTTTATATAATTCCACATCTGTTAATTCATAGTTTTGATGTCTTCAGTGTGAATCTACAACTGATAGTCATGAAAATGCAGAAAACTCTTTGAATGAGAATTTGTGTCCAAACTTTTGGTCTCTACTGTATATGTATATATGGTGTATATGTGTATTTGCTGTATGTATGTGTGTATGCTGAATGTATATGGAGTGTGTGTATATGCTGCATATACTGTTTGTATATGTGTATATGCTGTATGTTTGCACAGTATGTGTGAAGATGCTTTATGTATGGGATAATTCTCCCCAATCCCCACCTTCACGCCATTGGGGTGCAGCCTACGAGGAGTGGGCCAGCACGGGGCATTCCTGTCCCAGCACTTGCGTAATCCATGCAGCCGGTGAATTTTCACATGTGAAAATTTGCCAGCTGCATTTATTTCTATGGCAGGCCCTGCCCAGGCTGTCATATGCTGGCAAATGGGCACTAGCATATGATGAATGACCCTATATGTGTGTATATGGTGTGTTTATACTGCATGTAAGTGTATAAACAGTGAGTCTATACTGTATGTATTAGTATATGATGTATATAAACACTGTATGTACTGAATAAGTGTATGTACTACACAGTAGGTGTGCAAATTTTATGTGTATTTACGTTATGTGTGTATAACTTTATGGATATGTAAATACTCTATGTGTGTATATTCTGTATGAGTTTGTATATACTGTATGTATTTGGCTATAATGTATATATGAGTGCATAAATTTGTGCGTATAAGTGTATACAGGTATATAAAAATAAGTGTATGAGTTCAAAACTTTGTGTGTGTATATAATATAAAAGTGTGTATAAGTGTGTTATTGTATAAATGTGTCTGTACCAAAATATATACATTTGTTTTAATTGGGAAGGGGGGCCCCAAGCAGAAATCTGCTGTGGGGCCCAAGATTTCCTAGTTACGTCCCTTCTCAGATTGATTGTTTTTTGAGCAAATGAGTGGGTGGAAAGGGTACTGAAAATTTGAGGTCAGAGGGAGGACACAGCTATAAATTTGCTCCACAATGAGTCTTGGGTTGCAAAATCCAAGACAATGGACGGGGTGGGTTATGGTGGTTGACTTTTAGGAGGAAGGGTATAGACTGTTGTATTTTTATTCTTCTTTTGTATGATTTAATATGATCAAGGTATTATCTTGGAAAGTGCAGGGTATACAGTCATGGCCAAAAGTTTTGAGAATGACACAAATGTTATTATTTACAAAGTCTACTGCATCATGTTTTATAATGGCAATTTGCATTTACTCCAGAATGTTATAAATAGTGATCAGCTTAACAGTAATTAATTGCAAAGTCAATATTTGCCTAGAAAATGAACTTTCCCCCCCAAAACACATTTCAACTTCATTGCAGGCCTGCCTTAAAAGGAGCAGCTAACATCGTTTCAGTGATTGCTCCATTAACACAGGTGTGGGTGTTGATGAGGACAGGGCTGGAGATCAGTCTGGCATGATTAAGTAAGAATCACACCACTGAACACTTTAAAAGGAGGCTAGTGCTTGGCATCATTGTTTCTCTTCTGTTAACCATGGTTATCTCTAAAGAACCACGTGCAGTCATCATTGCACTACACAAAACTGGCCTAACAGGGAAGAGTATCGCAGCTAGAAAGATTGCACCTCTGTCAACAATCTATCGCATCATCAAGGAATTCAAGGAGAGGTTCCATTGTTGCCAAAAAGGCTCCAGGGCGCCTAAGAAGGACCTTGAAAGTTTTTCAGCTTTGGGATCAGGCTACCAGCAGTGCAGAGCTTGCTCGGGAATGGCAGCAGGCAGGTCTGAGTGCATCTGCATGCACTCTGTGGCGAAGACTCTTGGAGCAAGGCCTGGTGTCAAGGAGGAAAGCAATGAAGCCACTTTTTTCCAGAAAAAAAATCAGGGACAGACTGATATTCTGCAAAAGGTACAGGGAGTGGACTGATGAGGACCGGGGTAAATTCATTTTCTCTGATGAATCCCCTTTCCGATTGTTTGGTACATCTGGAACACAGATTGTTCGGAGAAGACAAGGTGAGCAATACCACCAGTCTTGTCTCATGCCAACTGTAAAGCATCCTGCAACCATTCATGTGTGGGGTTGCTTCTCAGCCAAGGGAATTGGCTCTCTCACAGTCTTGCCTAAAAACACATCCCTCAATAAAGAATGGTACCAGAATGTCCTCCAAGAGCAACTTCTCCCAACTGTCCAAGAGCAGTTTGGTGATCAACAATGCCTTTTCCTGCATGATGGAGCACCTTGCCGTAAAGCAAAGGTGATAGCTAAATGGCTCAGGGAACAAAACATAGAGATTTTGGGTCCATGGCCTGGAAACTCTCCAGATCTTAATCCCATTGAGAACTTGTGGTCAATCATCAAGAGACGGGAGGACAAACAAAAACCAACAAATTGTGACAAAATGCAAGCATTGATTGTGCAAGAAAGGACGGCTATCAGTCAGGATTTGGTCCAGAAGTTGATTGAGAGCATGCCAGGTAGAATTGCAGAGGTCCTGAAGAAGGGTCAACACTGCAAATACTGACTTGCTGCATTAACTCATTCTAACTGTCAATAAAAGCTTTTGTTACTCATAATATGATTGCACTTATATTTCTGTATGTGATAAAAACATCTGACAAACACACATAAAAACCAGAGGGCAACAGATCGTGTGTAAATATAATATTTGTGTCATTCTCAAATCTTTTGGCCATGACTGTAAATGATAAATTAAAGAGGAAGGCCGTTGTAGACTTATGTTGTTCATATCAACCACAGGTGATTTGTCTGCATGAGACTCACTTAACAACTTAAGGACGTGGCCCTTTTTTGTTTTTGCATTTTCATTTTTCACTCCCTATCTTCAAAAATCTGTAATTTTTTAAATTTTTCCATGTACAGAGCTCTGTTTGGGCTTGTTTTCGCTGTAACAAATTGCACTTCATAGTGATGGTATTTATCATTCCATGCCGTGTACTGGGAAGCAGGAAAAAAAATTCAGAATGCAGTGAAAATGATGAAAAAACGTATTTGCGCTGTTTTCTTGTGGGCTTGGATTTTACAGCTTTCATTGAGTGCCCCAATTCACATGTGTATTTTATTCTTTAGTTCGTTACGATCATGGGGATACCAAATTTGTACAGGTTTTATAATGTTTTCATACATTTAAAAGAATTAAAACCTTCTGTACAAAAAAAAATTCTTCATTTTGCCATGTTCTGGCACTAATAACTTTTTCATACTTCAGTGCACGGCGCTGTGAGTGGTGTCATTTTTTGTGCCTTTTGATGACGTTTTTAAAGCTATCAATTTTAGGACTGTAGGGACTTTTGATCACTTTTTATAGAATTTTTTATATTTTTCAAAATGGCAAAAAAGTTACGGGGTTAAACGCCAGGAAAACTTGCGAATATATTTTGATAGATCGGACATTTTGGGTCGCGATGATACCTAAAGTGTTTATGATTTTTACTGTTTATATTTATATCAGTTCTAGGGAAAGGGGGGTGATTTAAACTTTTACTTCTTTTTCTATTTTTTTCATATTTATTTTCTTTTTTTTTTTTTTAAAGTTTTTACCATTACCTTAGATACTCCAAGGTAATTTAACCCTGCAGGGTCTGATTGCTAATACTATATACTGCAATACTACTGTATTGCAGTATATAGCTATTTTACTATGATTTTTAATAGCCTGCCCTCTGCTGGCTTTTAGAAATCATTGCACATGGCAAGCCTACGAGTCTCAAGGAGACTCTAGGCTGCCATAGCAACTGATCGCCGCCCTCCGATGACGTTCCAGGGGGCGGCGATCGACCATCCAAGATGGCGACGCGCATCTAACAGTAGGTTAGGTGTCGCGGTCGGTATAGTCGGTTAACTGCAGCGATTGGTGCCAGCACAGACCGCAGCAGTGACAGGCAGGTGTTGACTGTTTTATACAGCCATTACCCGGTGTGTATGGAGAGAGCTCAGCTTGTGAGCTCTCTCCAAACACCCTTTGCTTCACAAGGACGACATAGCTCGTCCTCGGTCGGCAAGGTGTTAATGGGGGTTTCCTGTAGGAAATTGAAAAAGCAATTGTAGAGCCATTATTATCATGCTACTTTCTCCTCATATGCTCGTGGAGTGAGTATCATGATCTCATGCCTCTTTTAATGGACTCAACATGGTTTTGGTGGGCATTAACCTCCCATGCGCTGCACCAACGGAAGTACTAGTGAATATTGTAAATCAAGCAGATAGCTATGATGGGGCACCAATCTTCCTGATTTCAACCATGTAGTCAATGAAGGTCTTGATAGATGGAAAGGTAAGTGTCCCTTTATATTCACGATGAGAGAAACTAATACAGTATTTGGTACATTAGTCTTGGAATTGGGCTACAGGAACATATGGAGGGAGAGGAATCCTGAGAAGAGAGCATATACATGGTATTCTAGGACACATGAATCCTTTTCAAGGATTGATATGGTTTTGGTGAATAAGGCTGGGGGAGAATTGGTGGATAATGTGGCAATAGGGGCAAGGGGTCTTTCAGACCACTCGCCTGTCTGGTTTACAATTTTTTTAAGTCAAGCCTTTCTGGTTTAATTTAGTAAAGGATAATAGTGATTTAAAGGGAGAGATAATAAGAAAATATAGGGAAGCAGGAAATCATGGTGGTATGGGATGCGTTGAAGACGGGACTGATACAGGGAAAAGAGTGGCTTTTCAGCGGATAAAAAAGAAGGTTGTGGATCTGGAGGGCAGTTTTGTTTAAAGTTATACAGCGGAGAATGGTAGGAATGCCTAGGGAGATTTTGTATGGAGAAAGCTACTTTCGTATTAAAAGGCAAAAGCAGAGGGGGATTCTTGGGTAGTATAAGTCTATTAAAAAACTGTCAAGCCTGCTGAAAAGTCAGAATATGAGGAACTCTTTTGGGGCTATCAAAGGGAAAAGTGGTGCACTTGTGGTGTCCCAAGAGGGCAAGAATTCATGTCCTTTTTTGGCAAGCTTTACTCTTCAGAGCTAAGAGTGAGTGAAAAAGAAATGAATGACATCTTGTCTATGGTGCCTCTTCCCAATTTATCCTTGGAAGAGAGAGCTTTGTTAGATCACCCTTTGTGTATACAAGAGTTATCTGAGGCTTTAAAGGGGTTGTCCGAGTTTTGAAAAAAAAATATATGTGGCCGGGAGCGGGCTGCCTAAAACAATAAAGCTGTACTTACCTTCCGGTGCCCTCCCGTATCCAGCTCCGGTCCGGGCGCCATGTAAACAAACATGGCCGCCGGAGCAGCGCTGCATTCAGCTTCCGGCCGGACACGACAACCTTCCGGCCCCCATACACAATGCTGTGTATAGGGACGTATAGGCGTACCCGGCCACGGCCGGCCGGATTGTTTACATGGCGCCTGGACCGGAGCGACAGCAGCGCTGGATAGCGGAGGGCTCCGGAAGGTAAGTACAGCTTTATTGTTTTAGGCAGCCCGCTCCCGGCCACATATATATATATTTTTTTAAACTCGGACAACCCCTTTAAAGAACCTGCCCAGGGGTAAGGCTGTGGGCTCAGATGGGATACCTCCAGAAGTAATTCTCCAGTATGAGAAAATACTACTCCCTTTTCTGTTGAGGGTCTTTAATCACTCAGCATCTCAGGGATTGCTACCACAGTCGATGAGAGAGGCGATTGTTTTGATCCTAAAGGAAGGGAAACATCTGTTGGATCTTGACGCATACTGGCCGATCTCCTTGCTGAACTCTGACTATAAGATATTGGCTTAAATACTTGCAACTAGATTGCAAACGGTAGTATGATCAGTAGTCCATGGTGACCAGTCGGGCTTCATGCCGGGAAGATTGGTCATGGTCATGTGGTGGTGTATACAATCCTCTTGTGAATCTGGGGGAGCTCGGCAGTGGTCTCACTTGAAACAAGTCAAGGCTTTTAACCTCTTCAAGTGGAATTATGTATGACTTGTTCTGAAAAAGATGGGCTTTGGGCCACAGTTTGTTAATTTAGTGAAATTGTTGTACAGCGGTGCTTTAGCGAGGGTTAGTATAAATGGAAGAGCCTCTGTGGCCTGCAAGTTATACAGAGGAATGAGACAGGGCTGCCCCTTCTCCCCTTGTCAGGATTCTGGGGTAGTGAACCCCCTGGACTACAGCGGACGATGACACAAGCCGACACCAGGGGCCGGAATCTAAGTGGCACCCGATCTTCACCAGAGCCCGATGCAAAGCAGGATGGTCTTGCTGCAGTTTGGTGCCACCAGGTTATTCCACAGGTACCGGATCGCTAAGCAGTCTCGAGGTCAGGAACAGGCAGATAGTCGGAAAAGATGGCAATGGTGCAGAATCAGGAATGGAGCAGGAGGTTAGGGCTGGCAGCAAAGGGGTAAGGTCAGGTCCGGGGTCACAACAGGAGGTCAGAGCAGAAGCAACAAATACATAGGGAAGCTTTATCGATGGCATGTAGCTCAAAGATCCGGCGGGGCATGCTGGGATAATCCGGCTTTTAAAGAATTCCGGAAGTGGTCAGCGCAAAACAGTGGCGCGCATGCCCCAGGGAGCGGGAACGCGCATGCTGGCCAGCCGAGATGGGAGCAGCAGCGCGGAGAGGTAAGTGAGTCGGGACCAGGGTGCCGCCACGGAGAGGGGCATGGGTGTGTATGCAATCCCAGATATGGAACGCAGGGCCACCCGTAACAGCACCCCCCCTTCAGCCTCTCTCTCTTCTTGGTCTGAAGAAATCTTTGTAGGAGACTACGGTCCAGAATATTTTCTTCATGCTCCCAGGATCAAACCCCTTCCAGTCAACAAGGAAGAACCGCTTACCTCTCAAGTTCTTCATGTCCAGTACCTCTTTAACCTTGTAGATGTCAGTGGAGTCAGCCTCAGGAGGTGGAGGTTGCTGAGAGAAGCGGTTCAAGATGACAGGTTTCAGGAGGGAGACATGGAAGGAGTTTGGGATGCACATAGTGGGAGGAAGGCAGAGCTTACAGGATTACGCCACAGGATTTATGCACTTAATCACTTCAAAAGGACCAAGAATGCGGGGACCAAACATATAGATAGGTATCTTCAGCCAAACATATCTGGAAGATAAACACACCTTGTCAGCCGGAGTGAAGACAGGAGTAGTCCTACGTTTCTTATCAGCCTGGGTCTTGGTGCAGGCAGTAGCCCGGAGGAGAGACTGATGGTTCAGTTCCCAAATAGATTTGACCAGTTCCTCTACCTACCCCAGGGACATCAGAGGGAATGGACAGAGGAAGAGGAGGGTGAGGGATTCGTCCATAGACAACAAAGAAAGGAGCTGCCCCCTGTCTCATTCACCCTTTCTACTTGACCATTCCACTGTGGGTGGTAAGCAGAATGGAAGTCTATATTTACTTACAGCTGGTTACATAAGGAATGCCAGAACTTGAACACAAACTGGACCCCTCAGTCAGACACGATATGTTGAGGAAGTCCATGGAGCTGGAAGGTGTGCTGAAAGAACAAACTGGCAAGATGTGGAGCAGACAGAAGACTTGGAAGGGAGAAAAATGGGACATCTTGGAAAACCAGTCAGTCACCACCCAGATGATGGCATTGCCAGAAGAAGGTGGAAGATATGTGACAAAGTCCATAGCCACATGATACCACAGGCGACTGGGTATTGGCAACGGAAGCAACAGGCCAGCCGGTTTGACAAGAAGGCTTACTTCGGGCACAGGAAGTGCAGGACTTCATGAAATTCCGAGCATCTTTGACCAGGTCATGCAACCAGTAGAAGCGGGAGATAAGGGCCACGGAGCGTTGCACCCCAGGGTGCCCAGCCAGACGTGAAGAATGTCCCCAAGACAGAATTCTCTTCTGGAGTGCAGGTCGAACATACATCTTGCTGGGATTTGCAATCCACTGGAGTGACAACAACCAGTTGTTCAGGAGAGATAATATGCCAAGGCAATGGCTCTTCTCCAATGACATCAGAGGCACAGGAAAGGGCATCAGCCTTGGTATTCTTCTCTGCAGGATGGAAATGGATCAACAGGGTGAAGCGTGAAAATAAGAGCGACCAAGGGCTTGCCTGGGATTAAGGCGCTGGGCTGTCTGAAGATATAGGAGGTTCTTATGGTTTGTATATACAGGAACCAGATTGTGAGCTCCTTCCAGTAGATATCCCCATTCTTCCAGGGC
Source organism: Engystomops pustulosus (assembly GCF_040894005.1). NCBI lineage: Eukaryota > Metazoa > Chordata > Amphibia > Anura > Leptodactylidae > Engystomops > Engystomops pustulosus. The sequence goes on along the minus strand of NC_092419.1, from coordinate 78,784,789 downwards.
AAGTTTGATGGCCAATAGTTCTCTATCTCCTATGGAGGTAGAGTCCTAGAGAAGAAGCCGCAAGTAAGTAAAAGGCGGACTTCAACCTTGAGAAGGCTTCTTCAGCCGCCGAGGGCGCCCTTCTTGGTGAGCGGCATGATGGGAGACACCAAAGTGGAAAAATGCAGAATGAACTGCCGATAATAGTTTGCAAAACCCAGGAACCTCTGTATGGCACGTAGACCTTCAGGGCATAGCCACTGTAGAACTGCAGGCAGTTTAGCAGGATCCATCTGGAGACCTCTGTCGGAGATGATATATATATTCCGTTGGTGAAACTGAGATATTTCGAGCTTGGATTAGAGATGATTAGCCGAAGGCGACCAAGAACTTGCCGTACGTGGGACTGGTGGGTCTCAAGGTCAGGGGAGAACACCAATATATCATCTAGGTAGACTACGACACACGCATACAGCAGATATCTGAAGATGTCATTGACAAATTCCTGGAAGACAGCTGGAGCATTACACAGTCCAAATGGCATCACTAGGTACTTGAAATGTCCATCACAAGTGTTAAAATCTGTCTTCCATTCATCGCCCTTGCAGATCCGGATGAGGTTGTAGGCCCCACGAAGGTCCAGCTTGGAGAAGACCTTGAACCCCATGCAGGCCGTCAAAGAGCTCCACAATCAAAGGCATGGGTAGCGGTTTTTTAACCGTGACCTTGTTAAGCCCGCGATAGTCAATGCCAGGACAGAGAGAGCCATCCTTCTTGGTCACGAAAAAGAAGCCTGCGCCAACCACAGAGGAGGATTTGCGTATAAAGCCTCTCTGCAGGTTCTCTTTAATATACTCCAACATAGAAGCAGTCTCTGGAACTGAGAGAGGATACACACGACCTCTGGGAAGAGAGACACCAGGCAGGAGGTCCACAGGGCAGTCATAGGGATGGTGTGTGGCAAAGTCTCTGCTTGTTTTTTGGAAAAAACATTAGTAAAGTCCTGGCAATACGTAGATAGACTCTCCAAGGACTTGGGAGTCACGGGAATAGACAGGCGTGGACAAGCTTTGCTCACACTCAGGGACGCTTCTCCACAAAACCCTAGGTGCTGGCTTTTCCCGGACATTTAGGGCGGACTAGACAAGCCCCAATAAAGTGCTTCAGATTGGCATAATACAGGCAAAGATTCTCCTGACATCATCTAGCACGTTCCTGGAGGGAGAGTCAGTCTCTGTCCACCTGCATAGACTCCTTTGCAGATGGTACGGCCGGAGGCTGGAGCGGCTTTTGGAAGGCAGGTGCCAAGCAATGTAGACGTCGAAGCCGGGCTTGCAGATGCTTGTGACGTGACTCCTGGGCGCGCTCCTTCAACCACACTTGTGTGCGGAGACCACTCAGAGTAGACGGCAGATCAAGAGCGGACAATGCATCCTTAACTTGAGGTTAAAGTCCTTTTTTAGAGGTTGCAGACAGGGCTGCATCATTCCAGGAGTTTTCAGAGGCCAGGGTATGGAACTAAACTGAAAATTCTCCCACAGGCAGGTCCCCTTGGCGCAGGTTCAGCAGTGCAGTCTCAGTTGAGGAGGCTCATTCAGGTTCTTCAAACATGTGAAGAACCGTTCAAACATGTGAGTAGCCATGACCGTATCGCCTCTGTCCCATCCCATAGAGGGGTATCCCAGGCCAGGGCTTTCCTGGAGAGGAGACTGACAATGAATGCCACTTTGGAGTGTTCAGTGACAAACTGAGATGGCATAAGTTCAATGTGCAAGGAGCACTGGGTAATAAAGCTCTTGCACAGCTTGGGGTCCCCTTCAAACTTGTTAGGCAAAGAGAGTCTTAGCCTTGATTAAGCGGCAGGTAAACAAACCGTAGTAGAAGGAGAAGTTGCAGCAATAGTCAAAGGAGTCTGACGCAGCTGCTGAGTGGTAAGCAACTGTTGCAGCATGGCGGTGATTTGTCAAAGCTGTTCTCCTTGCAAAGCAATCTGCTGGGACTGCTGGATCACAACACTGGTAACATCAGCTAGTTTCAGAAGCGCCACCTTAGCAGTGTTCGTGGCTGGATCTTATTGTCACGATTCTGTGGTAGTGAACCCCCTGGACCACTGCGGACGATGACACAAGACGACACCTGGGACCGGAATCTAAATGGCCCCCAGTCTTCACCAGAGCCCGCCGCAAAGCAGGATGGTCTTGCTGCGGTGTGGTTCCACAGGCGCGATTTGTCTGAAGTGGCAGCCAAGGTCAATGTGCAGGATCGCTAGGCAGTCTCGAGGTCGGGGACAGGCAGATAGTCAGGACAGGTGGCAATGGTGCAAAATCAGGAACAGAGCAGGAGGTCAGGGCTGGCAGTGAAGGAGCAAGGTCAGGGTCAGGTCCGAGTCACAACGGGAGGTAAGAGCAGAAGCAACAATCACAGAGGGAAGCTTTCTTGATGGCATACAGCTTGAAGTTCTGGCAGGGGATGCTAGGAGAAGCCGGCTTTTAAAGAATCCCGGAAGTGGCAAGTGGGAAACACCTGTGCGCTGGCTCTTTAAAACTGTGAGTTCAGCACTCTAGCTGGCACTCTGATGGGAGCAGGAACGCGGAGAGGTAAGTGAATCGGGCCCTATGAAGATCTTGTCTATCTGTGGTAGCCTTCTAAGGGATTTTTTATGTAATGGGAAAATGGCACTTATATGTTTCGTAAAGTTACACGTTCAATTAGATAAGGGAGGATTAGCTGCCCCTGATCTATTTAGTTATTTTTTGGTTAGGAAATGGTTAGTAACATTTTAGAAAACAATTTTTTTTTTTTGATTGGATATGACATACAGAATTTATTCAGGAGTCGGGGTTTTTTAAAAACTTGATCGTAAGTACCGACTTCCTACGCTTACACTAATACAATGGGTTTGGGATATGATTAAAGTGAAATGAGGTAGTAGAGGGCACTTAAACATAACACCATTATGGGGTTTTCAAAATGGACGTTAGCCCCTGTGGATTATTCGAGATTTTGGAGAGAGAAAGGGGTTTGGTTTGCACAGCAGGTGGCTGATCGGATGGGTTTAAAGTCTTTCATGTATTTGGCTTTGTAATATAACTTAAGAGATAGGGATAGGTTCTTTTATGTTCAGCTCAGATACACCTTCAATGCTCGCCTGAGAGGTAAGGATTTAAATGAAGAAGTACTCCCATTGGGTGAGCTGTTCCCCCCCCCCCCACCGCACAAGAAAAAAGGGATAATGTCTAGGGTGTATAAAATACTTACTAAAAATATCATGCATCCTCCTGTAAAGGAATTGTTTGAGAAATGGAAGAAGGATGAGATGGAAATGACAGTAGAAGAATGGGTTTATTCATTGTCTATGATTAAGAAAACAATAAGAATATGTCCCATATTGTAACTCATATTTTTAGTGGTCAGGGTGAATTTTATAAAATCTACAGGTTTGCATTATAGGTCCAAAACTAAGAATTATTGTCTCATATAGATGTATTCTATGTGTATTAAAAGGTCTGTTTCTGTCAAGGAAATTAATAATGTTCCATTGGAAAGATAGGGAGGTTACTAAGGTTCTGGACTGGGAGGAAAGAATGGACCTCTTGTTTCTTGCAGAGACATGAGGAAAAAGTGGAGAAAGGATTGATGAGGTGCAGTAGAGGTGGCTTAATAGAACAAGTTAATAAGAGTGGTAAACAGGAGTTCTTAAGTTGAATTTGTATGTAAGTCAGAACTGTATACTTTATAATTGTAACCCCAGACAATTTTTTTTGGCCTCAGTGACAATTGGATTATAAAAATGTTGGATTGTCATAAGAACCTGGATTATCAATAAAGCTTCATTGCAGACACATTTAATAACTGTTATAGCTGTTTATTGTAGCCTAGGGCTAAAGTACAGCAAATTACCAACATCTAGAGGTCCGTTTGTAACTAGGGGTCGTCTGTAAGTTGTGTGTTCTTGAGTAGGGGACCGCCCGGATTACTATTACTGGATGGTATAATTGTCCTTTATATACTGAAATATGGTCTATTATAAATTTTCATTGTTTAATATTAGGTCAACCAACTGGGGATGGATGGAGTATGGATTAAAAGAAAATTTGTAATTCTTTAGTCTTTTTTTATCTACTGTGAATTTCTGATGTTCAGAAATTGGCTATATGTTTATGATACTTGTGATTTTCTAAAATAAAGATTTAAAAAACAAACTTTAAATACTGTGAAAGAGTATAACTGATGAAGAGTAGGGATTACATTTTATGCTAAAATCTGTTACTGGGCTCCCTTTAAAGGTTCATACACCCTCAGGATTCAGCTTCTTTTCCCTTTGAATTAATGAAGCTCTAAACAAATGGCCACTGTATGTGTACCTTATTGTGGGGTCATAGGTCATGTGGGAGATTACAGATCAACCAATAGATTCCTGTGTAACACTTCCTACCCCATGTTGTTTTTAGCTTCACTTCAACAATCTGCTGGCTAGAAACCTAGAGCACACAAAGTGTATTATTTTGCCAGGTATTCTGTTAATCATAAGCGGTATCTGAGAGAACATAGAAATCTAATCTTCTGGGTGGAAAAAAAACACAAAAATATATTAAAGTGCTTCCTCAATGAATAGAGTATATACGCAAAAAGTTATTTTTTATTCAGTAATTCAGTTAAAAAAATGAAACTCATATATTATGTAGAGTCATTAAAATAGAGGGAACTTTTTCAAGTGTTTTTTTATCTTGATGATTATGGTTTACAGCCATTCAAAAATTTGGGGGAGATTCACTAGGAGTGGACTGCTGCTGTAATCAGTGCTTCCAGAGCCGCTACATCCAGGACATAACCTACAAGTGTCTCATTCCATATGTCAAGCCGATCCTGACCAATAGACAACCCCACAAGTGTGGGGCCGAGGAGGAAAAGAACTAGACTGTTGTTCAGTGCTGCAAGGTGTTGTTTTCAGATGAAAGTAGATGAAAAAGATGAAAAATCAAATTATGTATTTCATTCGGAAATCAAAGTCCCAGAGTCTGGAGGAAGAGTGGAGGGGCAAAATCCAAGCTGCTTTAGGTCTAGTATGAAGTTTACACAATCAAAGATGTTTTGGGTAGCCATGTCATCTGCTACAGTAGGTCCACTGTTTTTACCTCTTCCTGACAGAGCCAGCCACCAGAAATTCCAATATATAAAAATATTAACTTTCTCACAAGCATCCTATTCTTATACATCAAAAACGTAAACCCCAGGTCACATCTCTGTTAGATCATCATTTATTGCTTCAGCTATTGTGACCCAAAACCAGAAGTCAGGGTCGGCTCTAGGTTTCAGTAGGCCCTGGGCGGCAAAACCTCAGTTGGTCCCTTTGTAGAGAAATCATGTGGCGGCATAAAAAAATTCTGAAACTAAAACAGTCTCCTGTTCCCTAAAATACCAATCAGTCCCCTTATGGTTATTTTATATAATTCCTTATATACAGCCTTATGTGGGCCCTGAAACTTGCCCAGATATAGCTAGTGCTGGCACCGGCCCTGCCAGGAGTAGTCGTGTTTTTGGTAACTAGGAGGCATGACCAGACAGATAATAACCCATGTGACAGAAAATTCAATACTGTGGTGCAGGAAACTAAACCAACTAATAGGAGGTGCAAAGTCCACCGCACATTGGGGAATGTCATGGTAAGCTTGTACTTTGTGCACCATGATGTTCCCCAACGTCATGGAGATCACACAGGCATAGAGGCAGATAGTCGTGATCCTGAATTAATTGAGTCATCCAAGTCAACAATGGACCTTTTGTCTGTTTTTGCTTATTTAGTGTGACTTATTATACAAGTAGCTGTATTTTGGCCAGAAGCATCCATTAGATAAATTATCAGTGGGAGTTAACTTCTGGGACCCAAATTCTCTCTTAGGTTACTTTAACACAAACGTTTACTAAACTCGGGCCAAGACTCGGGTGTAACACACATGAGGCTGAAGAGGCGAGGGATGAGAGCTGCTCATCCCTATGCTCTTCATAGTGAGGCATTGCACCCACTCTATCTATTTCCTTTGGACAGCACGGTATGGCAACACATGTTGTGGTCACCGTACAACGGCCAGGCACCATAGACACAAGGTGGCCGGATATCCACATTTCCACATTAGTGAAGCTGATTTTATCACTGAAGCCAATTTGGCTTATGGACACATACAGATTGGTTTTCTCTTCCTGGTTTCAGTGATTTTTCACTGATGCCTTATTGAACCATTCTTTTCCATGGGCTTTTTCACACTTCAGTTTTTTCCACTAACCCAATGTTGTCAGTGAACAAATAAAGAACAGGTTCTATATTGATAACTGAGCAGTGGAAAAAAACTGAAATGTAAAAAATCCCATGGAAAAGAATGGGAGTCCGACAAATGGTAGCATTGAAAACGTCATCAAAAGTCACACAAAATAACACCGCCCACAGCTCCGTACAAGTATGAAAAAGGTATTAGTGCCAGAATATGGCAAAATCCCCAAAAGAATTTTTGTACAGAAGGTTAACATTTTTGTAAATGTATGAAAACATTATAAAACTCATACAAATTTGGTATCCCCGTGATTGTACCAACCCAAAGAATTAAGCAAATTAACGCGTTTTTTCACCATTTTCACTGCATTTGGAATTTTTTTCCCACTTCCCAGTACACGGCATGGAATATTCAATACCATTACTATGAAGTGCAATTTGCTAAGCAGAAAACTGGCAGGCGCAGAAAACTGACTGGCACATTCACGACTGTATTTTCACTGCACACAATCTGCTCATAGTCCTCTGTGTGCCATTATGCGATATGCGGCAGACAGGTTTCCGTCACTTGACTCTGGACTTGTCAGCTGACTCTGGATCTCTGTACTTCCCACTCTGTGGGTTGTGATGCAGCGCACAGCTGATCTCCAAAGCGATGGACTGTCAACTGACTCTGTACTGGCGCCACCCACTTTTGATGTGTGATTGGTTGCATTGGATCGTTGTGCCCAATAGTAAAGATCTTATTGGCTCCTGAGGAGGAGGTGTGTCATTGCACTCTACTATTTATATCTCCTTTTAGACGCCGCCCGCCATTAGAGCCCAAACCCCTGATGAGGCCGGTTGTACTAGTGAAACATGTTGGGGGGCTCTACGTATTGATCTTTTAATCCCTTGTGTTGGTGTATACTATGCAGCTAGTGAGCAATACAATATAGCCAGTCAGTGTTCTTGTCTGGTCTACTAGCTAGTCTGCTCATGAGACAGCTGGTTAGGTTCATTGACTTACTATTGAATGATACGACATAGCCAGACAGTGTTACGGTCTGATCTACTAGCTAGTTAGCTAGTCCACTCACGTAAGTCAGCGTTATGGATTTACTATTGAGCTAGTGCGCCTTTTTACGTGAGTTACTGAACCTATTTACTACTCTACTATACTCAAATGTCGTCAGTCAAACTTCTTATGGAATGCACTTTGAAAATGTAATCTAGACTTTTTTTTACAAGCGGATTTGATTATATTTCACCTAATTACTAGTAGAGTCCTAATTTGGGTGTTACAAAACACTGATCTGGACACTGCTAAAAACATCCAGATTTTATGACCAACTCACATTCTGCATAAGCAGTCCAATATACTGGCTAGCATTATGTGCAAACATCCTAAAACTGGTGCTCCTGACACTACAATTCACAGCATTCCCGAAATATATTGATGTGGCACTTACTGGTATCTACTATTACCATCATATAATTTAGCATTCTCAGATGGATATATTCATTTTTTATGAGTTACTACCAGTAATTAACAGTTTTATTGTGTAAGGAGATGGATAACCAATGACTGTTTTTATAGTATTTTGTTGACTACAGCTTATATGGGGCTCTTGAGTCAGGGGTGGGGGGCTGACAGGAGCTGCATGCAAGCAGCTGGAAAAGAATATAACCAAACTTCTTAAATAATCCAATCCAGCCCTGCTGTCCATTACCCACTTGCCTAACCTAAAAAAAACTGTCAAACAACTCATCTGCGTCTTGTTTTCCAATTATGACAGTTCTGGACTGGCCATGAGACTCTCTGCTATGCTGATTTCATTATTAGATCACATTCACCCAACCAGCCCCCCTCCCCCCATACATGCACACAGTAAAAAAAACCTCAGTCAATAGTATTTAGGTGTCAAAACAATATACTCTATACATTAGGTAATGATGTATATATGTTATTTAAGTGGCTTGATGAGAACTGTATTAATAACATAACTTTTTATAATAATAATTCCTTTATGTATATAGAACACAGATTACACAGCGCTGAACAGAGATTGCCAATTCTGTCCCTTTCCCCAATGGGGCTCACAATCTAATCAACCTAACAGTATGTTTTTGGATTGTGGGAGGAAACCAGAGGAAACTCATACAAACTCTTTGCAGTTGTTGACCCTTTGACTTGAACCCAGGTCCCCAGCGCTGCAAGGCTGTAATGCTATCCACTAAGCCACCTTGCTGCCCATAATATAATGTTACCCCCATCCACCCTCCCCCCCCCAAAAAAAAATGTATCAACATTGATAATTTTCATACAAACGATAATATTACCATGGACAATTACATCCAGGCCAGCAAAAAACTATTTAATCTAGGCGTACACTGACCAAAAAATCGAAAACTTCCAGAAACAAGGGGCACACAAATTAATATAAAAATGTCATTAGTATTATAAAAAGACGGATAAAAAAATGGCACTGTGATCATGCTGCTTTTAGGTATAACGTAAAACATTATTTATGTCACCTGGGGATAAGCATTTTTTTCTGTTCTGTGCTTTTTTTTTGGTGGTGGGGGTTAGTCCTTCCCATGATACCACCCTGCTTTTCACATACACGTTCGCTGTTTGTATTGGCACCATGCTGATTTGCATATTTTGCCAGCCATGCGCCAAAGATTAAAGAGAAGGAACATCATACAATGTTTTCACTCACTATTATTTTCTAGTAGAGTTCAGATTTATCTAAGTAAATTCTATATTTTTATCTAAGTAAATTCTATATTTTTGCACAGCGCAAATTTAGTAGATTTTGAGATTAACAGGAGGTCAGTTACCCCCTCTTACTGAGCATCCCCTGGGACATACACTGATAAGGGCTTCAGTTTGTTTTGGACAGTGTCCCATTAGCCCTGGACCAAGGACAGTAAAGTTTCATCACAATTTGGACTGTTCCACTGTACAGCGTAAAGGGTGGTGGGTTACAGGTGCTTATAATAACAAGCAGCTCGCAGACCCTGGATTTCATTATATCATATTATGTTGGTTTAAGTCTCTCTAAGTATCAAATGTGAATTCTCTGCTGTGAATTCTAGATCATTCTTACTGTGATTCTTAAACCAAAAACAGCATTGTCTCCCTCACCTGAATGATATTTCCCACCAGTAGACTAAAAATTTACTAAAAGTGACAACAAATAAAGGGCCTGAACATTCGGAATCATGAAAACTATTATAGCTGCATATTCCAGAGATCTGCAAGGTAAGAAAAACCACATGTATAATACATGTTATTTTTTTTTATAATTCTAGGTGTTTTTTTAAGATATGATACCGTATTAAGTATATTAGTTAAGTCTGTGATATAAGAGCCATATTTATATTCCGATTAATTGTTGGTTAATCATTTCCTATGAGGGATACTGAACATAAAGTTCATTTTGGAATCAATTTGGGATAAAGCGTATATGAAAATCCCCAGGTAATGGGGCAATGGGATCCAACCACAAGGACAACATAATTACAAGAATTGTTGCGATGCTCAATCCTGCATACCTTTATTAAATAGTGTTTGTGAATGAAGACATGCAAGATTCAGTGCCAATCTTATTTACCTTGTTGCCTTTCCACGGAACCCTCTTACGTCGGCCGCTCATAGAGTCTAGAGCAGGGGTAGGGAACCTATGGCTCAGGAGCCAGATATGGCTCTTTTGTTGGCTGCATCTGGCTCTCAGACAGATCTTTAATAAATAGCGATGGCTGCTGTGTGTGTCCTTTGTGCGACCCATCGCCGACATCGTCTAAGTTTGGGTCAAAGAGAAGAGCGTGGGAGCGATGAGGAGCTGGCTGCAGGGAGCGCAGGTAGGTGTATATTCCTTTTTATTTTATTTTTTTGCTGTGGCTACCTATCTACTGGGAGGCATGTGCATATTGTATGGCTCTTACGGAATAACATTTTCAAATATGTGGCGTTCATGGCTCTCTCAACCAAAAAGGTTCCCGACCCCTGGTCTAGAGGATGAGGATCCATGAAAAATGGATGCAAGACTAATGCAAATCATCCTTGAAAAAAGGAAGAAAATCTCCCTTTTTCATTAGCGATTATTAGCTTGTTCGCGTACAAGTAGTATCATACAGGCAAATAACTAAAACCCTAATAGTATGCTTATTATATGGGCAGAAATAGGCACTTTTCACCTGCCTGCAGCCCATACATTCCCCTTTTTTCTGTCTGCTGACTCTGTACTTGTTTACAATATCACTGACATGTTTCCTTATAAATAATAATTCTTTATTTATATAGCGCACACAGATTACGCAGCGCTGCACAGAGCTTGTCAAATTGGTCCCTGTCCCCATGGGGCTCAAAATCTGAACAACCTAACAGTATGTTTTAGAGTGTGGGAGGAAACCAGAGGATCCCCACACAAACATGGAGAGAATATGCAAACTCTTTGCAGATGTTGACCTGGGTGGGATTCAAACCCAGGACCCAAGTGCTGCAAGGCAGAAAATTGTGCTACTCACTCAGCCACCGTGCCGCCCTTATGACTTATTGATCCTGGGGAGAATTTAGTTTAGGCAGCAGGACTATACTTGAAACACTAACATCTGCTCACAGTGATCTATACTATTCCAGTGTGTGTCACTAAAGCCTTTATGTATTTTAGGAAGCAGAATTACACTGCGCTCTGCACTGCACTCTCTATCTGCTGCCACCACACCACCCCAAGCTCAGCTCCGATCATGTATTCAGCTATTCTCTATTATTCAGTGGATATTCTCCTTTTTACTGATGGGTAAGTTATTATTAAAATTCATTGTTTATGTCACCTGTGCATTATTATTTTATTAACAATGTGTGATTCAAAAGTTTTCATGAAACAAACTATAACAATAATGTAAAACAGTTATCTTATTGTTCTATGCAGAAAGACACCACCTCTGAAATAATACTGCCATATTGTAAAAGTGTCTCATTTGTGCTCCCACACAGTTATAATGCTTATGAACGTGACCGGTAACAAGTTATTATCCCTCTGTGTTGCTTAAAAAGTAATAATGACCTTAGATGTTTGCTAAATTATTAAGGTGACCCATAAAGCAATAATGCTGCTTAGCGCCTCTTCAACTGCAACTAATATTAGGTTATTAATACTAATAATATATGCGTGGAGCAGGAACGTGGCTGACATAGTAACTAAATTCTCTGCATGATTTTTAGACCAGTTTTGACTCTGAGCAAGCAGGGGACCACCCTGTCCGATTTACTAAGAGGCCAGAGCATCTTAGTTAATCCGCATATGGTACTCTGGAAAGAAGGGGGATAATGGAAGCTGGAATTCCAAACGCCAGTATTAGTAAATCCCCCCACCACCACCACCACCACCATGTATCTAGACTCTGAATCCCTGTCTGTGGTTATGGCCTCATGTAGTTCAGAGACACCAAAAATATTTTAGTCAATGGACATCTACCACCAGGATGAAATACTGTATGCAAATGAGCGGGAGGGGCTCAAGACTCCATTCACATCTACCGCCAGGATGGAGAATTGTAAACCAAGCACACTGACATAATGCTGTGTTCCCCTCTCTGACTGGATCCACTCTTCTTTAAGCTTCCTATGCTCTTGTTTTTAAGAAGAAAAGGCTTCAAGAATTATGCAAATGAGCCTGGGGGGAACCATTAACATGTAAGAAGCCTGGAGCCCCTTAGGCTCATTTGCATAATTTAAAAAGCCTTCTTTTTTTGTAAAAATCCAGGGCATAAGAAGCTAAAAGAAGAACAGATCCTGTCAGAGGAGGCACACACCAGTATATTGGTGTGCTTGGTTTACAATCCTTCATCCTGGTGGTAGGCTAAATGCCCTATAAAGGACATCTATCATAAATTGAATGAAAGGACAGCAGTAGTGACTAAAGTGACCATAGATTAATAATAAAGCCATGTTCTGTGTCATCTCCCACCAGGATTGCTGGCTCTTGTGGTATTTATTCTTCTGTTCTTCACTCATTTCTGGCCAATATCAGCAATGTACTTCAGCTGGGTTTTGCTTGATTGGGAAACACCAGAAACAGGTAAAATTATGATTTTGTTTTAACAAAGCTATCAATACAATATTTACTGGGGTGTTTAAGTTTTATGCCATATAATTTTGCTATGCTCAGTCCAAAGCTTGTGACTATAGATAATTATTGGCCTAAGTCAGTGATGGCAAACCTTTTAGACACCAAGTGCCCAAACTACAACCAAATCCCATGTATTTTTAGCAAAGTGCCAATGCGACAATTTAAGCAGTAACTTATTACCCCCTTCTCTGTCACAGATTTACATTGTATAGGCACCTGAGGACACCAATACAGTAGAAAGAAGGAGAAAAAGCTTAGGTTAGCATTGTAGTTTCCTTCCAGGGTCCTGGGCTGCCTGGGACTGCAAGAGGCCTTGAGTCCTGTCTGGCGAACTCTGCACTGGAGTGATGGCCCGGATGCCCATTGAGAGGGCTCTGAGTGCCACCTCCGGCACCCGTGCCATAGGTTCGCCACCACTGGCCTAAGTGATCAAATATTGGCAATTTCAGTGAGTAGCTGTAATGACTTACTTTGCAAAAGTTAGTTTATCATTTGTTGGCTCAACTACTAAACAAGAATTTGCCAATATGTCTCTAGTAATTCCCCCTGGGGTGATAAGACATTACTGTAATTAGAAGTGAAGTTTAGACCGTATTCACACAACATTTATGCATCCTGTACACTATGTGGGACACAATAAAATCATCATATGCTTTGAATCGGCTGAAAAAAATGCACATATTTTTGGTGCCTCCTATTTCACTATTCTCATTTCCTCTCCCATCTTCATAAACTAAAGTGACCGTGGTTTGACAGCATTGATTATTTTTTGCTAATCTATAGGGGGTCGACGTAGTGAATGGGTACGCAGTTGGTCTGTCTGGAACTATTTTCGGGACTATTTTCCTATACAGGTAAAACTTCAACGATAGTTATAAACTGACAAATAAAAAGATAGAATAGTTGAAAAAAAAATATTTCATCAAGATATCAGTAGAAACTCAGAATGGATATACATACATATACATAACATAGAGATAAACCACACACTACGTACAATAAATTACCGTAGAGGCAAGGCCACAGCAGGCATAATTGTATTGGATTGCTACAGTGGCCCACCACTAAGCCAAATCTTAGATTGGACAATGCCTTGTGCAGAATCTTCTTTAGGTACCCCCTACCTGTTACAAGGACAAGAGTATCCATTTCTGTGAGGGCTTATTCACACAGAAGTGTTATTGTTCTTTAACAGGGCCGGCGCCAGCACTTGGCAAGTGTAGGGGCCCAGAACTGCTGGGGGGCCCCCATAAGGCTGTACATAAGGAATCCTTGGGGTTTAGGCGGGCTATGTCTTATGAATCCATATGGTGTGAGGGGGGCTCTATATATAATACGCATAAGGGGGCTGTTTGGGATGATAAACTTTAGAATATTTTAGGGAACAGTAGAGTATTTTCTGCAAAGTAGAGAGTTTTCTGCAAAGGGGTCCACTGAGTCTCTATTGCCGAGAGGCCTACTGAAACATGGACCTGAAAAATGGATCAGTTTTATTTTCCACATGGCCTGCGCAGCATATATTTTGCGCAGCCTGTATACTGCTGGTGTAGAAAATATTACACTGCATGCAAACTTTCAATTGTTAAAGTACACTCACTGCTGTGCAGACACGGGACAGGAATGCTGGCCAAGCCCCCTTTTGCGTCTTTTCACACCACCTTCACGTGAAGGTGATGTAATGGGGAAAATAATCTCAGTTAATAGGAGTGTGTCTGTAATTGTAATTATTTCAAGGCTCGTACATAAGAAATCTGGTGTACAAGCCCTAATAAATCGCTCCCATATAGTTTTATTGTCATCTGTGATCCATAAATGCAAAGTAAATAGGACATGCTCAAAAAAATTTTCATACAGTGGGGAAACCAAGCATTTGGTCAGCCACCAATTGTGCAAGTTCTCCCACTTAAAAAGATGAGAGAGGCCTGTAATTTCCTTTGCAGGTAGACCTGAACTATGAGAGACAAAATGTGAAAACAAATCTAGAAAATCCCATTGTCTGATTTTTAAAGAATTTATTTGCAAATTATGGTGGAAAATCAGTATTTGGTCAATGACAAATGTTCTTCTGAATACTTTGTTATATATGACAGAGGTCAAACGTTTTCTGGAAGTCTTCACTGTCGCTGATATGTAGGACCTTAATGTGCTTCTTGCGATGCCACTCCTTCATTGCCCTGGCGGTGTGCTTGGGATCATTGTCATGCTGAAAGACCCAGCCATGTTTCATTTGGCCTTGCTGATGGAAGGAGGTTTGCACTCAAAATCTCACAATACATGCCCCTATTCATTCTTTCATGTACACTGGTTCAGTCTTCCTGGTCCCTTTGCAGAGAAACAGCCCCAAAATATGATGTTGCCACCCCCATGCTCCATGTGTTCTTTGGAAGTAACTCAGCATTCACTCTCCTCCAAACACAAAATGTTGTGTTTCTACCAAACAGTTCTACTTTGGTTAAACTGGCTTAAGCAGGGGGACATGTCTGGCCCTGCAGGATAGAGTCCCTGGCGGCTTAGTCTGTTACTTAGTGTGTTAACGGTAGCCCTTCTTTTGTTGGTCCCAGCTTTCTAGAGGTCATTCACTAGGTTCCCCCCGTGTGGTTCTGGGATTTTCACCATTCTTGTGATCATTTTGACCCCACTGTGTGAGATCTTGTGGTGCCCCTGATCGAGGGAGATTATCATTGGTCTTGTATGTCTGCATAGTTGATGCAGTTGATTTCTTCACACCAAGCTGCTTGCAGATTCAGTCTTCCCAGCCTGGTGCAGGTCTTCAATTTAGTTTCTGATACATCGACTGCTCTGGGGTGTTTGCTATAGTTTGGAGTGTGACTATTTGAGGTTGTGCTTGTAGGTAAGCAAGACAGGAAAGATCCACAGTGTGGCGCAACTTCACTTTGGTAAGAATCTTTATTGCAAATGAACTACGCGTTTCGGCGCTTGGACCAGCGCCTTCGTCAGGTTCGGCAAACAAGACGAAGGCGCTGGTCCAAGCGCCGAAACGAGTAGTTCATTTGCAATAAAGATTCTTACCAAAGTGAAGTTGCGCCACACTGTGGATCTTTCCTGTCTTGCTTACCTACAAGCATCTCCACACCGCGGGATTCTACCTCTGGACGTTCAATCCTCGTGGCTCCACGGTAGCACTCCACATACTTGACTACATGTTAGGCTAAAAGATAGCCGCAAGGCAAGCAGCTTTTATTAGCATTTTTTAATACCTTTTTTAATCAAACCTACACTTGAGTCGATGTGCCCTGGTCTTTTCCCTTCTACTCCTGATTCATAGAATTGGTCCAGACCCTCTCCCCTATTTGAGGTTGTGGACGGGTGTCTTAAATGCTGATACGTTCAAACAGGATCCATTACTACAGGTAATGAGTGGAGGACAGAGGATACTCTTAAAGAAGAAGTTGTAGTTCTGTAATAGCCAGAAATCTTACTTGTTTGTAGGTGACCAAATACTTTTTTCCACCATAATTTGAAAACATATTCTTTAAGAATCAGAAAATGTGATTTTCTGGATTTTTTTTCACATTTTGTCTCACATAGTTGAGGTCTAACAATGATGTCAATTACAGGCCTCTCTCGTCTTTTTAAGTTGGAGAACTTGCATAATTGGTGGGTGACTAAATACTCCTTCCCCCCCACTGTACCACATCTGTTGATATAATTGATACTAGGAAGTATAAGGTCAGACTGAAAGAAAATCATACCTGCGAATAAAATATAAATTTTAGCCTTTTTCTTCATTGTCAATTTACAATGGTTATTTCTTGTTATGGTTGCAGTATGAGGGCTTGTTTTGTGTGGGCAATTTTTCTCAAAAGGCACCAATGTTAGGGTTAAAAAAATGTCACACTGTTTCCCCCCTGAATATGTACTGTACCCAAATCCATATATACACCATGATTTGTAAAGCGCTACTGAATTTGATGTTACTATATAAATAAAGATTATTATTATTTTTTATTAAACACCGTTTCATCCGCTGCATACTCTCTAAAATCTAGTGGATGCCAAGTCTAATAGATCTTAAATGTGTAAAACTATCTATTATTCTGTTGTTTTCAGCTTGTAAAGACACACAACCTTCCTCCAGGGCGAAATTACATTATTGGTTCTCATCCTCATGGGATTCTTTGTATTGGAGCGTTTTGTAATTTTGTAACAGAATCTACCGGATTTTCTCAGAAATTTCCTGGAATTCGGCCTCATTTGGCTACACTGGCTGGAAACTTCCGATTGCCCATACTAAGGGAATACTTGATGAGTGGAGGTAGGGAGACTGTTATACATCTCTATCTTTTATACTGCTAATATTACAATATGAGATGATAATGCTTTATGTGTTACAAAGAAACATGTTGAATGGACCATTAACTGTATGTATCAATGAATTTTTGTGATAATGGGTAGAATTTATGGTGTGCCTTATTCTTTATGTGGAAATTTCTGCATAAGTTATAGGAATACATTTATGAATTGCACAATGATTGATGTACAACATTAATACACAATTAGTTGTTAGCCTAGTATCCTAGTATATGTACTAACAGTCTTAATATCTTGTAGTCAACATAAGCTATAACTTACTGATCCCTGTTAATCCTTTCAGGACTGTGCCCTGTGAATCAAAAATCAATAGAATATACCCTATCACAAAAGGGCCGTGGCAATGCAGTTGTTATAGTAGTAGGTGGCGCTGCTGAGTCATTGTCCTGTGAACCTGGAGTCACAACACTGATCCTAAGCAGAAGACGGGGATTTGTGCGACTGGCACTGGAGCATGGGTCAGTACTGGACTATACCACAGTAACAATTTACACTTGTAAACGAGAGGTGGAATTAGGTAGAGTAATTAAAACATTTTATTAAATTACCTATGAAACTGCCTACTTATGCTTGTATTCCCCATGAAAAAGTAATTTCCCATGATTCAGCATTATACAATTCATCCATTTCTCCTTTAGAATATTGATGACAACAGCATGTTACCATACCCATTATCAAAGGAGGTGACCCATTCTTGCACTGGTACTGATTGTAGTGCAAGATTATATAGAGACATTTCCCCAACTGGTGTCTATTAATTCACACTCGTGTATTCTAGGAGGATTAACAGAGGAGTTATAAAATACAGTTACAGTTTTAAGAGAAGATGCTCCAATATAATCTTACATGACTATTTGTACATTGCTATATTTAAGCATTAAGCCTAAACATAGCATTTTAGATGTTTTGCTACTTGATCTCTTGGTATCTTGATATAGGGCAGACCTGGTTCCATCCTTTTCTTTTGGAGAGACCGATCTGTACCACCAAGTCAACTTCTCAGAGGGAAGTTTTCTCCGGGCAGCTCAATGCAAGTTCCAGAAAATGTTTGGGTTTGCGCCATGTTTCTTCTATGGTCGTGGCTTAACACCCAACTCTAAAGGTTTCCTCCCTTACCCCAGGCCAATAACAACTGTCAGTAAGTACATGATATTTATTAATGCAGTAAATGTTTCACAATATTATTATTTTTATTATTATTATTTATAGAGCACCATTAATTCCATGGTGCGGTACATTAAATAAAAGATTCACATACATCACATAAAGACATGAACAAATGTACATAGAAAATACAAAAAAAAAACATGGATCTGAAACAAGTGGAAGGAGGACCGTGCCCGAGAGAGCTCACAAACTACATGGGAGGGTGGCTGGAAGCTAAAGGTGAGGGAGCAGAGCAGTGCAGTTATTTTGTCTTGTAGATCCTAAACAGAGGGGTTTTCAGGTTGTGTTTTAAGGTTGGGAAGGTGAGGGACAGTCTGATACATTTACCAGTGGAAGGAAGAAGCAGAGATAGCGATAGCAGTTGAGAGAGGGAAAGAGATTGTGGTGGTTTCACATTTATGTAACTGAAGTTTAACACAGCAGAGGCCATGACATGAGGGCAGAAGAGATGATAATGAGTACCCAATCATCTCTAGTACATATTTCAAATGCAGGGTACCAACTATAAAACTTAACTTTGTCCACATTAAAATTCTATTCTTTACCACATGCTGAAACAGTCAATGATAAACCATATCTTTACTCAAAAGGTAGTTTAAAAAGGAGCAGTTTTAATATGTCAGATGTGGAGCCTCAGCATCTATAGCCACAGTCGGGAACCAAAGGGGGCCCTATAATCATTATAAATTTACCCTTGTCCCTATGATCCCATCAAGCATCAAGGACAGTACCCATGTTGTCCCTATACATGTGCACTGAATTGCCCTGTTCACATAAACCATATGTGCTCCCCATCCCTTCCCTCTGTGTTATTTCACCCCTTGTGGTGATTTATTAGGGGGCTGACTGGGACTGCAGAAAGAGGATTTCAACCACGATATTATGGCATCGCAATAGCAGTATTAAAGAAAAGACGCTATAGGCGAAAACCTATGGAACCCTGGATTTGATTACATGCAGGCCTTCTGTCAGGGTCTCCCATTCAGTAAATGGAACTCCTGGTTGAGTTACACGATGGGCTAGTGAGCCTTTTTTTTTAAAAAGATCTGGGTAAGATAGTGCCACCTCTTTTTCAAGTGGCCCAACCAGGACTAAATGCCATACAGTGGGCCATTATTCTTTATCTTATATAAATGGGCAGCATGGTGGCTGAGTGGTTAGAATTACAGCCTTGCAGCACTGGGATCCTGGGTACAAGTCCCAGGGTCAACATCTGCAAAGAGTTTGTATGTTCTCTCCGTGTTTGCGTGGGTTTCCTCCAGTTCTCCGGTTTCCTCACACACTCCAAAACATACTGGTAGGTTGAATAGATTCTGCGCCCCATTTGGGAGAGGAACCAATTTAGCAAGTTCTGTGCATTGTTGCGTAATCTGTGAGTGCTGGAATTATTGTTATTAATATGAAACTGTATATTACAGATGTGGCCCAGGACTATTAGAGTAAATTGGCTGGTACTCTCTAAAACAAAGATTTTATAGAAAATACTTAAAATTAATTTAAGTATTTAGTCCTTTAGGACTGATTGTATCCAGTTCAAAAATCCACTGGGTTTCTCTTTGTAGAGTGGTCTGTTCCCAGTTTCCACCCCAAATGTCTCTGAATTACATGTTTAGCCTACCTCGTATCTTTGTCTTTGTCGATGTCTTATAGATGTTCTCCTATTCTCCTTCGCAGCTCTCTGATTTGTCTTCCCCACCTAATCAATCCCGCAAATGCGGGTCATTTTGTAGATTACCCCACAGGTTTTACAATTAATAAAGTGTTTGATGCTATAGCTGTGTCCAGTGTTGGTAGGCGAAAAAGTCTTACCTGCTTTCATAAACTGCCTCGCTATACACCCACTACATTTAAAGTTCCCTGAGGATATATTATTATTGATCCATGTGGCCCTGTTAGGGGCTATGCAGTGGATCCGGACCAGTTGGTCCTTGCAGGGCCGGATCATAGGCGGGGCTCCCGGGGCGCGAGCTCCGGGGCCCCCACCACTTAGCCCTTTAAAGGGGCCGCCACCAAATGTGGGCGATTCGGGCGGTCACACGGCCGCCCGAATCGCCAACAGTATAGTAGGCTTCGGGCTCCCCGGCCGATTCGCGCGATGTTCCTCACTTTCGTCTATGGCAGAGCGAGGGAACAATAAGTTCCCTGCTCTGCCATAGACGATCGCATATAAACAAAGATGGCGGCCCCCTGCCGCTAGCGGCGCAGTGCGTGACGTCTCAGCGTGTGACGTCACGGCACAGCGACGCCGCCGCGCTGCCTGTAACGGGGCGCCGCCATCTTTGTTTACATCCCACACCAAGAAGGAAGATGATGACGGCGCGCATCGGGGGAACGCTGGAAGGTGAGAACAATTTTATAGTATATAGTTAATTATAGGGGGATTCCCTGTATATATTTATTATATGGGGAGGGTGTTGTATATAGTTGTTATGGGGGATTGTATGTAGTTCGTTATTATAGGGGGTCTGTATTTAGTTATAGGGGTTGTATATAGTTTAAGGGGGCTATATAGTTATTATAGGAGGACTGTATACAGTTATAGGAGTGTATAGTTATTATAGGGAGACTGTATATTGTTATAGGGGGGCAGTATATAGTTATAGGGGTATGTAGTTACTATAGGGGGCTGTATATAGTTATAGGGGTCTATAGTTATTATAGGGGACTGTATATAGTTATAGGGGGACAGTATATAGTTATTATAGGGGTGTATAGTTATTTTAGGGGGACTGTATATAGTGATCATAGGGGGACAGTATATAGGGGGAGCTGTATATAGTGGTTGCTTGGGGAGCTGTATACAGTGATTGCTGGGGGAGCTGTATACAGTGGTTGCTTGGGGAGCTGTATACAGTGATTGCTGGGGGAGCTGTATACAGTGGTTGCTGGGGGAGCTGTATATAGTGATTGCTGGGGAAGCTGTATACAGTGGTTGCTGGGGGAGCTGTATATAGTGATTGCTGGGGGAGCTGTATATAGTGATTGCTGGGGGAGCTGTATATAGTGATTGCTGGGGGAGCTGTATATAGTGATTGCTGGGGGAGCTGTATACAGTGATTACTGGGGGAGCTGTATATAGTGATTATTGGGGAGCTGTATATAGTGATTGCTGGGGGAGCTGTATATAGTAATTGCTGGGGGGGGGAGCTGTATATAGTGATTGCTGGGGGAGCTGTATATAGTGATTGCTGGGGGAGCTGTATATAGTGATCGCTGGGAGAGCTGTATACAGTGATTACTGGGGGAGCTGTATATAGTGATTGCTGGGGGAGCTGTATATAGTGATTGCTAGGGGAGCTGTATATAGTGATTGCTGGGGGAGCAGTATATAGTGATTGCTGGGGGAGCTGTATACAGTGATTGTTGGGGGAGCTGTATTCAGTGATTACTGGGGGAGCTGTATACAGTGATTGCTGGGGGAGCTGTACACAGTGATTGCTTGGGGAGCTGTATATAGTGATTGCTGGGGGAGCTGTATACAGCGATTGCTGGGGTAGCTGTATACAGCGGTTGCTGGGGGAGCTGTATACAGTGATTGCTGGGGGAGCTGTATACAGCGATTGCTGGGGGAGCTGTATACAGCGGTTGCTGGGGGAGCTGTATACAGCGGTTGCTGGGGGAGCTGTATACAGCGGTTGCTGGGGGAGCTGTATACAGCGGTTGCTGGGGGAGCTGTATACAGCGGTTGCTGGGGGAGCTGTATACAGCGGTTGCTGGGGGAGCTGTATACAGCGGTTGCTGGGGGAGCTGTATATAGTGATTGCTGGCGGAGCTGTATATAGTGATTGCTGGGGGAGCTGTATATAGTGATTACTGGGGGAGCTGTATATAGTGATTGCTGGGGGAGCTGTATATAGTGATTGCTGGGGGAGCTGTATATAGTGATTGCTGGGGGAGCTGTATATAGTGATTATTGGGGGAGCTGTATATAGTGATTGCTGGAGGAGCTGTATATAGTGATTACTGGGGGAACTGTATATAGTGATTGCTGGGGAGCTGTATATAGTGATTGCTGGGGGAGCTGTATATAGTGATTGCTGGGGGAGCTGTATATAGTGATTGCTGGGGGAGCTGTATATAGTGATTGCTGGGGGAGCTGTATATAGTTATTGCAGGGGGAGCTGTATATAGTGATTGCTGGGGGAGCTGTATACAGTGGTTGCTGGGGAAGCTGTATATAGTGATTGCTAGGGGAGCTGTATATAGTGATTGCTGGGGGAGCTGTATATAGTGATTGCTGGGGGAGCTGTATACAGTGATTACTGGGGGAGCTGTATATAGTGATTATTGGGGAGCTGTATATAGTGATTTCTGGGGGAGCTGTATATAGTGATTGCTAGGGGAGCTGTATATAGTGATCGCTGGGAGAGCTGTATATAGTGATTGCTAGGGGAGCTGTATATAGTGATCGCTGGGAGAGCTGTATATAGTGATTACTGGGGGAGCTGTATACAGTGATTACTGGGGGAGCTGTATATAGTGATTGCTGGGGGAGCTGTATACAGTGATTGCTGGGGGAGCTGTATACAGTGATTGCTGGGGGAGCTGTATATAGTGATTGCTGGGGGAGCTGTATATAGTGATTATTGGGGAGCTGTATATAGTGATTGCTGGGAGAGCTGTATACAGTGATTACTGGGGGAGCTGTATATAGTGATTGCTGGGGGAGCTGTATATAGTGATTGCTGGGGGAGCTGTATATAGTGATCGCTGGAAGAGCTGTATACAGTGATTACTGGGGGAGCTGTATATAGTGATTGCTGGGGGAGCTGTATACAGTGATTACTGGGGGAGCTGTATATAGTGATTGCTGGGGGAGATGTATATAGTGATTATTGGGGGAGCTGTATATAGTGATTGCTGGAGGAGCTGTATATAGTGATTACTGGGGGAACTGTATATAGTGATTGCTGGGGGAGCTGTATATAGTGATTGCTGGGGGAGCTGTATATAGTGATTGCTGGGGGAGCTGTATATAGTGATTGCTGGGGGGAGCTGTATATAGTGATTGCTGGGGGAGCTGTATATAGTGATTGCTGGGGGAGCTGTATATAGTGATCGCTGGGAGAGCTGTATACAGTGATTAATGGGGGAGCTGTATATAGTGATTGCTGGGGGAGCTGTATATAGTGATTTCTGGGGGAGCTGTATATAGTGATTGCTGGGGGAGCTGTATATAGTGATTGCTGGGGGAGCTGTATATAGTGATTGCTGGGGGAGCTGTATACAGTAATTGCTGGGGGAGCTGTATACAGTGATTGCTGGGGGAGCTGTATACAGTGATTGCTGGGGGAGCTGTATACAGTGATTGCTTGGGGAGCTGTATATAGTGATTGCTGGGGGAGCTGTATACAGTGATTGCTGGGGTAGCTGTATACAGCGGTTGCTGGGGGAGCTGTATACAGCGATTGCTGGGGGAGCTGTATACAGCGATTGCTGGGGGAGCTGTATACAGCGATTGCTGGGGGAGCTGTATACAGCGGTTGCTGGGGGAGCTGTATACAGCGGTTGCTGGGGGAACTGTATACAGCGGTTGCTGGGGGAGCTGTATACAGCGGTTGCTGGGGGAGCTGTATACAGCGGTTGCTGGGGGAGCTGTATACAGCGGTTGCTGGGGGAGCTGTATATAGTGATTGCTGGGGGAGCTGTATATAGTGATTGCTGGGGGAGCTGTATATAGTGATTACTGGGGGAGCTGTATATAGTGATTGCTGGGGGAGCTGTATATAGTGATTGCTGGGGGAGCTGTATATAGTGATTACTGGGGGAGCTGTATATAGTGATTGCTGGGGGAGCTGTATATAGTGATTGCTGGGGGAGCTGTATATAGTGATTGCTGGGGGAGCTGTATATAGTGATTGCTGGGGGAGCTGTATATAGTGATTGCTGGGGGAGCTGTATACAGTGATTGCTGGGGGAGCTGTATACAGTGATTGCTGGGGGAGCTGTATACAGTGATTGCTGGGTGAGCTGTATACAGTGATTGCTGGGGGAGCTGTATACAGTGATTGCTGGGGGAGCTGTATATAGTGGTTGCTGGGGGAGCTGTATACAGTAATTGCTGGGGGAGCTGTATACAGTGATTGCTGGGGTAGCTGTATACAGCGGTTGCTGGGGGAGCTGTATACAGTGATTGCTGGGGGAGCTGTATACAGTGATTGCTGGGGGAGCTGTATACAGCGGTTGCTGAGGGAGCTGTATACAGCGGTTGCTGGGGGAGCTGTATACAGTGGTTGCTGGGGGAGCTGTATACAGCGGTTGCTGGGGGAGCTGTATATAGTGATTGCTGGGGGAGCTGTATATAGTGATTGCTGGGGGAGCTGTATATAGTGATTACTGGGGGAGCTGTATATAGTGATTGCTGGGGGAGCTGTATATAGTGATTGCTGGGGGAGCTGTATATAGTGATTGCTGGGGAGCTGTATATAGTGATTGCTGGGGGAGCTGTATATAGTGATTGCTGGGGGAGCTGTATATAGTGATTGCTGGGTTAGCTGTATATAGTGATTGCTGGGGGAGCTGTATATAGTGATTACTGGGGGAGCTGTATATAGTGATTACTGGCGGAGCTGTATATAGTGATTGCTGGGGAGCTGTATATAGTGATTGCTGGGAGAGCTGTATATAGTGATTGCTGGGGGAGCTGTATATAGTGATTACTGGGGGAACTGTAGTGATTGCTGGGGGAGCTGTATATAGTGATTGCTGGGGGAGCTGTATATAGTGATTGCTGGGGGAGCTGTATATAGTGATTGCTGGGGGGAGCTGTATACAGTGATTGCTGGGGGAGCTGTTTATAGTGATTGCTGGGGGAGCTGTATATAGTGATTACTGGGGGAGCTGTATATAGTGATTGCTGGGGGAGCTGTATACAGTGATTGCTGGGGGAGCTGTATATAGTGATTGCTGGAGGAGCTGTATATAGTGATTGCTGGGGGAGCTGTATATAGTGATTGCTGGGGGAGCTGAATATAGTGATTGCTGGAGGAGCTGTATATAGTGATTGCTTGGGGAGCTGTATATAGTGATTGCTGTGGGAGCTGTATATAGTGATTACTGGGGGAGCTGTATATAGTGATTGCTGGGGGAGCTGTATACAGTGATTGCTGGGGGAGCTGTATATAGTGATTGCTGGGGGAGCTGTATATAGTGATTGCTGGTGGAGCTGTATATAGTGATTGCTGGGGGAGCTGTATATAGTGATTACTGGGGGAGCTGTATATAGTGATTGCTGGGGAGCTGTATACAGCGGTTGCTGGGGGAGCTGTATATAGTGATTACTGGGGAGCTGTATATAGTAAATACTGGGGGAGCTGTATATAGTGATTGCTGGGGGAGCTGTATACAGTGATTGCTGGGCGAGCTGTATATAGTGATTGCTGGGGGAGCTGTATATAGTGATTACTGGGGGAGCTGTATATAGTGATTGCTGGGGGAGCTGTATATAGTGATTACTGGGGGAGCTGTATATAGTGATTGCTGGGGAGCTGTATACAGCGGTTGCTGGGGGAGCTGTATATAGTGATTACTGGGGGAACTGTATACAGTGATTGCTGGGGGAGCTGTATATAGTGATTGCTGGGGGAGCTCTATATAGTGGTTGCTGGGGGAGCTGTATTCAGTGATTGCTGGGGAGCTGTATACAGCGGTTGCTGGGGGAGCTGTATACAGCAGTTGTTGGGGGAGCTGTATATAGTGAATGCTGGAGGAGCTGCATACAGCGGTTGCTGGGGGAGCTGTTTATAGTGATTGCTGGGGGAGCTGTATACAGCGGTTGCTGGGGGAGCTGTATACAGTGATTGCTGGGGGAGATGTATACAGCGGTTGCTGGGGGAGCTGTATATAGTGATTGCTGGGGGGAGCTGTATATAGTGATTGCTGGGGGAGCTGTATATAGTGATTACTGGGGGAGCTGTATATAGTGATTGCTGGGGGAGCTGTATACAGTGATTGCTGGGGGAGCTGTATATAGTGATTGCTGGGGGAGCTGTATAAAGTGATTGCTGGGGTAGCTGTATACAGTGATTGCTGGGGGGAGCTGTATATAGTGATTGCTGGGAGAGCTGTATATAGTGATTGCTGGGGGAGCTGTATATAGTGATTGCTGGGGGAGCTGTATATAGTGATTGCTGGGGGAGCTGTATATAGTGATTGCTGGGGGAGCTGTATATAGTGATTGCTGGGGGAGCTGTATACAGTGATTGCTGGTGGAGCTGTATATAGTGATTGCTGGGGGAGCTGTATATAGTGATTACTGGGGGAGCTGTATACAGTGATTGCTGGGGGAGCTGTATATAGTGATTGCTGGGGGAGCTGTATATAGTGATTGCTGGGGGAGCTGTATATAGTGATTATTGGGGGAGCTGTATATAGTGATTGCTGGAGGAGCTGTATATAGTGATTACTGGGGGAACTGTATATAGTGATTGCTGGGGAGCTGTATATAGTGATTGCTGGGGGAGCTGTATATAGTGATTGCTGGGGGAGCTGTATATAGTGATTGCTGGGGGAGCTGTATATAGTTATTGCAGGGGGAGCTGTATATAGTGATTGCTGGGGGAGCTGTATACAGTGGTTGCTGGGGAAGCTGTATATAGTGATTGCTAGGGGAGCTGTATATAGTGATTGCTGGGGGAGCTGTATATAGTGATTGCTGGGGGAGCTGTATACAGTGATTACTGGGGGAGCTGTATATAGTGATTATTGGGGAGCTGTATATAGTGATTTCTGGGGGAGCTGTATATAGTGATTGCTAGGGGAGCTGTATATAGTGATTGCTAGGGGAGCTGTATATAGTGATCGCTGGGAGAGCTGTATATAGTGATTACTGGGGGAGCTGTATACAGTGATTACTGGGGGAGCTGTATATAGTGATTGCTGGGGGAGCTGTATACAGTGATTGCTGGGGGAGCTGTATACAGTGATTGCTGGGGGAGCTGTATATAGTGATTGCTGGGGGAGCTGTATATAGTGATTATTGGGGAGCTGTATATAGTGATTGCTGGGAGAGCTGTATACAGTGATTACTGGGGGAGCTGTATATAGTGATTGCTGGGGGAGCTGTATATAGTGATTGCTGGGGGAGCTGTATATAGTGATCGCTGGAAGAGCTGTATACAGTGATTACTGGGGGAGCTGTATATAGTGATTGCTGGGGGAGCTGTATACAGTGATTACTGGGGGAGCTGTATATAGTGATTGCTGGGGGAGATGTATATAGTGATTATTGGGGGAGCTGTATATAGTGATTGCTGGAGGAGCTGTATATAGTGATTACTGGGGGAACTGTATATAGTGATTGCTGGGGGAGCTGTATATAGTGATTGCTGGGGGAGCTGTATATAGTGATTGCTGGGGGAGCTGTATATAGTGATTGCTGGGGGGAGCTGTATATAGTGATTGCTGGGGGAGCTGTATATAGTGATTGCTGGGGGAGCTGTATATAGTGATCGCTGGGAGAGCTGTATACAGTGATTAATGGGGGAGCTGTATATAGTGATTGCTGGGGGAGCTGTATATAGTGATTTCTGGGGGAGCTGTATATAGTGATTGCTGGGGGAGCTGTATATAGTGATTGCTGGGGGAGCTGTATATAGTGATTGCTGGGGGAGCTGTATACAGTAATTGCTGGGGGAGCTGTATACAGTGATTGCTGGGGGAGCTGTATACAGTGATTGCTGGGGGAGCTGTATACAGTGATTGCTTGGGGAGCTGTATATAGTGATTGCTGGGGGAGCTGTATACAGTGATTGCTGGGGTAGCTGTATACAGCGGTTGCTGGGGGAGCTGTATACAGCGATTGCTGGGGGAGCTGTATACAGCGATTGCTGGGGGAGCTGTATACAGCGATTGCTGGGGGAGCTGTATACAGCGGTTGCTGGGGGAGCTGTATACAGCGGTTGCTGGGGGAACTGTATACAGCGGTTGCTGGGGGAGCTGTATACAGCGGTTGCTGGGGGAGCTGTATACAGCGGTTGCTGGGGGAGCTGTATACAGCGGTTGCTGGGGGAGCTGTATATAGTGATTGCTGGGGGAGCTGTATATAGTGATTGCTGGGGGAGCTGTATATAGTGATTACTGGGGGAGCTGTATATAGTGATTGCTGGGGGAGCTGTATATAGTGATTGCTGGGGGAGCTGTATATAGTGATTACTGGGGGAGCTGTATATAGTGATTGCTGGGGGAGCTGTATATAGTGATTGCTGGGGGAGCTGTATATAGTGATTGCTGGGGGAGCTGTATATAGTGATTGCTGGGGGAGCTGTATACAGTGATTGCTGGGGGAGCTGTATACAGTGATTGCTGGGGGAGCTGTATACAGTGATTGCTGGGTGAGCTGTATACAGTGATTGCTGGGGGAGCTGTATACAGTGATTGCTGGGGGAGCTGTATATAGTGGTTGCTGGGGGAGCTGTATACAGTAATTGCTGGGGGAGCTGTATACAGTGATTGCTGGGGTAGCTGTATACAGCGGTTGCTGGGGGAGCTGTATACAGTGATTGCTGGGGGAGCTGTATACAGTGATTGCTGGGGGAGCTGTATACAGCGGTTGCTGAGGGAGCTGTATACAGCGGTTGCTGGGGGAGCTGTATACAGTGGTTGCTGTGGGAGCTGTATACAGCGGTTGCTGGGGGAGCTGTATATAGTGATTGCTGGGGGAGCTGTATATAGTGATTGCTGGGGGAGCTGTATATAGTGATTACTGGGGGAGCTGTATATAGTGATTGCTGGGGGAGCTGTATATAGTGATTGCTGGGGGAGCTGTATATAGTGATTGCTGGGGAGCTGTATATAGTGATTGCTGGGGGAGCTGTATATAGTGATTGCTGGGAGAGCTGTATATAGTGATTGCTGGGGGAGCTGTATATAGTGATTACTGGCGGAGCTGTATATAGTGATTGCTGGGGAGCTGTATATAGTGATTGCTGGGAGAGCTGTATATAGTGATTGCTGGGGGAGCTGTATATAGTGATTACTGGGGGAACTGTAGTGATTGCTGGGGGAGCTGTATATAGTGATTGCTGGGGGAGCTGTATATAGTGATTGCTGGGGGAGCTGTATATAGTGATTGCTGGGGGGAGCTGTATACAGTGATTGCTGGGGGAGCTGTTTATAGTGATTGCTGGGGGAGCTGTATATAGTGATTACTGGGGGAGCTGTATATAGTGATTGCTGGGGGAGCTGTATACAGTGATTGCTGGGGGAGCTGTATATAGTGATTGCTGGAGGAGCTGTATATAGTGATTGCTGGAGGAGCTGTATATAGTGATTGCTGGGGGAGCTGTATATAGTGATTGCTGGGGGAGCTGAATATAGTGATTGCTGGAGGAGCTGTATATAGTGATTGCTTGGGGAGCTGTATATAGTGATTGCTGTGGGAGCTGTATATAGTGATTACTGGGGGAGCTGTATATAGTGATTGCTGGGGGAGCTGTATACAGTGATTGCTGGGGGAGCTGTATATAGTGATTGCTGGGGGAGCTGTATATAGTGATTGCTGGTGGAGCTGTATATAGTGATTGCTGGGGGAGCTGTATATAGTGATTACTGGGGGAGCTGTATATAGTGATTGCTGGGGAGCTGTATACAGCGGTTGCTGGGGGAGCTGTATATAGTGATTACTGGGGAGCTGTATATAGTAAATACTGGGGGAGCTGTATATAGTGATTGCTGGGGGAGCTGTATACAGTGATTGCTGGGCGAGCTGTATATAGTGATTGCTGGGGGAGCTGTATATAGTGATTACTGGGGGAGCTGTATATAGTGATTGCTGGGGGAGCTGTATATAGTGATTACTGGGGGAGCTGTATATAGTGATTGCTGGGGAGCTGTATACAGCGGTTGCTGGGGGAGCTGTATATAGTGATTACTGGGGGAACTGTATACAGTGATTGCTGGGGGAGCTGTATATAGTGATTGCTGGGGGAGCTCTATATAGTGGTTGCTGGGGGAGCTGTATTCAGTGATTGCTCGGGAGCTGTATACAGCGGTTGCTGGGGGAGCTGTATACAGCAGTTGTTGGGGGAGCTGTATATAGTGAATGCTGGAGGAGCTGCATACAGCGGTTGCTGGGGGAGCTGTTTATAGTGATTGCTGGGGGAGCTGTATACAGCGGTTGCTGGGGGAGCTGTATACAGTGATTGCTGGGGGAGATGTATACAGCGGTTGCTGGGGGAGCTGTATATAGTGATTGCTAAGGGGAGCTGTATATAGTGATTGCTGGGGGAGCTGTATATAGTGATTACTGGGGGAGCTGTATATAGTGATTGCTGGGGGAGCTGTATACAGTGATTGCTGGGGGAGCTGTATATAGTGATTGCTGGGGGAGCTGTATATAGTGATTGCTGGGGTAGCTGTATACAGTGATTGCTGGGGGGAGCTGTATATAGTGATTGCTGGGAGAGCTGTATATAGTGATTGCTGGGGGAGCTGTATATAGTGATTGCTGGGGGAGCTGTATATAGTGATTGCTGGGGGAGCTGTATATAGTGATTGCTGGGGGAGCTGTATATAGTGATTGCTGGGGGAGCTGTATACAGTGATTGCTGGGGGAGCTGTATATAGTGATTGCTGGGGGAGCTGTATATAGTGATTACTGGGGGAGCTGTATACAGTGATTGCTGGGGAGCTGTATACAGCGGTTGCTGGGGGAGCTGTATATAGTGATTGCTGGGGGAGCTGTATATAGTGATTGCTGGGGGAGCTGTATATAGTGATTACTGGGGGAACTGTATACAGTGATTGCTGGGGGAGCTGTATATAGTGATTGCTGAGGGAGCTGTATATAGTGATTACTGGGGGAGCTGTATATAGTGATTGCTGGGGGAGGTGTATATAGTGATTACTGGGGGAGCTGTATATAGTGATTGCTGGGGGAGCTGTATATAGTGATTACTGGGGGAGCTGTATATAGTGATTGCTGGGGGAGCTGTATACAGCGATTGCTGGGGGAGCTTTATATAGTGATTGCTGGGAGAGCTGTATATAGTGATTGCTGGGGGAGCTGTATATAGTGATTGCTGGAGGAGCTGTTTACAGTGGTTGCTGGGGGAGCTGTATATAGTGATTGCTGGGGGAGCTGTATATAGTGATTGCTGGGAGAGCTGTATATAGTGATTGCTGGAGGAGCTGTATACAGTGATTGCTGGGGGAGCTGTATATAGTGATTGCTGGGTTAGCTGTATACAGTGATTGCTGGGGGAGCTGTATATAGTGATTGCTGGGGGAGCTGTATATAGTGATTGCTGAGGGAGCTGTATATAGTGATTGCTGGGGGAGCTGTGTACAGTGATTACTGGGGGAGCTGTATATAGTGATTACTGGGGAGCTGTATACAGTGATTACTGGGGAGCTGTATATAGTGATTGCTGGGGGAGCTGTATATAGTGATTGCTGGGGGAGCTGTATATAGTGATTGCTGGGGGAGCTGTATACAGCGGTTGCTGGGGGAGCTTTATATCGTGATTGCTGGGGGAGCTGTATATAGTGATTGCTGGGGCAGCTGTATATAGTGATTGCTGCGGGAGCTGTATACAGTGATTGCTGGGGGAGCTGTATATAGTAATTGCTGGGTTATCTGTATACAGTGATTGCTGGGGAAGCTGTATATAGTGATTGCTGGGGAAGCTGTATATAGTGGTTGCTGGGGGAGCTGTATACAGTGATTGCTGGGGGAGCTGTATATAGTGATTGCTGGGGGAGCTGTATATAGTGATTGCTGGGGGAGCTGTATATAGTGATTGCTGGGGGGAGCTGTATATAGTGATTGCAGGGGGAGCTGTATATAGTGATTGCTGGGGGAGCTGTATATAGTGATTACTGGGGGAGCTGTATATAGTGATTGCTGGGGGAGCTGTATACAGTGATTGCTGGGGGAGCTGTATATAGTGATTGCTGGAGGAGCTGTATATAGTGATTGCTGGGGGAGCTGTATATAGTGATTGTCGGGGGAGCTGTATATAGTGATTACTGGGGGAGCTGTATATAGTGATTGCTGGGGGAGCTGTATACAGTGATTGCTGGTGGAGCTGTATGTAGTGATTGCTGGGGGATCTGTATACAGTGATTGCTTGGGGAGCTGTATATAGTGATTGCTGGGGGAGCTGTATATAGTGATTACTGGGGGAGCTGTATATAGTGATTGCTGGGGGGGCTGTATATAGTGATTACTGGGGGAGCTGTATATAGTGATTGCTGGGGGAGCTGTATACAGTGATTGCTGGGGGAGCTGTATATAGTGATTGCTGGAGGAGCTGTATATAGTGATTGCTGGGGGAGCTGTATATAGTGATTGCCGGGGGAGCTGTATATAGTGGAGCTGGGGGAGCTGTATATAGTGATTGCTGGGGGAGCTGTATATAGTGATTTCTGGGGGAGATGTATACAGTGATTGCTGGGGGAGCTGTATACAGTGATTGCTTGGGGAGCTGTATATAGTGATTGCTGGGGGAGCTGTATATAGTGATTACTGGGGGAGCTATATATAGTGATTGCTGGGGAAGCTGTATACAGTGATTGCTGGGGGAGCTGTATATAGTGATTGCTGGGGGAGCTGTATATAGTGATTGCTGGGGGAGCTGTATATAGTGATTGCTGGGGGGAGCTGTATATAGTGATTGCAGGGGGAGCTGTATATAGTGATTGCTGGGGGAGCTGTATATAGTGATTACTGGGGGAGCTGTATATAGTGATTGCTGGGGGAGCTGTATACAGTGATTGCTGGGGGAGCTGTATATAGTGATTGCTGGAGGAGCTGTATATAGTGATTGCTGGGGGAGCTGTATATAGTGATTGTCGGGGGAGCTGTATATAGTGATTACTGGGGGAGCTGTATATAGTGATTGCTGGGGGAGCTGTATACAGTGATTGCTGGTGGAGCTGTATGTAGTGATTGCTGGGGGATCTGTATACAGTGATTGCTTGGGGAGCTGTATATAGTGATTGCTGGGGGAGCTGTATATAGTGATTACTGGGGGAGCTGTATATAGTGATTGCTGGGGGGGCTGTATATAGTGATTACTGGGGGAGCTGTATATAGTGATTGCTGGGGGAGCTGTATACAGTGATTGCTGGGGGAGCTGTATATAGTGATTGCTGGAGGAGCTGTATATAGTGATTGCTGGGGGAGCTGTATATAGTGATTGCCGGGGGAGCTGTATATAGTGGAGCTGGGGGAGCTGTATATAGTGATTGCTGGGGGAGCTGTATATAGTGATTTCTGGGGGAGCTGTATACAGTGATTGCTGGGGGAGCTGTATACAGTGATTGCTTGGGGAGCTGTATATAGTGACTGCTGGGGGAGCTGTATATAGTGATTACTGGGGGAGCTATATATAGTGATTGCTGGGGAAGCTGTATATAGTGATTACTGGGGGAGCTGTATATAGTGATTGCTGGGGGAGCTGTATACAGCGGTTGCTGGGGGAGCTGTATATAGTGGTTGCTGGGGGAGCTGTATACAGTGATTGCTGGGGGAGCTGTATATAGTGATTACTGGGAGAGCTGTATATAGTGATTGCTGGGGGAGCTCTATATAGTGGTTGCTGGGGGAGCTGTATACAGTGATTGCTGGGGAGCTGTATACAACGGTTGCTGGGGGAGCTGTATACAGCAGTTGTTGGGGGAGCTGTATATAGTGATTGCTGGAGGAGCTGTATATAGTGATTGCTGGGGGAGCTCTATATAGTGATTACTGGGGGAGCTGTATATAGTGATTGCTGGGGGAGCTGTATACAGTGATTGCTGGGGGAGCTGTATATAGTGATTGCTGGGGGAGCTGTATATAGTGATTGCTGGGGGAGCTGTATATAGTGATTGCTGGGGGAGCTGTATACAGTGATTGCTGGGGGAGCTGTATATAGTGATTGCTGGGGGAGCTGTATATAGTGATTACTGGGGGAGCTGTATATAGTGATTGCTGGGGGAGCTGTTTATAGTGATTACTGGGGGAGCTGTATATAGTGATTGCTGGGGGAGCTCTATATAGTGATTACTGGGGGAGCTCTATATAGTAGTTACTGGGGGAGCTGTATACAGTGATTGCTGGGTAGCTGTATACAGCAGTTGTTGGGGGAGCTGTATATAGTGATTGCTGGAGGAGCTGTATATAGTGATTGCTGGGGGAGCTGTATATAGTGATTGCTGGGGGAGCTGTATATAGTGATTGCTGGGGGAGCTCTATATAGTGGTTGCTTGGGGAGCTGTATACAGCGATTGCAGGGGGAGCTGTATATAGTGATTACTGGGGGAACTGTATACAGTGATTGCTGGGGGAGCTGTATATAGTGATTGCTGGGGGAGCTGTATATAGTGATTGCTGGGGGAGCTGTATATAGTGATTACTGGGGGAACTGTATACAGTGATTGCTGGGGGAGCTGTATATAGTGATTGCTGAGGGAGCTGTATATAGTGATTGCTGGGGGAGCTGTATACAGTGATTGCTGGGGGAGCTGTATATAGTGATTGCTGGGGAAGCTGTATATAGTGGTTGCTGGGGGAGCTGTATACAGTGATTGCTGGGGGAGCTGTATATAGTGATTGCTGGGGGAGCTGTATACAGTGGTTGCTGGGGTGCTGTATATAGTGATTACTGGGGGAGCTGTATATAGTGATTGCTGGAGGAGCTGTATACAGTGGTTGCTGGGGGAGCTGTATATAGTGATTGCTGGGGGAGCTGTATATAGTGATTGCTGCGAGAGCTGTATATAGTGATTGCTGGAGGAGCTGTATACAGTGATTGCTGGGGGAGCTGTATATAGTGATTGCTGGGTTAGCTGTATACAGTGATTGCTGGGGGAGCTGTATATAGTGATTGCTGGGGGAGCTGTATATAGTGATTGCTGAGGGAGCTGTATATAGTGATTGCTGGAGGAGCTGTGTACAGTAATTACTGGGGGAGCTGTATATAGTGATTGCTGGGGGAGCTGTATACAGCGATTGCTGGGGGAGCTTTATATAGTGATTGCTGGGGGAGCTGTATATAGTGATTGCTGGGGGAGCTGTATATAGTGATTGCTGGGGGAGCTGTATACAGTGATTGCTGGGGGAGCTGTATATAGTAATTGCTGGGTTATCTGTATACAGTGATTGCTGGGGAAGCTGTATATAGTGATTGCTGGGGAAGCTGTATATAGTGGTTGCTGGGGGAGCTGTATACAGTGATTGCTGGGG